>NC_141142.1:103869866-104469866 GCF_053477565.2 Lygodium microphyllum
GTGGAGCCTGCTTGAGGCCATACAAGGCCTTCTTCAACCCGTAAACTTTTCCATCCGAGGATCCAAAGCCAGGAGTTTGCTCAATATAGATCTCCTCCTACAAGTCACTATTCAGAAAGGCTGACTTCACATCCAAATGATAAACAAGCCATCTCCTATGTCCAGCCAAGGCTAGAACAACTCGAATAGTCGCCATACGAGTAGTGGGGGCAAAAGTATCATGGAAATCAATGCCGGGGCGCTGAGCAAAACCTTTAGCAACAAGGAGAGCCTTGTGCTTGTCCAAAGAACCATTGCTAAGGTACTTGGTCTTGAAGACCCACTTGATACCAATTACCTTCTTGTGAGAGGGACGAGGCACAAGAGACCAAGTGCCATTCCTCTCACTAGCCTCCAACTCGGCTTCCATGGTCTTCCGCCAATGATCAAGACTGCAAAGTCTCCTTCATTGAAGTGGGCTCTCGATCCTGCATAACACGTGTCAGTAAACAATAGTTGGAGCAGAAAAGCTCTGAAGAATATGCTTGGTTTCTCCGTGACCTCTGCGGTCCATCCTGTGGTTCCCACTCCTCAGGGACCCCCTCAATCCCTGAATCTCGGAGGGTGTCACGGGCCCAACGAGGAGGGGGTCGAACCTCTCCCCGTCGCTCTCCATCTGCTGAAGACTCAAGGACATCCACTAGCGGAAGCTCCTCGAAGGGTGGCCAGTGGAAGAGAAGACTCGGAATCCCAAGAAGAATCTCCATCAAGAGGCTTTTTCCAAATAAACTATTTCGGGAGCCCAATTCTCCCCTGGATCTCCAAGAATGGGGTGCTCCTCACCCCCCTTTGTGGCCAGTACTTCCACGAACCGCACATCTCGGCTCGTGTAGACATCCCGCTTAACGGGATCAAACAAATGATAACCTTGGGATTGGGAGCTATAGCCAACAAAAACCTGTTGTCGGGAAGCGGCCTCGAACTTATTACGTTGCGTCTTCGAAATGTGCACATAAGCGTCACACCCAAAGATCCTGAAATAAGAGATATCAGGCTTAGTCCCGAAGTAAGCCTCAAAAGGTGTCATCCTGTCAATGGCCGAAGTGGGAGATCGATTAAGAATGTGAACTGCGGTAGCCACTGCCTCTGCCCACAGAAACTGAGATGTTTGTCGGTGCTCCATCATGGTGCGTGCCATCTCGATCACACTTCGGTTCTTCTGCTCCAAAATGCCATTCTCTTGGGGAGTATTGGTGTTAGCAAATTCTTGGTGAATGCCCCTATCTGCACAAAAACGAGCAAACTCATTAGACATAAATTCACCTCCCTTGTCTGAACGCAAGGTCTTCAATTGCCGGCCAAAACGGTTCTCCTAAAAAAGAAGCCAATCCTTGAAATGAGAGAAAACCTCCAACTTCAAAGTCAAGAAATAGACCCAAGTCATCCTGCTTTAGTCATCTACAATCAACATGAAGTACAAGCTCCCCTTCAGGGACTCGGTCCTTATCGGGCCACAAAGATCCGTCGATACAAGCTCCATGGGTGAAGTAGACCTCCTAGAAGCTTTGTTGGGAATTGCATCCCGATGGAGTTTCCCAGGAATGAAGGAGACACATGGCTGATGGCTCACCACTATGTCCGGCGAGCCTCGGACAAAGGACCCTCGTGACGCCTTCCGAAGGTACTCGTAGTTCAGGTGGCCAAACCGAGCATGCCATAGCTTGGACTGTGTCTAAGAAGTAAGAAGAAGAGAAGTAAGAGTTGAAGAAGACTTTAATTTGTAGACTCCATTCTCCTCATACCCTGTAGAGAGAACCTTCCTCGATCCACGATCAAGGACTCGAACAATATTACTGTCAAACTCCACCAAGAGGCCAAGAGCACAAATCTTATGAACCGAAAGTAAATGATACCCCAATCTTGGCACATGCAACACCTCAGAGGTGTGGGTACCACCACGTCCATCTGGAATAAGCTGCATCTCACCCCGCACAGCAATAGACACAGAAGAGCTGTCTCCAATGAGAATCTACCCACGCAAAGGTCGCAAATGGGCAACACCAACGGAAGGAGTCATGTGTCGTGAGGCACCATTGTCCACAATCCACTCGAGCTTGGGGAGCTGTCATCGCAGCATCAGAAGTTATCGGTGTAGAGTCCTTAATGACTACTAAGTGTAGAAAAGCAGTTGATGAGGGTGCAGCCACCTCTCCAGAGTCCTTTGTGTCCTTCTTCTTGGTATCCTTCTTGTCTTTGTCGGGGCAATCCTTCTTTCAGTGACTGGTCTTGCCACAAATATGGCAAGTTGATTCCTTCTCCTTGTCCTTTTTGGATTTGTTGTCCTCCTTCTTTTTCTTTTGGTCCTTCCCCTTTTTTTGAGAGGCTTGACCAACCAATGTCTCCGATTCGGAAGCATTTTGTCCCTTCAATTGTTCCTCCTGGTCCAAGACCATAGGAACCAACTCTTCTCACTGAAGAGTCGACTCCCGCCCTAAAGCAATAAGAGCGGAATAAAAAGTACCCAATCGTGGCGGCAACTGGGATAGTAAAGTGATCGCCATGTCTTCGGAGGAAATAGGCTTCCCCGCATTTTGAACCTGCATCTGAAGCTGCTGAAGCTTGTTGATGTGTTCCCAAAGCGAAGAAGACTTATTCACAGACAAAGTCCGCATCTGCACCTCCAAAGAAACCCTCTTCATCAGGGTCATCCGGTTGTACATTTGATCGAGCTCCAGCCATATCTCACGAGCCACCGTCAAGTGCTCGATATGAGCTACCACGGCTGTGGAGCAAGACAAACAGAAAAGATCGAATCTTGGCATTCAGTTTGTCCCAATGAGACTGGGCCTTGGTCAACTCCGCACGAGCATTGGAAGAGAGTTTGGACTCATCCCTCACCGAGGGCATGTTAATCTCCTCCATCACCAGTTTCGCCAAATCATAAGACTCTAAAATGGCCAACATCATCACCCGCCAAATGCGGTAATTGTCACCATCAAGCTTTTGATCCGTTGGAAGAGTGGGTAGGACAGGCACCTTTCTGTCCATGATTGCCTGGAACTCCAAATCAGTCTCTGTAGACATGGTAACCTGCAATACCTGTACAAACGCAAAAGCAGCCCCCTCTAACTGTGAAAATGCAGCCTTCCAGGCCTCTGCTGCCCAAACCTTCTTCACCTGCCGGAGGCGATGAAAAAGTAAAATCTGCAATGGAAGGCCTCAAACGCAGCCTTCCTCCCCTTCGAACAGCAATGACCTGCAGCAAATTCACCAATTAGACTCCTTTCCCGCACGCCCACGCTTGCTTCAGCCTTGATCCGATGGGCAGCCCTCCCACTCGCCTTCGAATCCTGGAAACGTAACCTTGTGTCGCGCTGAAATCTCTTCTTTAGACAGGTTCAGCCCTTAGTCAGTCCATCTTCACCGCTCTGATACCATGTCAGAGTGTAGCGATGCGGAAGCGTAGGACAAAGACTGAGAGAGTGAATACAGAGAGAAGAGAGAGAGAGAGAAAAGGAGACAGTGTAAACGCAGAAATTCTGCGGTGTAGTATGCTGTACAAGAGTGCAGAAATACGCAAGGGGGCAGAGGAAATATCTGCGTATGTCTCTGACTTGATGACCTCGATCTCCTTCAGCCCGAGCACAGTCTGTCTCAGCCAACAGATCTTCAAGATCAGAATCTGAAATCACTGAAGAGTGAATAATAAAGTGTGCCACAAGAACCGGCTATAAATAGCCAAAAAATAATAAAAAAACATGATCAAGTCGGCTGCATTTAATGCAGCCGACAGCAAAAATCTGGTTGACTGTGCAGTCCGACTGCACTGCTGATGTGGCACTGATGATGTGGCACCTCCTTTGCCGTATTGCACTGACTATCCAGGAAATGATTGGCTAACACCAAGCCCCACACCATATTGGAGGTCTCTCTCTTTATTTGGAATGAGCTCTTATGCTGAAATTTTAGTGACATGCTTTGTACTTTCCTATCTATCTCTTATCCAAGAAGCACTTTCTACTTAGCTTGATCTAATACAAGCACTAAAGAAGAAAATCAGCTAGTTTCTCGGAGATTGCAAAAATCAAGGTTTCGAAACCCTAATTTTCAGAATTACAGTAGATTAGCCCCTTTGTATATGGTTCAGGCACTCGGTGCCTGTGGTTTGTTTCAATAAATTTCTGTAAAGGAGGGGCCGATTCCCCTCTCAATGTGGTGTCAACTCTCTCTCTCTCTCTTTTAATTTTCATGGTGATAATTGATTGAGTTGGTTAAGTTCAAAGTATTGTCATTCTCACGTTCTTCCCTGTGCTTACACATAACACCAACGCATACCATGGTGTGGTTGAGATGGTCTAAAGACCTAGACTCCAAATGTGGTGATTACGAGATGTTAGACAAATGACTCTTTGAGTCCTCCTTAACTGCTGTGGCTTTTAGGGTTATTCAAATTTCACACCTAGTTACCTAGTGGCCAATGTTGTGGGTGCCCATCTCGTATGCCCAAGTGACAAGGATGTTTCTGCTTGAGTTTATACTTAACTTGCCACTCTTTCACAATTTAACTTGTAGTGCTTGGGTGTGACACATGTTTGTCAATGGACTAAGGTACAATTTGATCTTCCAAACAAAGCGAGCCAATTTGGTCATCGAACCAAAATGGAATGGAAAGATGAATAGCAAGCACTATCATGGAGCAATCAAGTTGAAGGCACAACAATCGTATCCCATCACTTCCCGAACCATAGGCATCATAATATACCACCCAACAATGGAGACTTTGATGTAATCTTAGAGCAAGAGTTACAGGTGCACCTATAGAACTAAATCAAGTGTTGGAGAACAAAACATAGAACCAATGCTGTGATATTTGAGTATCGTGAAGTGTTTAGTTCGGTTGTATCTATGGTATTGCCATTCTTAGAATACAGTTTTGCATCATGTTTGACAGTCACAATGTGTTAGGAAGTTCCACAAGTTCAGCTTGCTTTTTCAAGGTCTAAATTTGTCATATGACTAGTGAGGGGTGTAAAGAAACTGTAGGGTTTGCAAGGAGAACCACAATTTGTAGGCAGGCACTGACATAGAACTTAGAAACACAGAAGATGAATGAAATAATGAATCATGCTCAATGCTGAAACAATGGGAAGATCCTCAGGGTTCCATGTCTCTCAGACTGGCACTGAAGTGAGCAGAGTCTAGTCAATGACACTGATCAGAGCTTGGAGATGACTGCACTGGCCTGCTGATCAAGCAGCAGCAGTTGTATATGAGGGCACTTTGTGGAGGGAGCGAAACACAGTCCTTTAGGCATGGGGATGTCAGACAGACGCTGGGTGAAGGCCAGCATTAGAAGCAGGGGGGCAAAGATGATGTCAACACAATGGCTAGGGGCTCGAGGCTGTTTAACTGGTGAGAATAAAATAGATATTGCTCAGTGACCTCAGAATCTTTGAATAATGACCAACAGACAGTAAAAAGGTAGGGTGGCCAGTCTACTGATCAGAACACAGCAAAAAAGATGTTGCCTGCTGGAGTAGGTTCTCCTAACTGCAAAACAGGTCCTGCATATTGATGATGTTGCACATGGAGGTCAGAGTGCCACCAAAATGCACAGGAGCAGTTTCCAGCAAGAAGGGAACCTCCAAAACAGGTCATGATCAGCCCCAATGATGCTTCCACACTGTGGGCCTGGTTGCCAGAGGAGGTAGATGAATGCAAGGCTGATGAAGATGGTTGCCAAGTTGGGGCAGCACATGAGAAGCCTTCATGAACTATGATGTCCTCTGTATTGGGGTGTGTACAGCAGTAGAGAGTGTCGAGGAGTGAATGATCGGATGAAGAATGTTTTTTTTTTTTGTTTTTGTTTTGGGGGGGCAGGCAGGGATAAGAAAGCCTACACATGCCTATTTTATAGGGGTTTTGGAGCATTTATCCTACCATGTGAAATAAGTGCCAAAAATACAAATAAAGCCTTTTTGGGACTGTTAATGGAGACCGATTAGGAGCTAATGCAGTGCAATAAATGTTACTGCATTGATTGACTTTGGTTGGTCAACAAGGGCAAATGCACCATTTTTGAATCCTACAAATATTGGGATTACCTGCCTAGTGAAGGCAAAGACAAACAATTTTCATATTATGTACATTTTAGAATATTGTCTGACCTTGCATATGAATGAATATAAGCAAACGAGCAAGCAAACAAACAGAGGCTTGAGGTTTTTAAACTCATGAAACACTGTTCAGCATTTGATGACTGTATAAATGTAATGCTGCAAAAGTATGGGTGTGTTCAGCTTCATGCTTCTTGTGAATCTTCTTTTTCACATTTGATTTGTTGAATGCCTATGCAGGTTAAAGTTCAGGAGCCTTTGTCGGGACAAGGTGCTAAAGTTGTTGCTGTCCCTCTTAACAAGGTACTCCAGGCTTTCGTTTACAAATGAAAGTGTCCCTGTGTGCTTCTTGAAGCTTCTTATTTTTTACACATGGAAGTAATCTGAATGTCATGAAGCTTTACATTGCAGGTATACAAGCTAAATGCGGAAGGGATTGCATTTAGATTTTTACCAGATCCGCAGCAAGTAAAAAATGCTCTACAGGTTTGTGCCGCAATCCAGGTTGGAACATAGAGCACAACAAGAGTGTTTGGCTACTTGATTTTGTATTCAGCTAGACTTTATTAGCTAAACTCCTGTAGCTCAAGGATCAAGGCAAGGGTAGTGAGTTGGAGAGTGTGTTGTACTCCGAACGGATCCCGAATGGTAGCAAGGTAGCCTAGAGATGTCGAACACTAGCAAATGCAGCCAAGGAAGGCTGGATCTGATGCAGACGGTAGTGCAGGACAGAGAAAGACTAAAAACGCTGGTGAGGAGAGAGAAAATAGTGAATGCTGTTGGGAGGAGAGAGAAAACAGCAATGACAGGCTGAGGAGAGAGAAAGCAACAAACACAAGCTGCAAGAGAGAAAAAAGCAGTGGCAAGTTGAGGAGATGATGGCGACAGTTGGAGGAGAGAGAAAATCTGCAAGGCGGCACCTGGGGCTTGCAAACGCAGAAGTATGCTGATGTGGCAGGCTGTATCATAGTTGGATGACCGACAGTAGTAGTTGCCTGGCTGGAAACAGCAGCAAAATGATGACGAGGGTTGGAAACAGGCTCTAGATGAGTGAAGATTGCAATAGATAGCTTGGACTGCAATGTTCTCCATGAATGGGGTGTGGGTAGCAAGCCGAAAACACTTGAAGCTTGCAAAAATGAGATTAAGGCTAAATGGAGGGCAGCAACATAAGTATTTATAGAAAGTTTGGGCCCTCCCAAGTGGGTTTGTGCGTATGGGATACTAACACTCTCTAGGAACGCATTTCTTTTAAATAGACAATGTTTCTTCCTTAATTAAGCATGTTTTGGGGTTGTTTAAGTGAAGCTAATGCATTTTTAGCTCAACACCTCCCCCTTCTAGCAATATGCTCTTTCCCTATTTTTCCCTCTCTAATTTCATATTCAAATTTCAAGCTCAACTTTCAAGCTCTTGATTCTCAAACTCTCTCTCCTCAGGCTCTCTATCCTCACTCCCTCAAGCGCTCCTTTGCCATATTTCCATCCTATCTCCACTTTTAAGCTCTCCATTGGCCTCTCTATCCTCAAGCTCTTAATATGTAAACTCTTGGTATAAAGTCTCTAAATGTTTAAAGTGTATTATTTTGAGGATTGGCCAATAAGTGACAGTGGTGACACTAGGGACTAGGCACTAATCAATTAATTTGTGTTTGTCTAAGGGTCAATTAAGGCTTGGGACCACTTTGGGTTGCAAACAACCTAGCCAATTAAATTGTAGATGGGCACATCTAATTTTAGGCAAGGTGAGAAGGGTTGAAATTAATTCTGAAAAGTAATTAAATAGTTGGAAATTGTTGGAAAATGGGATTAGAAGGTTGCCTCTTGGCAAAAATACCCATGCAATGGGGGAGAAGGCTGTGTGGAGTTTGTAGAGGTCCATTCAATTCATCCACGTTTTATGTGAAAGAGAGAAGGTGTTGCTGATCAGATTTTGGATCATCTGGAGGCCAAAGGGAATAGGTGAGAGTAGTTTGGAGCATTAGGGAGCAAGCGACAGCAGTTTGGTGTTGCTGATCAGATTTTGGATCATGTGGAGGCCAATGGGAATAGGTGACAGTAGTCTAGAGCATTAGGGAGCAGGCGATAGTAGTTTGGTGTCCCCCAGAGGCTGGCCACAACAACTGATGGCTGGTGACTGCATTTATGAGGCTTGGGGCAGCAGGTGACTGCATTAAATACTGATCAGAGCAGGCAGCAATCAGTTTTAGGGGTTTTCCCGGGTGAAAACTGAGATGTTTCTCTCTCCTCAAGATTCTCTCACCTTCTCCAGTTTACTTTTTAATTATCATGGCAAAACTCAGCCAACAGAAATTAGGGCTTAGCAGCCACCTTGGGACCTGTGACAGTAGTTAGAGGCATCGTAGACTGAAATCAAAAGCTGAAATTCAAGGAATTGCTAGGGCTTTTAGATGCTGGCCCATCCCATTCGATTTGAGGCAGCATTTGACTAGTCGAGGGTCTAATTTGTACAAGTCTTGGGTGAAGATCAAGGGGTAAATTTGCCAAAAGGCTTGCTGATCGGTTTTGACAGCAAGGGGCTTTTGGATCAGTGGAGGAGATTAAGAAATTTGTTGTACTCCATCCAATTGCAATACAAGTTAAAGAAATACTCCATCCAATTGCAACATGGTGTTGAATGTCTAAGAATGTTATGATAAAGTGCGCATTTTAGTTTATGTTTATTTGTTAATTGCTATAATTAAGTGCTTGGTCAGGTTTTACCACCCTCCCCAAGAAGAAAGGTCGGTTTCGTGGTTTCATTGCCAGGATACCATTAAATGCTTTGACTTGGTGGGTCGAGGCACTTGATTGTAAGCTAGAAGCTTTGTGGTAGTGTTGACTTTGTGCTCAGTTGAGTAATTATAGCAAGATGTCATCATATAGTGAGATGGAATCAAGTAGTGATGATGGCTCTTAGTATTGACATTCACATGGAAAAGAAAAAAATGCAATGTTTGATCTTGGACAAGGCTCACATGATGGACAACAACTTGAAAATGTTGCTATTGGTCAAGATGCAGGGCCTTGAAGGCTAAATGATGATTGATGAGCAATAATAGGAAGATAAATTTGATGATCAGTTTAAAGATTGAATGAGGACAACAACAAATCTCTTTGCTAAATTGGCAAAGGTTCCTGAATTCACTTGATTTTTAAATGCTTTAATGAAGGATAGCAAGGGCAAGAAGAAGAAGTCATCTTCTACACCTTCGGGAAGCATGATGCTCTGAAGCAAATGCCAAAGCCTTGTCATGAAGCTTCCAATGATGCTAATGAAGCAAAATAGTTGGTACATATGGAGCAAGGAATGCAAATGCAAGGCCATTATGGAAGTGCCAATCCAATGGATTTTGGATAGTTGGTATGCATACAATTATGGGACAATTAGGATACTTTGGTGGTAGTATTATTTTTCATGCGATGGTTGGATAAGGATCACCTACAGAAATGTATGTCACAAATCCCTATGATATGCAGCAGCCAATGCATGGTGTGCAAGGCCCAATGTATGTGGGTATGGTTGGAAATGTGCAAAACTCTATGTATGGTAGCATTGACTTGATGCTTGGGACACAAAGTAACATATTTGGTAATGCATTTGCACCGTTGAATGTTTATGAGACTCAAGGAATGAGTGTTGGTTATGCAAATGCTCCGTTTGGTGTTGGTTTCAATGTAAATTCAGAAAATGCACCCTTTTTGCAGTAGCTAGTATATGACAACTTGACAATCAAAGGGGTAGCAAAGGACTATGATGTCACGGGGACATGAAATTTTGAGATGCTTTAATCTTGGCGATAATATTTGATTAAGTTATTAATCAAATGTGCAAGGCTGTTTAGCACATGTGATGTACATGGCAATTATTTTAAGATAACAGGCCAAGGGCCCTGATGGTGCTGTGGGTGTTAAAGGCAAAAGTTGTGATAAGTTATACTAGCTGGGCTTTGGGGGTTAGTTGGTGTCAGTTTTAACCCTATGACAGTTGTTTGGCCGATAAGTATCAGGGGTGACACTAGGGACCGGCATTAATTAATTAAATAATGCCAGTCTAAGGGTCAATAGAGGTTGGGGACTACTCTAGGTTGTAAATGGCCTAGCCAATCTAATTATGGATGGCCACATTTAATTTTGGGTAGGCAGCAGGTCTAAAATTAATTTTTAGGATAATTTAATTATGAAAAATTTTAAATTGTTGAATAATGCCAAAAAATGGGTTTAGAAGATTGCAACTTGGCGAAAATGCCCATGCAAATTGAGAAAACGTTTTTGGGGTCTAGGTCTCAGCCATTCAATTAGTTTACAGTCTAGGAGAGAGAAAGAGAGGGAGCTGTTGATCCATTTTTTGATTAGAGAACAACAATTTGCTGTTGAGGACAACCATCTGGGGGCCTCAGTAGTAGGCAGGGGACAGTAGGGAGACACCTTCCAGGAGTTGGCAACAACATTGTTGATTAGGTGATAACATTGCTTGGCAATAGGTGATTGCAATAAATGTAGGCTCGAGTAGGTAGTAGGCAGATTTTAGGGTTTTCTTGCAAAGAAAGTAGATCTCTCTCTCTCTCTCTCTCATCTTGGTTTTCTGTCAAGTAATTTCTCAAAAGATCTTAGTACTTCTTAGCAGATCTTAGCCAGACATAAAAGGAGGATTTTTGTTGTAAACCTTGATTTTTGGAGAAATCAAGGTTTGATAGCCACCTTGGGACTTGTACCATTAGGAGAAGGCATTAAATATAGGCTGGAGCAGGTAGTAGGTAGATTTTAGGATTTTCTTGCGAAGAAAGTAGATTTCTCTCTCATCTTGGATTTCTCTCACCTTCTCTAGTAATTTCTCAAAAGATCTCAACACTTCTCAGCCAGATTTGGTGGATAATAGGATTTTTGTTGTAAACCCTAAATTTTTGCAAAAATTAGGGTTTTTCAGCCACCTTGGGACTTGTGTCAATAGGAGAAGGCATTGTACATGGAAATCAGCACATGAAATTTGTGGAATTGACAAGGATTTCAGATGCCAATCCATCCATTGTAAATTTGGGCAACATTTGGCCAGTTGTTGGTTCCATTTGTGCAAGTCCTAGGTAAAAATCAAGGGGCATTTGGCCCAAATTGCTTACTAATTGTATGTATAGCAACAGGCTTTTGGATCAACAAAGGAAATTGTGGAATCTCAATTTGTACGTTGTTCATGAATAATCAAAGTTAAAGAAATACTGAAAGGGATGTCAGTTTTGGGGCCAATTGAGTGTCTATTGTCCAAGATTATTAAGGTAATGTGTGCATTTTAATTTATGCTTAGTTATTAACTACTGTAATTAAGTGCTTGATCATGTTTTGCCACCCTATTTGAAGAGGAAGGCTGGTTTCATGGTTCTATTATTGGGATGCCACTTAATCTCTTGATTCGGTGGGCTCAAGGCACTTGATTGCGAGCCAAAGCTTTGTGCTAGTGCTGATTTTTGTGATTAGTTGAGAAATTATAGCAATATGTCTTCAAACAATGAGATGGAATCAAGCATTGATGATGCCTCTTAGTATGAGCATTCACATTGAAATGAAGGAAATGCAATGACTAATCTTGGACAAGGCTCAGACCATGGACAACAAGCTGAAAGTATTGCTATTGGGCAAGATGTAGGGCCTTCAAGGCATAATGACATTGATGACTAGCAAAGTGAAGAGGAATTTGATGACCAGTTTAAGAATCAAATGAGGGCAATACCAAATCTCTTTGCTGAATTGGCAAAGGATTCTCAGTTCACCTAATTTTTGAATGCTTTGAAGAAGGATAGCAAGGGCAAGAAGAAGGTGTCATCTTCTACACTTTTGGTACAGCAAGGTGCATCAAAGGAAATGCCAAAGCCTTGATTTGAAGCTCCCTAAGATGCTATGGAAGTAGAACAGTTAGTATCTACGGCGCAAGGAATGCAAATGCAAGGTCATCATGGAGGTGCTGATCCGATGGATTTTGGATAGCTAGACATGCATGCTATGATGGGCTAGCTAGGATACTTTGGTGATGGCATGATTTTTCATGATATGGTTGGATAGGGATCACATATGGGAATGCATGGCACAATTCCCTATGATATGCAACAACCAATGCATGGTGTGCAAGGCCCAATGTATTCGGGTATGGCTGGAAATATGCAAAACCCTATGTATGGCAACGTTGGCTTGACGCTTGGAGCACAAAGTAGCATGTTTGGTAATGCATCTGCATCCCCGAATGCTTATGGGGCTCAAGGAATGAGTGTTGGGCATGCAAATGCTCCATTTGGTGTTGGTCTTGATGTAAATTCAGCAAATGCACCCTTTTTGCAGCAGCCAATATATAACAACTTGACACCCAAAGGGGCAACAAAAGACTATGATGAGGGTGGAAAAGCAGTGAAGTTTGAATCCTTCAGTGGTGCACAAGATAGGTTGAAAGCTTTGACTTTCATTTAGTAGTTCGATGTAGCTTATTCAGGGGGGGGACTTCACGGAGTCCTCAAAGATTTGAAAGACAATTACTTTCTTGAAGGGAATGCATTGCTGTGGTTGTCCACTCTTTTTGATGCAAGGTAGACCACCATCAACATGGGCACAACTCAAGTAAATGTTTATATCGAATTGCTTGACAAGTATCTTTGAGGGGGACATCACGACGACTTGGAATAAGCTGGATGCTAAGGAATGTAAGAATTTGGAGCAATATAACAAGAAGTTTTGGGATGTATTTTTGCCTATCACTTATTATTTTCCGTATCCCTTCATGAGTATAGTTGTCAGGTACGAAAGGTATGAAACCGTACGGTTTCAAACAATGACTTGCACATGGAGTCCACATAATCGTGGAAAACTTGGCCTCAAGCAAACAGCCCATGTGTTGACAATTCGATGCATTGGGGGTAACAACTTGCACCACATTCGAGGGGCCCACCTACAACCAGAATTTACAAATTACAAGTATACTAACAATACTTGGAGGTTAGAGAGAGAAAGAGAGAGTTTAGCCTTTTAAGTTTCAATTTTCAAGATTCAAGAATGAAGAGAGATGGGGGTTGGGGCCTTGGGGCCCGGGGGGAAAGAGAGAATCGAGATAGATATTAGAGAGAAATTAGAATAGGGAGATAGATAGTTATGCATAAATCAATTATCATAATGAAAGAAAGTGAAACAAATTTAAAAGGCAATGTATACCTTAATGATAGCTTCTCGAATGTGGTGGTCGATGAATGCGCCTGTTGTTTTCCTCCTTCTCTTGTGGGTATCTACGGCCCACAAAAAGTAAGTGTCGAGTGGACATGTGACAAGTATATTGATGATGCTCCATTTCTTACGATCACTCCATCCGTCAGTGAGAATGGAGCAATCATATTTTATCCATGCGGCCTGAATAGAATCAAGGGCTCTATCAATTATCTCCTTCTCTTCATCAATCTTTTTCGTCCTCATGTCGTTGTATGTGACACCGGTCCATCCTTCACATGGATCCACACCTTAATTCATTGGCAGTTTAGGCATTCGGTGACATACTTGAGCACATCACCCTTGAGTCTTTCCTAGTAGAAGCTTTTTCTGACTGTATTAAGAGTCTTAGCATAACTAGGATGACCTGAAAATGGGGAATTGTGAGCTTCCCAGAGTATTTTCCTTTTGAGTTTATGACTTGCAGAAATACATAGTTTTGTAATGTAATAGGCAAGTTCCTCGTTTATGGAAAAATCTTGATACTTAGTCTTGAATTTTGGATTTGAATCCTTGACATAAATTTCTCTTAATAAGTCCCAATAGCTTGGATTCTTCGCCTCTTTTCTTTTGCCATTTCTAGGAGAGGGCTACTGGGTATTGAAATCATTGTGGCAAGAGTTTCAGCTCTAGAGGGTTCTTCTAGGATTAGAGCATTAAGGAATTATTTACAGCTTAGGGCATCTGCAATCACATTCTCCTTGCCTGGTCTATACTTGATTTCAAAGTTAATTTCTTGCAAGGTCTCAATCCGTCGTCGTTGTCTCATATTGCGCAAGAGGGTGCGATTTGATAGATGTAACTTATTTTGTTGGAACACCCAAAAGGAAGGAGAGAGAGGTTAAACTCCTCACATTATAAATATAACAAGATAGTATGGGAATGGAAATTCGAAAGCTCAATGCTCTCAAATTTCCTAGAACTATAACAAAAACTATGAGCTACATCATGTCCAAGTGTATTTGCCTTGCACATGTAGAGAATGGAGTAAAGGTATTGCAACCGCAAGGTTGCAAACTTAACTTTGACCCCACCTCCACAACCAGGAGAGAGAGAGAGAGAGAGAGAGAGAGAGAGAGAGAGAGAGAGAGAGAGCACCTATGTAATCTTGTCCAAATTGATCTCTATAAGAAGATAATAACAAGAGTTAGAATTGACATAAACTTATATAATGAAAAAATAAAATAGTAGAGAGAGAGAGAGAGAGAGAGAGAGAGAGAGAGAGAGAGAGAGAGAGAGAGCGAGCTACCTTGTGGGGCCTCTTGAATGTCCATACAAGCCTGATTGCAACCTTGGCTGCATGCCCCATAGATGCCATGTTGCAGTTGTGGTTGTGCACCAACCAAATTATTATCATGTAATTGTTGCAAACCAGCCTATAAACCAACACCATAAGTTCCTTACAAACGAAGACCGCCTAATGCATTGATATCCTTGGCCTGGAACACTAAACCACCTCCGTAATAACTTGGATGTGCAGATGGTTGTTGCATAGTTGGCTGCCCAAATGCTTTTAGCAATCATGTTTATCATGCCTTGTCATCTCCTGCCTGTGAGCTTGAGTCAGACGAGGCATTTAGGAGCTCTGACCTATCTGTCACTTGTTTTGATGGAGGAGGTAGCTCATTGTAGAGCACTTAGTTTATTGCCTTTTGGTACATTTTCTCCTCCAGTCGGGATTTTATGCACATTTCTCGGGCAGCACTGCTTTCCACAGTCTATCTACACTTGCCAGACATTGTCGTTGACATTTGGGATTTTCCCAGGGTCACCTCTATTTTTTTGGCATTTTATTCATCATTGACCAATATTTATTGTGGGTCGGCTAGCATTTATGGTCTCCCTTGATGCAGGTTGGCCATATTTGGGCATTTTTGGCTATATATTTCTCGTCCCTCCCATCATTCAATCATCTTCATCATTAGCCCGTTTTGGTGCCCTCATTGATACTGTGGGCTGCATGTAGGGATTGATCAATCTCCTTTTGCTTTTTGGTTTGTATCAACATGCTTTCTTGTTTAGTGCAGATTTCGTTCTTTTTTTCTTGTAGTCTCTCTTTGTTCCTTTGTCTCTCCCGTCTATCCCCAAAATACAAATTTCTTATGGGTGTTTTGCAGGATTTTGAAGATGACTTACCACTAGTTTTGCGGCTTTGATGATATAGATGAGATGCTTTCTATGCACTCCTCTGAATGACAACGAGATTATCGCACGGATCGTGAAGAATGGAGGTCACCAAGCCCGTTTGCTTGGAAACCCTCTTTTGGCTTTTCTCGCCATGTCTCACAGAAGGTCCCTTCTACTGGCCTTCATATGCCATTCATAGCACCCTCTATACAAGTGTACGTACTTCCTTCTTTCCCCAATGAGGATTGGCTTGATGGCTGAAAATACTCGCTTTGGTTGCGTAAGGTGGAGTGTTTCACGTGGATGCTCTAATCTTGCCCTGTGTAAGGTTGTTTAGCACATGTGATGCACATGGTAGTTATTTCATGGTAATAGGCCAAGGATCTGGAGGATGCAATATGTGTCAAAGACAAAAGTTGTAATAAGTTATGCTTGATAGATACTAGGTGATACTCGGTGTCAGATTTTGGTCTAGAACAATTAATTAGCCACTAATGTCAGTGGTGACATTAGATACTAGGTATTAATTAACTAATAAATACTCAAGGATACTTGAAAGACAAATTGGTCTAGCCAATTTAATTATTGGTTGCTGAAATTAATTTTTTGAGCACTAGAATAATTATTGAATTAATTTCCAGAATTAATATTTTGAAAATTAATAAACAAGCTAGATAATACTGAAAAATGGAATTAGAAGGCTGCCACTTGGCAAAACTTGCCTATACAAGCGGGGAAAACGTGTTTAGGGGTTGGTAAAAGTCTTTTCCAGCCATTGTGAGAGAGGAGGTTGTTAGAGAGTAAGGAGATGCTACTGATGTGATTTGCAACCACCATGGACCAGTCCTACAGCATGTAAAAGCAATTTGAAGCTCTCCAGGAGCAGGTGACATTAGTCCAAGGTCCTTTTGATGTAAGTGACAACATATAACAGGGGGCGGTAGTTTTTTTGGTGGTCCTAAGTTGTAGATGATAACTTTCATGGTTGTTTAAGCAAGACAGTAGTAGCTTTTGAGCGTTTCTCGTGATGAAACCTTGAAATTTCTCTCTACAACATTTTGTCTTATCCCCCAGTCATTTCTCAAGTTATAAACCCTAATTTAGGGTTTTGAGAGCTGCCTCGGGATACTTGCTCAGAATTGAGGGCCTAGGATTTGAATTCAAATGGCTGAAATTGAGGAATTTCAGGGAGATTCAAGGGGCCAATCAATCAATATCAGATTTGGGGCTCAATTTGTTTTTCAAGGAGTAGGGGGAAGACCAATCCCCAAGCAAACTGAGGGGAAAATTTGTTTGGAGGCTTGTTGATTAGTTTTGATAGTAAGAGGCACTTGGATTAGCGGAGGAGATAAGAGGATCTTAGTTGTACTTCTTTCATTTGCAATACAAGATAAGAAAATACCGCAAGGGACGCAAGTATTGGGGCTAATAAGGTGTCCAATGTCCAAGATTAAAGTGATAAAGTGTGCATTTTCAGTTTAGGTGATCTTTATGCTTGTTGTAATTAGTGCTTAATTAGGTTATTTACCATCCTGTACAAGGAGGAAGGCTAGTTTAATGGTTCCATCGCTGGGATACCATCGATTCCCTCGAATTAGTGGGTTTGAGGTACTTGACTGAAGGTCAGAAGCTTTGCTCTGGTGTGAAAATTGTGTTCACCTAAGCATTATAACAAGAATGTCTTCAGCAAGTAAGATGGGATCAAGCAAGGATTATGCCTCTCACTCTGAAAATTCGATCAAGCAGGGATTATGCCTCTCACTCTGAAAATTCACAAAGTGTTGGGGAAAATGCAATGCCTGATCTTGGACAAGGCACGTAGTATGGACTACAAGCTAATAATGTTGGTTTAGACCAAAACGTGGGCTCTTCTAGGTCTTTAGAAGTTGATGATCAACAAGAGAAAGGGGAATTTGATGAGAAATTTAAAGATCAGCTAAGGATAGTAGCTGAAATGTTTATGTGATTGACAAATGATCTTTATTTCATGCACTTCTTGAACCCTTAAAGGCGGGCAGCAAAGGCAAGAAGAGAAAATCATCTTCAAGAGCTTCGGGACAACAAGATGCACCGAAGGAAGAGCCAATACAGCAACATGATGTTCCAAATGTGGTTAGTAAGCCTAAGCAAATGATGCCAGTGGGACGATTGATGCATATATAAGACATGCTTGAAAGTGCCAATCCAATGGTTTTTCGATAGCAAGACATGCATGCAATTATAGGGCAACAAAGGTACTTTGGTGATGGCACTAGTTTTCATGCTAGGGTGGGTCAAGGACCACATATGGGAATGTATGACACAACTCCTTATCATATGCAACAACCAATGCATGTTATGTAAGGCCCAATGTATTCGAGTATGGCGGGTAATATACATAACCCCATGTATAATAATGTTGGCATGATACTGGGGCACAAAATGGGAAGTTTGGCAATGCACATATGCAGCCCATTGTGTTTGGGACTCATGGCGTTAATGTTGGTTATGCAAATGCTCCGTATAGTGCTGGCCATGAGTTAAAATGTAGCTAGTAATGCTTGCATGAGGAAAAATGCATCTACTAATGCATGGAATGCATGGAAAAATGTATCTTGGTACGGCTAGTAGTATGCAAATTCCCATGCACAGTCACATTGCAATGGTCCAAAGTATGTAAATAAGAATATTTCCTAATGCGTTTGGTGCTCCCAGCATGTCAGGTACACATGAGGGGCTAGTTAACTAGATGCAATGTTGCATATTAGTTAAGTTGAAATTGCAACAATGTGAAAGTATAAAGCATCACCATGCTTATGGGAAAGAAAGGCCTAGAACCCAATGGAGGTTTTGAGGCAAGTAAAGGTAAAGTTTCCATATGCTTCTGGATGAAGGTTCAACATTGTTTCAATAATAGATGCAAAGTGGATAGAAGAGGATGACTTGGCAGACCTTCCTCAGTTGTTGCAACTTTACCAAGATACCTTTTTGTTAGAGCCAACTTTGGTTCGAGGTTAGTCAAGTTCACTAGAGAAAGGGTTTGGAGTATTGTGTGATACTCAAGGGGGAGGTAGTACTCCCACTCCGCCAGTTGTGGACAACCCTTGAATGAGTGGATCTCGAATGTATTCAGCATGCATCCAGGAACTATGTTGATAGTATGTCTACCATGAGGTCATTACTTAGTGTGCTTGTCACTGTGAGATGTATGTAGATGAGTATGAGTTTCGACTTGGGCATTGAAACTATACTTTTGCATTAGTTTATGATTAGTTCAGCATGAGTTTTGTCTCAGTTTGGAGACAAATTCTGATCAGTTTCAGCTCAAATTGAGAGCCGTTTATGGTCACTTTGGGGATCGGTTTTGCATTGATTACTGATTAGTTTTTGCAATCAATTTGTGATCTTTTTGAGGTCACATTTGCAGCAATTTGTGATCAGTTCTCAAATCAGCAATGATCAGTTGATGATTAGTTGATACTCAGTTTTCAATGGTTTATAGTTGGTTCCATGGACAATAGCATGTTAGTAAATGCCATTGCCAGTGTCAGCCATGGTTTATGGTGAGCCTAGTTGTCTACGTTCGATGGACAGGTCAACTTGTCCGATCCATGTTGTCTAGTATGATACGTTCGATCACATCTAATGGAAACTGTGCGATTGTTTCAAAGTGCTTGTTTGTGACCATTTGGGGCCACTTTTGAGGTAAATTGTACGTGTTGTTTAGGTTTCCTCTCCACAATACACTTGTACATATGTTCTCTCTCTCTTCCTCTCTTTCCCTCTCTAATTTCAAATCCAAATTTCAAGATCAACTTTCAAGCTCTCTATTCTGAAACTCTCTCTCCTCAAGCTTTCTAACCTCACTCCCTTAAGCTCTCCTTCACCATATCTCCAGCATACCTCCATTTTCAAGCTCTCCATCGACCCTCCTCTTTATCCTCAAGGCTCTTAGTTTGTAAACTCTTGGTATAAAGTCTCTAAATGTTTAAAGTGTATTATTTTGAGTCCTAGCATTAGGCATAGACATTAAAATTATATGTACTAATTTTTCCATCGGATGTAAGTTCAATATTTATTAGTTTGATTAGTACCATACTTGTATTGGACGATACTAATTGGACGCCATTGGAGGTGTCAACCGTGATGCTGAGAATAGACTTACTATGGTTTTAAATTTAGAATAGTTGAGAAACATGAGTCATGGATGTATCCAATGGGTTTCTAGCAATAGTTTTGGACTAATTTCAAGTGATATGTTATGCATATGCTGACTGGAAAATTTCAGCAAGTTTGAGACATGTGGCACGGTTTGACAATAGTGGCCAATGTTGCAACTGTTATGCCTCGTGGAAATTCGAGTGCAGTATGCTTTTTCTTTGGCACAATGCTGTGCAATGGGCGATGATTGTAGGGATTTTAAGGGGGAGTGCTTCATGGGGACATGAAATTTTGAGATGCTCTAATCTTGCCAATAACATTAAATTAAGTTATTAATCAAATGTGCAAGGTTGTTTAGCACATGTGATGCACATGGTAGTTATTTCATGGTAATAGGCTAAGGATCTAGAGGATGCAGTCAGTGTCAAAGGTAAAAGTTGTAATAAGTTATGCTTGATAGGTACTAGATAGTACCCAGTGTTAGATTTTGGACTAGACTCATTTATTGGTCATTAATATCATTGGTGATATTAGAGACTGGGCATTAATTAATTAATTAATGCGAGTCGAAGGGCTAATAATTGCTCAAGGATACTTGGAAGACAAATTGCGCTAGCAAATTTAATTATTGGTTGGTGAAATTGAATTTTTGAGCACTAGAATAAATTTTAAATCAATTTTCAGAATAAGTATTCTAAAAATTAATTAATAAGCTAGATAATGTTGAAAAATGAGATTAAAAGGTTGCCACTTGGCAAAACTTGCCCATGCAAGTGAGAAAAAACGTTTTTAGAGACTGGTGGAAGTCTATTCTAGCCATTGTGAGAGAGAAAAAAAGAGGCTATTAGAGAGCAAGAGGAGGCTATTGATGTGATTTGCACATTATGGTTCAGTTCTATAGCATGTGACTAGTTTAGAGCCCTCTAGGAGTAGGTGATAGAGGCCCAAGGCCCTTTTGGTGTAGGTGACAACATACAGAAGGGGGTAGTAGTATTTCTGGTTGTTCTAAGCTATAGATGAGAGCTTTCATGGATGTTAAAGCAGGGCAATAGTAGCTTTTTAGCGTTTCTCGCGATGAAACTCTAAAAATTTCTCTCTATAGCATTCTGTCACATTTCCCAGGCATTTCTCAAGTTATCTCAGCATTTTCCACTAGTTTGAGCTAGGAGAGGAAGAGATTTCAACGAATCTATGTTGTAAACCCTAATGCACAGTATAAATTAGGGTTTTAACAGCCGCCTGAGAATGTGTGCTCATAATTGAGGACCTAAGACTTAAATTCCAACAGTTGCTTGACATTGAGAAATTTTAGGGAGATTCAAGAGGCTGTTAAGCTAATATCAGATTTGGGGCTGATTATGTCTTTCAAGGAGCAAGATGAAGACCAATTCCCAAGCAAACCAAGGGGCTAATTGGTTTGGAGGCTTACTGGTCAGTTTTGATAGTGAGAGGCACTTGGATTAGCGGAGGAGATCAGAGGATCTTAGTTGTCCTCCTTCCACTTGCAATATAAGATAAAGAAATACTGCAGGGGCACCAATTTTGGGGCCAATAAGGTGTCCAATATCCAAGATTAAAGTGGTAAAGTACATTTTCAGTTTATGCGAATTTTATGCTTGTTGCAATTAGTGCTTGATCAGGTTTTTTTTACTAGGAAGGTTGGTCATTTACCAGTCTATCTAAGGAGGACAGCTAGTTTTAGAAGGCGTTTGCCTACTGGATTACTCTCAAGAACAAATTACGGATGCTCGTTGTGGATGATTCTTCTTCCATGAAGGATCATATTAATAGATTTAAGGATATGAGGGATGAGCTTGCATCTCGTAGTATGCTGATTTCTTTAGAGGATATGGCTATGATTCTTTTAATTCAGTTGCCATCTTCCTGGTTTGATATCTTCTACACACATGCTTTTTACATCAAGAACCTGTGAGAAGCTTCTTTGGGAGGAGCTCGCCCTGCTTGTTTTGGAGCATGACAAGTGCGCCAAAGAGTTGTGAAGATATACTAGGGTTTGCAGTGAGGAAACACAGCATGCATGACTAAGACTGAAACACAAAGACTCAGATTGGGGCAAGCAAAACTCAAACCCTAAATGCAAAATGCAAAATGCGAAAACTAAAAACTCAGAAAGTAAGAGTGTATAGAATCCCCAAGGGCAGAGCGATGCAATGTTGGAGAGTGACGTCCATTGGAGACAGATCCCAAGTGCAGTAACCACCAGTCAAAGATGAGAGATTGCTGAATAATGAAGGGGAGCAGACTGGACACCAAAACATAGCAGTCGAAGGCTGAAATCTAGTAAATGCAACAGTGTGCCACTAGAGGAAGGTTGAAAACTAATGACCCAAGGCAAAGAATGGTCGTCCAGTGACCTATGCAGCGCTACAAAGGTGGATGGAACCACATTAAACTATGTTTTTTTTTGTGGTTAAAAGTTAATTTTATGGGTGGTGGTTGATTAAGTAATAGTGATCCAAAAGATGGGAGTAGAGATGGTACACCCAATACATCACAAAACAGTACAAGCTTACCCATCCACTCAAGAATGTTGATGACAAGGGAAAAAGTGATGAAGGATCATGTGAAGAAGGATGGTGGTGTAGCATATAGTTGTCTTTATACAATGTACGGATGGGTTCGTACCATATAGTTTGTACTGTATGTACCCGTTTGGTAGCATATGAATTCGTATGATATTTTTGGTGCATTTTTACCACCCATCTTGTGGACAAAAACCAAGTATGTAGTACAATTTCGGTGCATTTTCGCGCGGGCCCAGGCCAATGTTTGGCCAAAAGAGACGAGTTGTGGACTTGAGGCTCATTTGCATACTCTAGTTTGTCTCAAGTCTCACTCTCTCCTCAAGGCTCTTCCCCACCCTCTTGTCTTCAAGTATCAACCTCCCATCCCTCCCCTCTTTAAGCATTATCTACTTTTCCCCCCATCCCTTTCCTCTTCATTGTTCTTCCATGTTTCTTCCATCCCCTCCCTCTTGAAGCATCATCTTCCCACCCCATCCCTCTTGGGTCTAAACTCTCACTCTCTCCTCTTCCTCCCATCCCCTCCCTCTTTAAGCATCATTGTGATCGCTGATCGAAATGACAAGTCTCGACTCTGTTCTCTCCATCAAACTTTTCCTTGACACCTTGGAACTTGGCATCATGACGCACGAGAAACACGAGGTCTTCAACTTGCATGCCATCTATGTGGAGAAGGACACAAAGAAGTCCAACTCCCACCATTGGATATGCAAGTATTGCGAGAAGCGCTACACAAGTGGTCTGACCCGGCTTCTTCAACATCTTTCCAAGACAGGGGGAAAAGTTGTTGCATGCAAGGTGATCCCTCAATGCATTATGAAGGAGATTCTTGCCAAGATGAGAGGGAGATCCACTAGATTAGGAGGAAGTGGCTTATCGGCAACGGTATCCACACCTATGTCTGAAACCTCAAATGTAGGCGTATCTTTAATCGATGTGGGTGAGCCCTCCACCATTGGTGGTGCCGACTCCACATTTACTTACGGCGTCGACATTGGCAAAATGCAAAGATTTGAGGCTTATGCGGCACAGGGGGAGGCAATCCTTTCTCTTTGAAGTTGTTGCTCATATGCTTGAATTGGTTGCCTTTCTTAGAGAAAGGCAATGAGAAGCGGACATTGAGATTGCACGCACGCACGGTGATCAAGTGCAATTTTGCATTCAATGTCCTAAAGCATGAGCAATGGAGAAAGATGGTGAGAACCATCGCCAATGTGGGTCCATGTGAAGGATGGAGCCGTGTTACTTGGTGTTGCTATGATGGTCGGGGTGTTGGGCAAGAGGGTAGACGGGGTTGGGTGGAGTGCGGCTTTGCCCTTTCCTTTAGGGACAGGTGGAGGTAAGTCTTCTGACGCTTGGGCACTGGTTCTCGGCCTGTCCTGCCTAGGCAGGCTCATTGCCGCTAGTTTCTCCTGCCTGCACTGATGTTCTATGGACATGAGGACGAAGAAGATTGATGATGAGAAGGATAGAATTGATAAAGTCCTTGATCCTATTCAGGCCGCATGAACAAAATATGGTTGCTCCATTCTCACCGATGGATGGAGAGACTGTAGGAAACGAGACATCATCAACATACTTGTTTCATGTCCACTTGGCGCATATTTTTTGTGGGCCGTAGAAACTGGCAATAGGGGAAGCAAAACGACAGACACATTCATCTACCGCCACATTCGGCAAGGTATCATTGAGGTATATATTGTTTTTTTAAAATTTAAAATTGTTGGTTTCATTATTATAATTTTTAATTCATGTCCTCCCGAGGCTTTCCTAATCATAATTTTAAATTTGTGCCATGTATGATGTGGTTGTAGGTGGGCCCATCAAATGAAGTGCAAGTTGTTATTGACAAGGCATCCGATTGTCGGTGCATATGCCTTCTTTGTGGTGAAGGTGAAGGTGCTTGCAATGTATCGTGAACATAGCATACTTGAGTTGAATAAGCCTTCTTTAACTCGCTTTTCTTATATGTGGTTGCTATTGGAGTGCTTTTATGAGGTGCGGTCTGCTCGATGCTGGAGGGGGGTGTCCACTCTATGAAATTAGTGGATGAGACAGAGGCAGCGAAAGCCATGCAGTGCTTGTGGCTCGATGAGTAGTTTTGGCACAGATTTCGTGGGATCGTGATTGCTGTGACTCCCTTTATTGAGTATTATGTATGAGTGATTGCAAAGGGTCCACCATGGGCCTTCTTGTTCACTTCTTTAGAGAAACATTGGCGGAGGCATGGGCTTGCACGGTGATCACAGAGTCATAGGGTGTACACATCATTGATATAACAGAGAAGAGATAGACATGGATGCGTAAACCCATCCATGGATTTAGGGCACTATTACATCTGGCCTACAAGTCTCCAGCAGTCATGGATGATAGAGAGCTCTGTTCAGACCAGTTTGCATATCTCACTCATATGGTCCTCGTGGATGACCGCAACATAGTTCTAGAGAAGCTTGGATACTACATGGATCAAAGAGAGCATGTGGCTTTTGCTTCTCCCACTTGTTGGAGAAGCGAGTCACTTGTGAAACCTCTTTTTTAATGGCAGAATTTCGGATATGCACAACAGACGCTTCAGCCCTTGGCTATGAGTATCCTTGCTCAGGATTGCTCTTTGGGTGCATGTGAGAGAAATTGGAGTACCTATTTTCTCATTTACACGAAGATTCACATTGGTTGAGCATATAATAGTTAGAGCAGCTAGTCTATTGCTGCACTAACTTGCGCATGATGAAGGCCATGATGACCATGGGTAGTCGAAAGTAGATAAACACTTATCGTTTTGGTTAAGTCAAGTTTAAATTTGTTATTTTAATTGTTCAATTTTATACAAGTTCACAATATAGTATTTATAATCTTATATAAGTTATGTGTATTGTGTAGGTGAACCTTGATATATTCAAGGTGATGGGTGACAGGAGTGTACACCGTGGAGCAGGAGATCTTTGTAGAGCTCTATAGAGAGCTCATAGTAGCAGACACTCCTGACACTGGTAGTCGGTGTGCTTGTGGGTGAGGAGTTCGAGTTCGAGTTGCAGCAGTTGCTAGCAGGGGCATGGTCATTTGACGCCCTCCAAGATCGACGAGGGGTTGTTCGAGTGGTTTGTTGACATCTATGAGGTGGGGCTTTAGTAGATCTTATCCCGTGCCTGATGATGACATTCTCCCCTTGTCTACAGTTACCTAGCCATTGCCTAGGGAGCCATCATTTGATGATGATGGTAACCTCATGAGTGAGGATGAGTACGAGAGTGTCTTATCATCTGATGTTGAGGGGTCATCTTCAGACTCTCTTGATGAGTGTTTTGATGATGATGAAGATGATTATGATGTATGATGTATCATTGATGATTGTATCCAGATTGGCAGATTCCACTCCTGACTCTTGAGTCCTGACTCCTACGATAGTTGTATGATCATTGATATATAGAGTATCATGTATGATCATTAATCTCATTTTGGAATGGCATTGCTGTAGCCTATTTTCACTTTAAACATGTATCTTATCATTTGTAGTTTTTTGAAAAAATTAAGTTAAATTTTTTTCATACTAATATTGTACCATACCTTATAAAATCATAAGGTACCATTTAGTACCGTATTTTATTGTACCGTACCGTACCGTACCTTTCGTACTTGACAATCATGGTGCAACATATACTAGTTGGATAGTCTCCCTCGTGGGGATATTGTTTACTTGCCCAAGCGCCCTAGTATAAAGACGATGAAATCATGCAATGCATAGGCGAATATACATCAAGGGGGAAATACTGATGTTGAAGAAAAGTGTTGAAACATGTAGAATACCAAGAAGGGCAGGAATCCCCTGCCAACTTGGATGTTGATGCCGAAGAAGGAAGCGGAGCCTAAGGATGTCGGTCTTCATGTGGTGCTGAGAACCATATGGTCGAAGATGATGAAGTATCCCTACTGGAAGGGCAAGAACAGAAGTCACCGCCATGATAGCATCAAGAGAGATGCTGCATGTTCTGCTGCAGGAGGGGAAACCTCCATGGTGGTAGAAGAGCAAAACTCCAAGTAGATGGAACCATGAAAGAAACAACGCGTATCTCCTCTCTCTAGCTGAGGAAGGACTGGTGCAAGCTTGCATGTTAGTCCTACACTGAAACACAAAACCTTGCAAAATAGATAAAAAATTTGCAAGCACACAGGTGAGTAGTAAAATGCTCCAAAAAATAAAACTGAAAATAAAAGAAAGCAAAGCTGAGCGCAATGTAATGAGTATATAAGCATGCAACGGAAGTCTGAAAAGGAAAAGGCTAAGTGTGTGGCCACCATTGTGTACGGCAAGGTGGGGAAGTGGTCCTAGAAGGTATAGTGGATGCCCTAGGAATGGATGCGTAAAGTGCAGTAGGTAAGCCACTAGTAGACCAATCAGCCAATCCTTCAAGAGTAGTGAAGGAGATAGGTTACTGAGGCTGTCCGCATGCCACATGTCTAGTAGCCACTAGGGCAGATGGGGCAGATGGCTAGTAGCGGGAGGCATAGCCCCACTAGATTGGCTAGCCCGAGTGGAGATAATTGCAACAGTCTTTGGTGGTTTTCTAGAAGGTAGACCCTTAGCCTTGATACGACACTCCTTGTCCACATGGCCTGGACTTGTGGCAGTGTGTGCAAAACCTATTTTTCTCAAGAATTTGTTGCCAAATGGGTCATGTTTTTTTGGTTTCGTCGGAGGAAGTGGTGTTACCCTTGTTTTGGCTTATCTTTGCATCTTGTGAGTTCTTGCCACTGGTGGTTTTCCTAGGCGAAAAAGAGGCAACCAACCCTCACCCCTCCGAATTGATGTGTGTGGAGGACTTCTTGTGGACTTGGATCGTGTAGCCTCGCATAACGCAAGAACTGACACAAACTTGTAGAAGGTCGGGAATCTAGGTTGTGAGATAATATGTTGGATAAAATGGAAGTATTTGTTGGGAAACTTATTCAAGAAGAACATGACCTGATCATCATTTGAATTCAGGGAGCCAATAGTGGTAAACTCGGATAGTAAACGCTGATACTCAGTCAACTTGACTTTCAAATCATCCCCTTTCTTTATGGAAAACTCTTGAAGCTCAAAATCAAGATTGATACGTGAAGTGTGATTTGGTGCTGCATGGCAGTCAATGAGATGATTCCAACACTCAGATGTGAGGGAAAAATGATGTAATTGAGAGTGGAACTCAGGAAGTAACCCCCGCATTAACTCAACATTGGCTGTGGTGTTCCGGGCTCTCCATTGATGGATGTGAGTAGGGTGAGTAATTGAGGGTCTAGCATAGGCTCGTTACCAACTACGAGGTCCCAAAGTTCCCAAGGTTCAAGCACTTGTTGCACAAAGTTCGACCAAGTGGTGAATTTCGACCCATTAAAATGAGTCTTATCCGTGAAGGCATTTTTGGCCGTTGCAATAGGAGTGGTAGTGCTAGGAGATGGAAAAGGTGGGTAATGGGGATAGTGTGTGTTGGGAATAAAGGGCCACCATGCCTTTTATACATGCTCGGGTGTAAATACACCCTTAGCACTTGTACTTTACAAATAAGTATCATAATAACCTAAAAGAGATACAACTCATTGTAGCCACACATCGTGCATCTCACTTACTCTCACTCTCTACTGTTCCTCACTTTTACTCTCTCTCTCTCTCCACCATTGCCATTGTTTGCTGAACATTGCATCTCCAGTATACACTGCTCACTACAAACTGGTATTAGAGTTGAAGGTTAATGCGGCTGTGCTTCAAGAGCTAGTTCGAGCTGTGCCAACAACAGGTCTTCAGTTTGAGTTAGGCTTGTAGGGTGCACGTGCTGTTCACAGCAGGTCACGAGTCACAAGGATTGTTTGGTAGTCAGGCATAGGTCGCGGTCAGCACAGGGAGTTAGGCGATAGGTCACTGTTAGCACAGGCAGTCAAGCGACATGTCTCAATAGTTCGACGCAGGTTAGGGGGCTTAAGCTAGGTCAGTGTGGGTAGTGTGCAGCTGTCGACCTGTCGACAATCATTTAAAAAAAGGTCACATTTTCTTTTTTTTGAGGGCTTATCCTTGGTTAAAATTCTGCAGGATGTCACGTGTGTACAAGCACAATGCGACACATTTGAAAGATTGGGCATGCATTTACTCCTGGAAATTGGGGCTTTTGGCATATGCTTGAAGATTTTACTTGGCTAAGTTTGTGAAATTTGCACACACTTGGGTCTTAGAAATTGGGCCTTTTCATGTAATTGTGGAAATTGAAATGGGAGAGGTACAATTTCTTGAAATTTTGACACATTGGACCTTGCACAATTTGGGGCTTTTGCAAATTTTTGCAAAATTGGTCTTGGTATGTACTTGTAGTGCAATTTCTATGCAGTTGAGCACATTGGACCTCGGAAAAATTTGGGGCTTTTGCAAAATGTGTGGAATTTTGGCAAAATTGGCTTGTGCAATCTTCTTTGGAGTTATATTTGATGTTATTTGAGCAGTTTGAGCAGAGAAATTTTGGGGCTTTTGACCTTGTGAGTCAAATTTCTTCCTGTGGATGCATTTGGAGCAGAAATTGCAGCTAAAATTTAGGGCTTTCTCATGAAATTGATGTATTAGCTAGTGGCACTGCTGCAATTGCTTGTGGTGTGGTACTTGTTTGTACCTTGGTCATTTGTCTAACAGGTGAGCTCACATTTGTTGATTTTTGAATCACTTTTGATTTGTAAATCATTGCTGGCAGCAGCGATAGCAGCAATCTTTTGCACATTCAGAAGCTTGAGGGTGCACACAACTTTGCTATATGGAAGAAGCAGTGCTATAATGTTTTGGTGTAGAAGAAATAGGTGAAGCCCATAAAGACAAAAGACGTAAAACCGGCAATCATGGATCCAAATGAGCAAGATGAGTTAGATGAGCTTGCACGCTCTACTATAGAACTTTCAGTGTTAGACACTTTACTCTTCAACATCGAGAAATTGAAATCAACCTATGATATGTGGCAAAGACTTGAGGAGTTATATGCTCAGAAAAGTGCAACAAGCAAGGTTTATTGGTTGAAAAAATTGGACCTTGGTATGAAGGAAGGTACAACCATGTATGTACATTTGAATGAGTTTAACTCTATTTTCAGCCAGCCGATTGCTTTGGAATTTCACATTGATGAGGAGTTCAAGGCAACATTTTTGCTACACACTTTGCTTGAAAGTTGGGACACTTTTAGGACAGCAATGAGTAACTCCAATGCTATGCTGCTATATTTAGATGCGGAGAGCTCTTTACTCATAGAAGAGCTCAATAGGTAAAATATTTTAGCAAATAAGTCTTCCAATGCACTGCATACTAGAGGGAGATCCCATAAGAAGGGTAATTTTGACAACAAAGCATGCAACAAGTCTTGTGGAAAAAATTTAGAGTGCCATCATTGTGGCAAGAAAGGGCATTTCAAGCGGGATTGTTTTAAGTGAAAGAAAGAGAAGGATAAGGGCAAAAGCATTGATGTTAACAAAGATGAGAAAAAGGACATGCAACATGCAAAGAAGAGCAATGTGAAGATAGAGGAAATCGATGTAGTCAGTCATGAGAATGAGAGTGGTAGTGATGTACTTTTTGCTTCTTTTTTTGTGCACTTTCATTCATTGCAAATTCTGATGATGACATGTATACTTGGGTTCTTGATCCAAGTGCTTCATTCTATATAACACCACAACGTGGGTGGATTTTTGACTACTGTGGAGGTAGACATGGTATTGTCCAGTTGGGGGACAATTATGCATTTGACATTGTAGGGATTGATAGTGTGCGGTTGGCATTTTAGTATGGTTTAGTGTTTACTTTGTATAATGTGGGACATGTACCTTAGCTCAAGAAGAACTTGGTAAGCACAGGGCAGCTAGATGATGAAGGCTATTACATCACTTTTGGGGATAGCAAATGGAAGATATGTAAGGGATTTAGGATTGTTGCTAAAGACTCTTGAGAGTGACACTTTGTATCCATTACACGTATCTAGTGTGTGTGATCATGTTGTCGCCATTACCAAGTAGCCAAGTGTGTCCTTGTGGCATAGTTGGTTGGGGCACATGTGTCAAACTCGAATGAAAGTGCTTTCTTGTTTGGGTTATTTGCCGTGTTTGAGGTATGCTGATTTTGGCCGTTGCGATCCTTGTATATTTGGTAAGCATGCTCAAACATCACATAAAAAGTCTCTTTCATTAAAATCTTCACACTTAGAGTTGATACATTTAGATGCATGTGAGATGCCAGGGTTATTTCTAGGGGGAAAGAAATATTTTATCACATTTGTTGATGATGCCATATGCAAAGTATGGGTTTATCCAATCCATCATAAAGACAAGGCATTGGATAAGTTTAAAAATTCTTGGCAGTTGTTGAAAATATGACCAATAAGACATTAAAGTGTCTTTGCTTTGACACTAGTGGGAAATATTTGTCCAAAGTCTTTTAGGCCTTTTGTGACAGCAAAGGGATAAAGAGGGAGTTCACTACTCCTTATAATTCACTCCAAAACTGTGTTGCAGAGTGTATGAATAGGATTATTTAGGAGAAGGCTCGTACCATGTTGTCTCATGTTGCATTACTTCATGGATTTTGGGCAGAGACTGTTATGACAGCTGTACACTTGATAAATCGGTGACCAAATAGGTCTTTGGGAGGGAGAGTGTTAAGAAGAGTGCTAGGGTTTGCACTAAGGACACATAGAGTGTACGACCACGACAGAAACACAAAGACACAAATACAGACACAGAGGGAAAAACTCAAATCCTAAACGCAAAACTGAAAACTCAAACCCTAAACGCAAAACTCAAAACTCAAACACAAAGATAAGAAGGGAGAGAGAGAACACAACTCTGAAGTGAATGAATGTTGTAAATGAATGTAAGAGTGTACAGTGTGCTCAAGGGCAGAGCAATGTCGGAGTGTGACGTCCATTGAAGACGGATCCCAAGTCTGTGATGACCACCAGTCGGAGTGCTGAATAGTGAATGGCTGCAAGCTGGTCACCAAAACGTAGTAGTCTGAAGGCTGGAAACTGGTAAACGCAGCAGTGTACCACCGATCGGGGGATGGAAACTGTGCATAGTCTGTTGTAAACAGTAGGCTGAAACAGTATCTGAGAGTGTCAGGGCCTGCAATGTTGAAAACGCAGGTTGGCTAACCCTAGAGATGATGGACAACAGGCTGAATAGTAGTCTAGGATAGTTTGGAGCAGTCGCCAGCAGTTGAGAGCTGTCGCCTACAGCAATGGACAGGCTGAAGGTGATGTGGTTGCGATCTATGATGGCTGGACAGCAGATGGAGGCGGGCTGCAGGCTGGAAACTGGGCGCCAACAGCAGCAGAGGGTATGTGGGCTGGTGTAATCTACAAACAAGGATGATGGCTGAATGGGGGCAGTCTCTCTATTTATAGATGTGGAAGGGCGCCCCAAAAATTAGAGTTTCCACTAAACTTTCTTGAACCGCTCCCCGTTTTAGGGTTTCCACTGAACTCTCTCGAACCGCTCCCCGTTTTAGGGTTTTACTCTAAAATAGCATTTTTAGTGTGTTTTGGGGCTGTTTAAGAGGCTAATCAACAAGTAATGCATATTTTAGCTCAACACCCTCTCTCAGGCCCAAAACTGAGTTGAAAGGTTAGGCCAGCCATGGTGATGCTTATGTTCCCCAAGGCGTCCCATCCCAAAGCAGCCAAGGCATCGGACAAAGGGTGCACGTCGGCTGCCCAGCGGCCTATCAAGACTACAGAGGCGATGATTATCTTACCAAGGGAATCCAAGTAGTCACCCCAGAGAGGACAGGGCATCGGACAAAGGGTGCACGTCGGCTACCCAGTGGCCTACCAAGTTCTACAAAGGCGGATGGAACCACATTAAACTTTTGTGTGTGTGTGTGTTTTTTTTTTTGAATAAGTGTGGTAAGTTTTATGGGATGCGGCCAATTGAGAAATAGTGACCCACAAGACAGGAGTAGGGAGGGTACACCAATACATCACAAAATAGTACAAGCTAACCCATCCACTCAGGGTGTCGATGATGAGGAAAAGTAGGTGATGAGGTATCTATGTGATGAAGAAGGACGGTGGTGTGGTAACAATAGCCGCCGGTGGAAACATCTTAGGATCCGCGCAAGTGGTGCTTTGCACAATGAGATGCAAAATATGCTACATATTGAAGAATGCTCATGCAGCAGGTACCACTTTGACAGTGTTCCTCATGGGGAAATTGTTCACTTGCTCAAGCGCCCTAGTACAAAGATGATGAAATCATGAAATGCAAAGGATAAGGTACAACGGGGGGAATAAGCCGATGTCGAAGACAAAGTGCTGAAGCTTGTAGAATACCAAGAAGGGTAGGAACCCCCTCTCGACCTAGATGTAGATGCCGAAGAAGGAAGAGGAGCCTGATGTCGGTCTTCGTGTGGTGCCGAGAACCATAAGGAATGAAGAGGAACGAGGAAGCATCCCAGTTGGAAGAGCTAGATAGAAGTCACCGCCATGATAGCATCAAGAGAGATGCTGCACGATCCGCCTCGGGAGAGGAAGCCTCCATGCTGGTAGAAGAGCAAAACTCCAAGGATGATGAAACCATGAAGGAACAGTTGCATCCCAAGTCTCTAGCCCAGGTAGGACTGGGCAAACCTGCATGTTAGCCCTACACTGAATACAACACCTGCAAAGGAGATCAAAGTCTGCAATCACAGAGGTCAGTAGTGAGATACTCCAAAAACAAAACAAAACAAAAATGAAAAGCTAACTAAAGGAACAAGTGCAAAGATGCAAATGTGTATGTGTGTGTGAGTAAATGCAGCGGAAGACTTAAAATGTAGAGACAAAAATCCTATGGGCCTGACTCTAAGAGTGCGAAAAATGAATGCTAGACTGACCTAGGCTATCCGAAAGGACCTAGAGACATGCTAGTCTAAGAAGGTGGCCACCATTGCGTACGTCCAGTAGCAGGGCTCTGCCAAGGGAATGCCTGACGAGGTGGGGAGGAAGGTGAGATAGATGCATGAAGTGCAACGGGATCGATACCTGCAGACTAATCAGCCAATCCTTTAGGAGTAGAGAAGGATGGCCGCTGAGGCTGTTTGTGTGCCATATGTGGAGTAGCCGCTGTGGGGACTGGAGGAGCAAATGGGGCAGCAGCGGAAGGCGTAGACCCACTGGACTGTGAAGTTGTAGCGGTCTGTTGAGGCTTTTTAGGTGGAAGACCTTGGGCCTTGGAGCAACAGTCCTCGTTCACATGGCCTGCTCTCTGGCAGTGTGTGCAAAACTGGTTTTTCTTAGGGAGTTGTTGCCGGAGAGATCTTGATGCTTTGGTTCCATTTGAGGAAGAGGAGTCACCCTTTGATTGGCTTGCCTTCGCATCTAGCGAGTTCTTGCCACTGGTGGTTTTTCCTCCCGAAGAAGAGGCAACCAACCCCCTCTGCTTTGAATAAGGTTGTGATGAGGATTTCTTGTGGACTTGATCATGCAGCCTTGCGTAACACAAGAACTGGCACTTAAACTCGTAGAAGGTTGGCAATTGAGGTTGGGAGATGATGTATTGAATGAAATCGAAGTATTTTACGGGCAACTTATTCAAGAAGAATGTAACCTGATCATCATCTGACTTTGGAGAGCCAGTAGTGGCGAACTCGGCAAGTAATCGCCTATAGTTAGCCAGCTTGACTTTCAGATCATCCCCTTCCTTAAGAGAGAACTCTTGAAGCTCAAAGTCGAGATTGATGTGCCGAGTACGATCACGAGCCGCATAGTGGTCGAGAAGATGACTCCAACGCTTTGACGCGAGCGGGAAGTGCTGCAATTGAGAGTGAAACCCAGGAAGCAATCCCTGCATCAGCTCAACATTGACTGTAGCATTGCGGACTCTCCATTGATGGATGTAGTCAGGGTGAGCTAGTCGAGGGTGCGGCATAGACTCTAGACCAATGACGAGGTCCCAAAGACCTTGAGACTCAAGCACTTGTTGCATGAAATTCGACCAAGTAGTGAAATTTGACCCGTTAAAATGTGTCTTATCCGTGAAGGCATTCTTGGCCGTTGCAACAGGAGTGGTAGTGCTCGGAGATGGATAGTGTGAAAAAGTGTAGTGGGGGTAGGATGAGGGAGTGGAGTACACTTGGGAATGGGCCCCAGAGTGCCCACCAGGCATGCGGGTAGTGTGCAAGGTAGATCCATAGGTAGGGATAGGCTGACTAGGCATGGGCATGGTAGTTACATGAGGAACCCAAGGAGGTGGGATGGGAACACGGGGAGCAGAAGATGGGAATCCCTGTGTAGGTGTAACCTAAGGAGAGTGTGAAGACGCACCATAAGCTGAGGATGGAAACCCTTGCGTATGAGTGGTCATGGGAGATGTGAAGCTGGGGATAGTGAGGGGGATGCCCATCACAGTCGACCCAGGAGTGATGGGTGTGCTCATTTGCTGAAAGGTGAGAGGCACTATGTTAAAGGGTGGCATTCCCCCTAACGAAGTACCATGGTGCAAAGAGGTAGAGAATGGGTTGGAGAAGGAAAAGGTGCTAGGAACGGAGATGGTAGATCCAACCCCTAGGGTGTGTGATGTAGGTGTGGAGTATAATCCAAGATTTTGGAAAGATGATGAGAGATGATCAAGGTGTGATATAGAAGAGGGTGGGATGGGAGGGAAGTGAGAAGTGTGTGTAATATGCTCAAATAAAACAGAAGCTGTAGATGTACTTGAATTTTGTCTGCTTCGTGAGCCCCCTCTATTGAAGTTCACATATGCAAAGCCATCCGGATCCTGTACCTCAAAAGAAATAGGCGAGGGTTTTGATTCATGCAACACAAAAGAATTGTATAAACTTAACATTGGACCTGGCGGAGATGATGAAGATGGATCGCCAGACGTTCCGAATGCCGTATGTCCTCCATGATCGGAGAGGTGGCCAGCCTCACCAACCGGTCCGAATGTGGTAGCAAAACTGGTAGGAGGGGTGTAAACATCACCGTACTTGTTGCGATAGTACTCCTCAAAGTCCTCCTCTGTCATGTTAGTGAAATCTGGTGAAGGTGTAGTGTCGTCCTCCTCACTGAGTCCATAATGCCGTCTCAGGGCCTCCAATGATGGAGAAGCTTGATAAGACATCATAGGAACTGGAGAAGAAGGTGTTTGGGACATTGTGATTCGGTTACGAGTCGTATTGTGTGCCTTGCACAAAGACTAGCTCTCAACAATATCCGCAGGATACAAGAACATCGGCTCTGATACCATGTTAAGAAGAGTGCTAGGGTTTGCACTAAGGACACACAGAGTGTACGACCACGACAGAAACACAAAGACATAGACACAGACACAAAGGGCAAAACTCAAACCTTAAACGCAAAACTGAAAAATCAAACCCTAAACGCAAAACTCAAAACTCAAACACAAAAACTCAAACACAAACGGAAGAAGGGAGAGAGAACACAACTTTGAAGTGAATGAATGCTGTAAATGAATGTAAGAGTGTACAGTGTGCTCAAGGGTAGAGCAATGTCAGAGTGTGATGTCCACTGAAGATGGATACCAAGTTTGTGACCACGAGTCGGAGTGTAGGAGTGCTGAATAGTGAATGGCAGCAGGCTGGTCACCAAAACGCAGCAATCTGGAGGCTGGAAACTGGTAAACGCAGTAGTGTACCACCGATCGGGGGCTGGAATCTGTGCATAGTTTGCTGTAAACAGTAGGCTGAAACAGTGTCTGAGAGTGTCAGGGCCTGCAATGCTGAAAACGCAGGCTGGCTGACCTTGGAGATGATGGACAGCAGGCTGAACAGCAGTCTGGGATAGTTTGGAGCAGTTGCTAGTAGTTGAGAGCTGTCGCCTACAGCAATGGACAGGCTGAAGATGATGTGGCTGCAGTCGATGATGGCTGGACAGCAGATGGAGGTGGGCTGCGAGTTGGAAACTGGGCGCCAACAGCAGCAGAGGGTGTGTGGGCTGGTGTAACGTGCAAACAAGGATGATGGCTGAATGGGGACAGTCTATCTATTTATAGATGTGGAAGGGCAGCCCAAGAAATAGGGTTTCCACTAAACTTTCTCGAACCGCTCCCCGTTTTAGGGTTTCCACTGAACTCTCTCGAACCGCTCCCCGTTTTAGGGTTTACTCTAAAAGAGCATTTTTAGTGTGTTTTGGGGCTGTTTAAGAGGCTAATCAGCAACAAGTAATGCATATTTTAGCTTAATAGAGAGTCCCTCAAGAAGTGTGGTCGGGCAAGCCACCTTCCTATGTACACTTGAGAGTGTTTGGTTGCAAGGCATTTGTGCACATATGCAAGGAACAACGCAAGAAATTGGAGCCAAAGACTAGTGAATGCATTTTCCTAGGATACGCTAATGAGGGTGAAATGGGGTATAAATTATGGGATCCTGAGAAATGGAAAATTGTACATAGCAATGATGTTATCTTCCAGGAAGATCACATGCATAAACAACTCGAAAAGACTGAGGAAGTTAAAAGGGTTGTGCTCTGAGAAGAGATACCTCTAGGATAGCAAAGAGTGTTGGTTGTATAGCAGCAAATACCTATTATAAATGATCCTATACATGTAGAGAATAATGTTGAAATAGGAGGTTGTTGGGAATAAAGGGCCACCGTGCCTTTTATACATGCTCAGGTGTGAACACACCCTTAGGACTTGTACTTTACATATAACTTTACAAAAACCTAAAAGAGGTACAACTCATTGTACCCACACATCGTGCATCTCACATGCTCTCACTCTCTACTGTTGCTCACACACTCTCTCTCTCTCTCTCTCTCTCTCCTACCCTTGCCATTGCCATTGTGAAACATTGCATCTCCACTATGCACCCGTAACTAGAGGGTGAATAGGGAGGATAGGATGGGGGAGTGGAGTACACTTGGGAAGGAATCTCAAAGTGCCCACCATGTATGCGAGAAGTGTGCATAGTGGATCCAAATGTGGGCAAGGGGATGGATTGGGCATGGTAACCACCTATGGAGCCCAAGGTGGAGGGATAGGAACATGAGGAGTAGAAGATGGAAATCCCTGTATAGGAGTGATCCAAGGGATGTGTGATGACAATCCATAAGTACAGGATGGATATCCTTGTGTCTGAAAGGTCATGTGGGGGTTTGTGAGTGCTCAAGGATAGTGAGGGGGGATTCACATCACAACCGTTCTAGGGCGGAAGGATGTGGTAAAGTGGGGTTATGTGGAAGGTATAGTCTTAAAGGGTGGCATTCTCGCTAATGATGCACTAAGAGGTGGAGTGATTGGTAGATGGTGGGATGGAAAAAGAAAAAGTGCTAGGAGTAGAGATAGAAGATCCAAACCCTAGTGTGCTTTGAGAGAAAGTGGAGTGTAATTCAAGATTTTGGAACGAGGGTGTGAGTAGATTAGAATGTGGAAAAGATAGTGGTGGGATGGGAGAGAGTTCAGAAGTGTGGTTTACGTGCTCAAATGAAATAGATGGTAGAGATATACTTGATGAAGAGTGTCTGGTTCGAGAGCCTTCTTTATTAAAGTTAACATACTGAAAATCATCCAAATTCTGCACAACAAAAGAAGGAATAGGAGAGGGTTTTGTCTCATACCACTCAAAAGGGTTATATGAACTTGACATAAGGCCTGTTGTTTGTGATGAAGGAGATGGATCACTAGACAGAACGAATGTCATGGTCCCTCTAAGATCAAGAAGATGGCTAGTCTCACCAATTGATCCAGGCAGAGTAGTAGTACTCGTTAGAGGAGTGTAAACCGAACTGTACATGATGCGCAAGTACTCCTCAAAACTCTTCATTTATAAGATGACCGAAACGAGAAGAAGAAGAAGATGGTAAAAATCAAGATGTGTCTATCTTCTCCTCGAGATTGTAATGCTTTCTTAGAGCCTCCAATGATGGAGAATCTTGATAGGGCGTCATAGGATCCGAAGAAGAAGGTGCCTTAGACATTATGAGCATAGTTGCCTTTGTACGACACATGGACCGTACTGTACAGTTTGTACCGTATGTACTTGTACGAATTCATACGATATTTTTGATGCATTTTTGCCATCCATCTTGCAAATGCAAACTGGCTGTCTAGAACCATTTTGGCACATTTTCGCGGGGATTTGGGGCAGCATTTGGCAAGAAAGCACGGGTGTTCACTTTGGACTCATTTGCACACTCTCTCAAGTTTCACTTTCTTCTCAAGGCTCATCCCCACTCTCGTCTCCAAGCATCAACCTCCCATCCCCTTCCTGTTCAAGCATCATCTCCTCTTCCCCCCTTCCCCTTCCTCTCCCTCTTCATTGTTCTTCAAAGTTTTTCCCATCTCCTCTCTCTTGAAGCATCATCTACCCACCCCATCCTGCTCGGGTCTTCAAGCCTCTAAAGCTCTCACTCTCTTTTCTTTCTCCATCCCCTACCTCTTCAAGCGTCATCATGATTGGAGTGACAAGTCTCATCTCTCCTCTCCATTGGGCCTCGCCTTGACACCTCGGCATCATGACACGCAAGAAGAACAAGGCCTTCAACTTGCATGCTATCCATGTGGAGAAGGACACAAAGAAGTCCAACTCCTACCATTGGACATGCAAGTATTGCGGGAAGTACTAGAGAAGTGATGTGACCCAACTTCTTCAACATCTTTCCAATACAGGGGGCCAAGTTGCCGCATGCAAGATGATCCATCAACACATTGTGAAGGAGATTCTCGCCAAGATGAGAGGGGGGATCCACTAGAGGAGGAAGTGGTGCATCGACGGCGGTACCCACATCTAGTCTACTCATGAGGAAGTCTCAAGTGTAAGTGTATCTTCAACCGATGTGGGTGAGGCCTCCACCATTGGTGGTGCCAACTCTACATCCGCTTCTGGCTCCGACATTGGCAAAAGGCAAAGATCTGAGGCTCATATGGCACCGGAGAGGCAATCCTTTTTCTCTCAAGCCCCTAGTTATATGCTTGGATCGGTTGCCTTTCTTAGAGAAAGGCAACAACAAGTGGACATTAAGATTGCACGCACGATGATTGAGTGTAATCTTGCATTCAATGTCCTCAAGCATGACCAATGGAGAAAGATGGTGAGAACCATCGCTAATGTAGGCCCATTTGAAGGATGGAGCGGTGTTATTTACAATGACGTGAGGATGAAGAAGATTGATGAAGAGAAGGAAAGGATTGATAAAGCCCTGGATCCTATTCAAGTTGTTTGGATAAAATATGGTTGCTCCATTCTCACTGACAAATGTAGAGACGGAAGGAAATGGGGCATCATCAACATACTGGTTTCATGTCTACTTGGCACATATTTTTTGCGGGCTATAGACATTGGCAAGAGGGGAAGCAAAACGATTGGCACATTCATGTACCACCACATTCGGCAAGCTATCATTGAGGTATACATTGTCTTTTTAAAATTTAAAGTTGTTGCTTTAATTATTATAATTTTTAATTCACATCCTCCCAAAGCTTTCCTTATCATAATTTTGAAGTTGTGCCACGTATGATGTGGTTGTAGATGGGCCCATCAAATGTGGTGCAACTTGTTACGGACAATGAATCTGATTATCGGCGCATGGGCCGTTTGCTTGAGGTCGAGTTTCCTTCGATAGCATGGACTCTATGTGCAAGACATTGTTTGGACTTGTGCATGGAGGACATTGGGAAGCTCAAATGGGTGAAGAGGGTGGTGCATAAGGCTACATTATTTGTCACCTTTTTCATGGTGAAGGTAAAGGTGCTCGCGATGTATCGCGAGCACAACATGCTTGAATTGAAGAAGCTTTCTTCAACTTGCTTTGCTTATATGTGGTTGTTGTTGGAGCGTCTTTATGAGGTGCGGTCTGCCCCTATGCCAGATGGTGGTATCTATTCTATGGAATGAGTGGGATGAGCATGAGATAGAGGAGGGGAAAGCCTTGCAGTGCTTGTGCCTCAATGAGCAGTTCTAGCAGAGGGTCTCTGGGATCGTGATTGCCGTGACCCCCTTTGATAGGGTATTACGTGTGAGTGATTGTGAGGGGTCCACCATGGGCTTTCTTGTTTACTTCTTCAGAGTAGTATTGGTGGAGGCACGGGCTTGCATAGTTAATGATGTGTGCACAAGAGAAGCTAAGCATGGGCGAATACAACTCTAAGGTTTGAAGCTTATACAAACAAATCTCTCTTGTTGGGAGGCCAAATCCCAAGGCTATCTCAAAAGTATTTATCAAGGGGATGCAGGACAAACCATCTATGAGGCCATGGCTAATAATTCAACATTGGATAGGTTTGGCTTAGTTCACATTAATGAGTTGGAATCAACGAGTTTAAGGTGACAAGTTGGGATTGACAAGTTTTGGTTTGACAAGTTTTGTTTGATGAGTTTGGGTTCTTATGTTGACACATTTTCATTGACGAGTTTGGATTGAGAGGCTTGGTTTGACAATTGGGATCAACAAATTGAGGTCCATGAGTTTTTGTTGACGGATTGATGAGTTAGAATTGATAGGTAGAGGCTGACGGGTTGAGTTGAGGTTGACACATTCAGGTTGCCAAGTTTAGTTTGAGAGGTTTGGGTTGACAGTTTCTTGTTGTCAAGTTTTGACGAGTTCACATTGACAATTTTTGTGACTCCGTGATCTACAAGTCTCTAGCAGTCATGGATGATAGAGAGCTGCATTCTAACCAGCTTGCATATCTCACTCATATGGTCCCGGTGAATGACCACAACGCAATTCTAGAGGAGCTTGGATGCTATGCGGATCAGAGAGGGCACATAGCTTTTGCTGCTCCCACTTGTTGGAGAAGAGAGTCACTTGTGAAGCCTCTCTTTTGGTTGCAGAATTTTGGATATGCGTTGCAGACTCTTCAGCCCTTGGCCATGATAGTTCTTGGTTAGGATTGCTCTTCAGGTGCATGCGAGAGAAATTGGAGTGCCTATTCTCTCATTCACACGAAGATTCGCAATTGGCTTAGCACGTGATAGTTAGAGCAGCTAGTCTATTGCCGCACTAACTTGCGCATGATGAAGGCCATGATGACCATGGGTGGTCTAAAGTAAGTAAACACTTATCGTTTTGGTTAAGTCAAGTTTAACTTCGTAATTTTGTTGTTTTCAATTTTATACGAGCTAACAATTTAGTGTTTATAATCTTATGTCAAGTTGTGTGTATTGTGTAGGTGAATGTTGATACATTCAAGTTGATGGGTGGCACTCTTTCGAGTGTACATCAAGAGGTTGATGCAGAGGAGCAAGTCTTTGCGGAGCTCTATAGAGAGCTCATAACAGCAAACCCTCGGAGTCAGCGTGCTCGTGGGCGAGGATTTGAACTAGTTTCAGGAGTTTAAGTTGCAACAGTTGCTAGTGGGGGCATGGCCATTTGGGACCCCCTCCAAGATCGATGAGGGGTGGTTCGAGTGGTTTGTAGATATATGTGAGGCAAGGCTCTATTAGCTCTCATCTCGTGCCTAATGATGACATCCCCCCTCGCCTATAACTATCAATCATTACCTAGGGAGCCATCATTTGATGATGATGGTAACCTCATTAGTGAGGATAAGTATGAGAGTGTCTCGTCATCCGATGCTGAGGGGTCATCTTCAGACTTTCTTGATGAGCACTCTGATGATGATGATGTATGATGTATGATGTATCATTGATGATTGTATCTTGATTGACAGATTCCACTCCTGACTCTTGAGTTCGTCATGACTCGTCCGACTCCTGACTCCTATGAGAGTTGTATGAAAGTATTATGTATGATCATTGATCTCATTTTGTAATGGCATTGCTATAGCCTATTTTCACTTTAAACATGTGCCTTATCATTTTAAGTTAAAAAAAAAAATTAAGTTAAAATTTTTCCCTTCGTACTAATATCATGCCGTACCTTGTGAAATCATAAGGTACCATTTAGTACCGTATTTTATCGTACCTTTCGTACTTGACAACCATGAGTATGAGTCAGAATTGAGTTGCGTGTGAGTCTTGCTCAAAGACTTAGCCTCCACAATCATCGTAGGATACTCTTTAGAAGAGCACCGACTTTGATACCATGTGAAGATATGCTAGAGTTTGCACCGAGGAAACAAAGCATGTACGAGCAAGACTGAAACATAAAGACTTAGACAGTGACAAGCAAAACTCAAACCCTAAATGCAAAATGTAAAACGTAAAAACTCAAAACTGAAGCACAGAGATAAACGTAGAGAGAAGAGACTTTGAAGTGAATGAATGTTGTAAATGAATGTAAGAGTGTATAGAATATCCAAGGACAAAGCAATGCAGTGTCGGAGAGTGACGTCCATTGGAGATGGATCCCAAGTGCAGTAACCACGAGTTAGAGATGAGAGACTGCTGAATAATGAAGGGCAACAAGCTAGTCACTAAAACACATTAGTTGGAGGTTGAAATGTAGTAAATGTAGTAGTGTATCACAAGAGGAAGGCTGAAAATTGCTCACTCCAAGCAAATAACTGTCGGGCGACAATAGGAGAGGTGTTTGCTGATGTAGATGGCCTATTGGACAGCAAAAATGCAGATACTACAGCAATCGCCTCTGATGGGAGAGATGGTAGCAGCTTGTCGCATAGCACTGACATCAAATGGTGGTTGATGGCTGAAATTTGCACGGTAGAGTGAGAAACGTGTACCAAAGGATGAGGCTGAATGGTGGGTAGTCCGTCTATTTATAGATGTTAAAGGGTGCCCCAAGAAATTAGGGTTTTGCAGGATCATTGAAACTCTCTCGAACTGTGCACCAAATTTTGTTTTTCATTGATTGAGCTTATTTTGGGATTATTAAAAAATTCTAACTAGTTATAAAGTGTATTTTAGCTCAAGAAGATGTTTCCAGTGGATCCACATCCTTTAAAGCGTTTGCTGCAAGTTCGGGAGGAGAAGAAGAAGAAAGAAAAGTCAAAGGCTAAAAGACAGGAGAGTTTTTCAGGTTCTGATTTTTGAAACCTCACTTAACATGTGGATTAATTTTTAATCACATGATAAAGTAAATGTTGCACATGTGAGGTGCAATTGGGGTTAGAGTAAATTTATGAGTCTAGGACTCGAGAAAATCACGGGATGTCTATTTGTATGAGGCGGGGTGAGTCTGGGTGACCAAACGATTGAGGTATTGCATACAAACCCTCATCCTGATACATTATGTGAGGGGCTAGAGTTTGAGCACTCGGGGAGAGTTGCATATTTGATTCGGGCTAAGGACAGTGGAGGCGTCGGCCGGGATCCAAATGGTGTAGTCCTTGGCTATTGCCGTATTAAGAATGCTTTGGAAGAGTTTAACAATTTCATTCTTAATTTTTCTTATTTTTCTTCTCTTGAGCATCTCATTCCCGAGCGTCTGTGGAAGGTTTGCACGTCGTGGGTTGCTACTCTCTGGGCATTTCTTTGAACCTTTCTCTTCTTGGTTTGGGGAGGAGTTTTTGTGTTTTGCTTGCGTCCTGGGCGTTTCCGCTTTGGGTCCATCTCGAAAAATACATCTTCAGGGTGGGCACGTAGTGTTCCAGCGGCGAAGCTTGCACCGTGTGCTCCCTTCTGTGGAGGATAGCTTCCTTGTAGGCCAGCAACATGGGGTGCTCCATGACTGGTGACTGTTGAGAAACCTGCAAATTGTGAACCAAGGGTTAGAGCCTAAGGATTGCAGATTCGGACCCTCCACAGCTGGGCAATTGCATCCAACTTTCTCTCTCATCTAGCCATTTCACGTCCTTGCTCCGAAGATCTTAGCATTTGGATCCTTTGAGGCTAAGAAATTGCAAATTTATCTGTTCTAAACCTAATTTATAGCAAAAATTAGTGTTTAGCAGCAGCCTCCTGAAGCATGCCAGAAATTGGAAGCTCCAAGACTTGGATATTTTAGGGCTGAAGGTGAATTTTAGCTCAATTTAGGTGGACTAGCGAGCCATTGAATTTGGGAAATTTCCATAGTCTATGAAGTGAGTGAAGGCCAATTAAGTGCCCAAATCAAGGGGCAAAACAGATTGAAGACTTGCTAGTCACTTTGGATAGGAAGGGGAGTTTGGATTGCGAAGGGAATCGGGAGAATTCCATTGTAAATCAACTTCTTCTTCAATAAAGCTAAAGAAGTATCAAAAGGGGCGTCAATTTTGGGGCCAATCGGGTGTGCATTGTCCAATATCAATAGGTAAATTTGTATTTTCAGATCTACATTAATTGTTTGCTGCTGTAAATAAGTTGTAATCGGGGATTTACCTCCCACCCACAGAAGAAAGGTTGGTTTCAATGAATGTCATAAGGACATGTATTTTTGAAACCTCACTTAATATGTGGATTAATTTTTAATCACATGGTGAAGTAAATGTTGTACATGTGAGGTGTAACTGGGGTTAGGGTAAATTTACAAGCTTGGGACCCAAGGAAATCACGGGATGTCAAAGGTAAAAGTTGCTATAAGGTATACTGCATAGGTACTTGGTGGTATTTGGTGCCAGTTGTTGCCTAGGTCATTCATTTGTCCATAAGTGTTAGTTTGTGACACGAGAGAAGTGGCATTTAACGGTATCTAATGTCAATTTAATGGTCAAAGATGGTGCAGAGACACTTAGGAATAGAAGTTGCCTAGCCAATTTAATTAGTGGCCAGTCAGATTATTTTTTTGGGCAGTGAAATATTTATTAGATTAATTATAGTATTTAAAGACTGAAAATTAATATTTAATGATGAATAATTTTGGAAAAACCATTTGGGAAGGTTGCCATTTGGCAAACTTGCCTGTGAAGGCTGAAGAAGAGAGAAAAAACGTAACCATTCTGCTGTTCTGAATCATGGGGAGCTATTGGAGCTGATTGGGACTGTTTTTTCTACATTTTCCAGCAGGAAGGAGTAGGTTGGCTGCATGTGACAGCTCTTGGGGACCCCGAACTGTAGGCAACAACATTTGGGCTGTTGGCAGCAGCATTTATTGTAGGCGCAAAAGGGGAAGGGTTCCCAATAGCAGGCGGCAACATCTATAGGCTGTTGAGATAGGGCAACAAAAGCGAATGACTGATTTTCTTCAGCTGTGCGAAGAAAGTTTGAAAATTTCCCTTCTCAACATTCTCTCTCATCTCTTAGCCTTTCTACAACCTTGCTTCGAGTATTATAGCATTGAGATCACCAGGGGTTGAGAAATTTCATATTTCTATATTGTAAACACTAATCTGTAGTAGAAGTTAGGGTTTAGAAGCAACCCTGGGAAGCGTGTCAGAAATTGGAAGCTCCAAGTCTTGGATTCAATAGGACTGTTGGTTTGTGTCAAATTCAAGTGGAGCAACCAGCAAATCATTGAATGTGGGGCATTTTCCATCTCCATCAAAGCGTGTGAAGGCCAATTGATTGCTCAAATCAAGGGGCAAATCAGATTGAAGACTTGTTGGTCATTTTGGATAGCAAAGGGAGTTGGAATACTGAAAGGGATTGGGAAAACCCCATTGTACATTAACTTCTTCTTCAATTAAGTTAAGAATATCAAAAGGGGTGCAAGTTTTTGGGGTCAACAGGGTGTCCATTGTCCAAGATTGTGAGTTAATTTGCATTTCTTAGTTTTGTAATAAATGTTGTTGTTGTAACTAAGTTGTAATCAGGGAATTATCTTGCATCCATGGAAGGAAGGCTAGTTTCATGGTTCCATTTCCAAGATACCATCAGATCCTTTGAATTAGTGGGCCTATGGCACTTGATTGCAACGTGGGACTATTGCATTAGTGCTGAAATTGGTCTCAACAGTTAATTATAGCAAGCATGTCTTCACATGGTGATATGGAATCAAGTGGAGAGGATGCATCACTCCTTGCTTAGTCACGTGGTGAAGGGGGGAAATGCAATGACCGATGTTGGGCATGGTTTTGAGCATGGACAACAAGTTGAAAATGTGGGAAATGACCCAAATGTTGGCACTCCAATGCATAAAGAGATTGATGAGCAGCAAGGGGCTGAAGAAATCGATAATAACTTCAAGGATCCCATGCGTACAACAACAAATCTTTTTGTTGAATTGGCAAAGGATTCTTTGTTTCTCGATTCCTGAATGCCCCAAGGAAGGACATCAAGGGCAAAGAGAGGAAGACACCTTTTACAGCTTCAGGATAACCACATCAACAAAAGGAAATGCCTAAGCCTTCTTTGGAAGAGCTTAAAATGCATGATGAGCAGAAGCAATTGGTACGTGTAGGGCAGCAACTTGCAAGTGCAAATGCATTGCCAACTTGGTGGTGCCAATCCATGGGAACCTAGGCAGCAAGGTAATTATGCACATAGCATGGGACAACAAGGATACTTTGGTGGTGGTACCATTTTTCATGCTATGGATGGACAGGCACCACATATGGGAATGTATGATTTAAATCCCTATGGTATGCTGCAGCCAATGCATGGTTCACAATACCCAATGTATCCAGGTAATGCAAGTGTAATGTCTAATCCTATGTGTTGTATAAGCATGTTGCTTGGGGCACAAAGTAGGCCATATGGATATGTATTTGCACCCCCAGGGATTGTTGGAGCACAAAGATTTGGTGCTGGTCTTGTAGGAGCATTTGATAGTGTTGGTTATAATGTAAATACAATAAATGCATCCTTTTTGGAGCAACCTATTTATGATAACTTGACTCCTATAGGTCCGTCGGAGGACTATGATGAAGGTGGCAAAAGTGTGAATTTTTAGCCTTTCATTGGTGCAGAAGATTGGCTGAAAGCACGTGTTTTTATTCAGTAGTTTGATGTAGCCTACTTTGGAGGCAACTTCACAGAGGCATCTAAGTTTCGAAAGGTAGCCACATTTTTAAAAGGAATGCATTGCAGTGGTGGTATACACTTCTTATTCAAGGGAAGTCACCTACCACTTGGGTCGAATTCAAGCAAATATTTGCTTCAAATTGAATGACAAGTACCTTTGAAGTAGACATTATGACAGCTTGGAATCGGTTGAATTCCAAAGATTGCAAGAACTTGGATCAATATGATAATAAGTTTTGGGATGCATTGCTGCCAGTTACTTCTTATTGCACAATACCTCTCCATGAGCAGGTGGAGAAGTATATTTGTGGTTTGCCAAAGGGTGTTCGGAATTTTTGCATTAAGTTCATTATTTCCAGCATGTCTCATCTTATAAAAACTGCTACTACAGCTCACACATTGCTGCATGGAAAGGATGGAGGATTCCAAGATAGTGATGCCAAGTCACATGCCACTGAGGCCAAGGCTGAGAAAAAGGGTAAATCTAAAAATAAAGCTGAAAATCAGGGAAGATCTGAAAATAGGGCTGGAAAGAGGAACAAATCGCAAAGAAAGAGTGGAAAAAATGATGCAGATTCACTTTTTAGACCACATTGTATTAGCTGATGGCATTTGTATGGATCCTGCTAAGGTTGATTCCATTTGTTGATGGCCACATCTTCGAAATGTTCATGAGATCCGCAATGTTATGGGTCTATGTTCCTACTATAGGAAGTATGTATGGAACTTTGCTGAAATTGCTTCTCCATTGTATGCTTTGCAAAAGAAAAACATGCCATTTAGATGGACAGTAGTAGAAATTTCAGCATTTGATGTATTAAAAGAAAAGATGACTTCGGATCCCGTACTTGTGTTGCTTGATCTCAAGAATTCATTTGTTGTGCATTGTGATGTACGTGGAAACAACATGGGGGATGTTCTAATGCAAGATAGCCGTGTGGTTGCTTATTAGAGTCGTGTTCTCCGTGGTGCAGAGAGGAATTTGTAGGTCTATGGGAAAGAACTCTTGGGTGTAATTCATGCACTTTCTACATGGAAACATTATCTTTTAGGAGTTGATTTCACAGTGCAGATAGGCCACTAGACTTTGCGCTACTTTTTGGCTCAGACGAAGTTATCTGAGAAGCATATGTGGTGGGCAAAATTTTTGTCTATGTTTCACTTTCAGATTGTGTAGATAGATGGCAAAAAGAATGTAGTGGTGGCTGATGCATTGTTACATAAGCCTTATTTATTGGCTATCAATATGGTTTATCACACTAACTTGGATGCCATGAAGGATTAGTATACTGCTGATTTTGACTTTGGAAATGTCTTTGATCAGCTTTGCAATGGCCAAAAGCATCATCATTTTGTACTTTGAGAGGGCTTTCTGATGATGCATGGACGACTTTGTGTCACAAAGCAGTTGAGGGCCAAGGTAGTGATTGAGAGTCATGCTCCTTCTTATGTGGGTCATAAAGGTATTGACGTCATAGTTAAGGCAGTTGAACACTTCTTTTATTGGCTAGCTTTGAGGCATGATGCTGAACAGTTTGTTAAGACATGCCTAGCGTGCTAGAAAGTTAAGTATGAAAGGCAAAAAATGTCGGGTTTATTGCAGCCCTTGCCTATTCTTGATAGGCCTTGGTAAAGCATTGCTATGGATTTTATCTTTGAGCCTCCACGCATACCTATAGGGAATGATGGAATATGGACTATCAGATGTAGGTTCAGTAAGTAAGCCCACTTCATGTGCTTTGCACTTTGTAGAGGGGTATTATGTATTGCCGTGTTTTGAAAAGGCACAGCTGAAAAAGATGAAGGGCAAAGAGAGCAATTGTATCCAAAGCTGTCTATGAGATACTATGGCCTATTTTAAGTCTTGGAGAGGATCATTGATGCATGCTATAGGCTGAAATTGCCTCCACATTGGCGGATACACAATGCCTTTCATGTGAGCTTGCTTAGGTCTTTTCATGGTGATGTGCTAGAGGATGTATCTGTTGAAATTCAGCCTAAGGTTAAAGAGCTCAATGAAATACTGGTACTAAAGTAGATTTTGGCACACAAAGAGCAGAAGATTAGGGTGAAGGTTTCGAGAAGGTACTTGGCGAAGTTTCACAATTATTCACCAATCAATGCCAAATGGATGGAGGATGACTTGGCAGACCATCCTCAGTCTTGTAGCTTTACTTTGATGCTTTCCAGTTAGAGCTGACTTTAGTTTGGACTCAATTTGGTTTAGCAGAGCAGGGGTCTAGATTATTACCTGATGCTTGTGAGGGAGCTAGCACCTCTACTCCTTAGTGGTGGACAGCTCTAGATGTAGTGGATCTTAGATGTATTCAGTATATATTCAGGGTACTGTAGCTAATAGTATGTTTGCCAGGAGATCACTATTCAATGTACTAGTCACTATGTTTGGTATATACATGGGTATGGTTTTCATTGCAGCTTTGAAACTATACATTTGCATTGATTAATGATCATTGGGGGCTTAGTAACGAATGTTGATTTTCAGTGTATGATCATTAATATTCAGTGGTACTCAAGTGGTTTTGTGGACAACATCATATGTTATGATGCCGTTGATGCTTTAGCCATAGTTTATGCTTGGTTTATGTTATGCTATGGTTTGATTTTGCGATATGAGTTGAGCTCATGAGAAATAGACATGTCACATGGTAATCTGGCAATGGTTTTCAGATTCTTTGCGAGTCTTATGTTATGTTATGTTGGCTAGTAATTTTTAGCATGTGTTGGGCATAGGGAATGGTTGAGCAATAATGTGCAACATCGTGTTAACTATGATGACTTGTGGAAATTCGAGTTTACTATTTTGCTTTTGATGCATCTGGTTATGCAATCGAGGACGATTGCAAGGATTTTAAAGAGGAAGGTTGTCACAAGGACATGTAGTTTTGAAACCTCACTTAACATGTGGATTAATTTTTAATCACATGGTTAAGTAAATGTTGCATATGTGCTAGGATTAGAGTAAATTTAGGAGCATGAGACCTAAGGAAATCATGGGATGTTAAAGGCAAAAGTTGCTATAAGTTATGCTGCACGGGTACTTGGTGGTATCTGGTGCCAGTTGTTGGCCTAGGTCATTAATTTGGTCCTAAGTGTTAGTTGGTGACACTAGAGAAGTGACATTTAATGGTACTTAACGCCAATTTGATGGTCAAGGATAGCGCAAAGACACTCGGCAATGGAAGTTGCCTAGCTAATTTAATTGTTGGCCAATCAGATTATTTTTTTGGGCACCAAAATAATTATTAGATTAATTTTCAGTCTTTAAGGACTGAAAATTATTATTTAATTATGGATGATGCTGGAAAAATCATTTGAGAAGGCCACCATTTGGCAAACCTGCCCATGAAGACTAGTGGGAGGTTGAAGAAGAGGAAAAACATGACCATTCTGTTGTGAATTGTGGGAGTTGTTGGAGCTGATTGGGATTGTTTTTCCTCCTTTTTTTTGCAGGAAAGAGTAGGTTGATTTTCAGGTGACAGCTCTTGGGGACCCCCAAACTGCAGGTGATAACTTCTGGGCTGCTAGGGGCAACATTTATTGGAGGTGACATCAAGGGGAGGGTTCCCAATAGCAGATGACAACATCTACATGCTGTTAAGACAAGGCGACAACAGTAATGACTGATTTTCTTCAATTCTTCGCAAAGAAAGTCTAATTTTTCTCTCTCCTTAACATTCTCTCTTACCTCCAAGCCTTTCTACAATATTGCTTTGAAGAATCATCAAAGGTTGAGAAATTTCAGATTTCTTTGCTCTAAATCCTAATTTGCAGAGAAGGAATTAGGGTTTAGTAGCAGTGTCGGCAAGTGTGTCCGAAATTGGAAGTTTCGAGACTTGGATTCAATAGGGCTGAAGTTGTTTTCTATCTATCAAATTCAAGTGGAGGAACCAGCAAATCATTGAATTCGGGGCATTCTCCATCTCATCAAAGCAGGTGAAGGCCAATTGATTGCCTAAATCAAGGGGCAAATCAAATTGAAGACTTGCTGGTCATTTTGGATAGCAAGGGGAGTTGGAATATTGAAAGGGATTTGGAAAATCCCATTGCACATCAACTTCTTCCTCAATTAAAGAAATACAGAAAGGGGTGCCAGTTTTGGGGCCAACAGGAAGTCCATTGTCCAAGATTGTGAGTTAATTTGCATTTCTTAGTTTTGTAATAAATGTTGTTGCTGTAACTAAGTTGTAATCAGGGAATTACCTCCATCCATGGAAGAAAGGTTGGTTTTATTAACTTCGATTTGGAGAATCCTAAATGCCCATATTGTGGAAAGGGGACACATCCAGAGGAGAAATGTTGGAAGAAGTACCCTCACTTTCGTCCGGGATCGAAGGATGAACCTAAAACATGTGAGCCTTTTACTTCTACTCTAGCGGTTATCCATGAGTGAGTGTCTCTTCATATTGTTGAGTTGGAGGAGCCTTTTTTAGTGGTTGCCTCATTTTCTGAGAGGCCTTGGCTGGTTGATAGTAGAGCTTCTAGTCATACGACTCCACAAGGTGATTTGTTGTAGGATCTACGTCCTTCTAAGGGTTCAGTCATTGTTAGTGATATTGTAACGGTACCTATTTGTGGTGTTGGTACTTTGCCTTTGTTTCCCAATAGTGCTTTGAGCTCCCTTTCACAGGCCCTGTATGTTTCGGACTTGGGCTTCCCACTACTTTCAATTTATAGCCTTACTAGGCTTGGTACCTTGGTTATCTTCATTGAGTAGGCCGTTTGTATTGAGGATTCTTCTAGAGGGACTGGTATCACAACATGTTGGTAGGAGAGTGGGCTTTATAGGTTCAATTTCCCTTCTCATTTGCAGGGTTCTCTGAGGTAGTTGTCTATTGCTATACCCGTTCCCGCTTGTTCACCATCTATTCCATAGGTTCCTTCCCACCTCCTATCCCGTCCTGCATGGGTTCCCTTGTACCCTCCATTTCTTTTGGGGGGGGGGGGGGGGGAATCTCGGCGATGCAATTGTGGATTTCTTGGGCCCTACTGTTTTGGAAGGGGTTTCCCAAAATCGTGAGGAGCTTCGTCATCGGTAGTCTACATCGACGGACTTCATCAACATTGCAACTCCTCTTACCACCCGTCTCTTCCTTGGCCGTATGCCACATCTATGATTTGAGACGGGGTGCTAGTAGTCATGTTTGTTATGCCTCGTCATCTCTTGCTTTTGTGGGCCTCAATTTGAGTTAGACAAGGACTTAAGAAGCTCTAACCTATCTATCACTTGTTTTGATGGTGGAGGTAGCTCATTCTAGAGTACTTAGTTTATTACCTTTCAATGCGTTTTCTCCTCCAACTAGGATTTTTTGTGCATTTCTTGGGAAGTTGTTGCTTTTCGCATTCTATGTATACCTGCCAGACATTGTCATTGACATTTGGGATTTTTGTAGGGTCACCCCTATTTTTTTGGCATTTTATTCTTCATTGATCAAAATTTATTGCTTGTTGCCAGCATTTATGACTTCCCTTGATGTAGGTCGGCCATATTTGGGCATTTTTGGCTATATATAGCTTGCCCCTCCCATCATTCAATCATCTTCCTTCATCTTCCTTCATCTCCGTCATCTTCCTTCATCTCCGGTGTTGTTGTCATCATCAGCTTGATCTCGTGCCCTCACTAACGTTGTGGGCTGCGCATAGGGATTGATCAGTCTCCTTCCGCTTTCTTGTTTTTATCAGTATTCTTTCTTGTTCAGGGGGGCAGATTTCATTCTTCTTTTCTTGTAGTCTCTCTTTGTTCGCTGTTCCTTTCCATTGCACACTCTCACAATGCATGCTGAAAATTATTCCCTTTGTGCATGCATACTAGCACCATGCCCATGTACAGACTATTGAACTAGAGCACCATATGTACATTGGGCTACTACCCATTAAATGGTATAGATTGAGGCTCCTGCCTATGTGCACTTCTAGCATGTCTAGAATGCGAATGCCTCTTCTTGCACCTTAACTTTTAAGGTCCAAGCATTACATAAGAATATTTTGGGTGTTGAGCAACTGTTGCCAATACATTCATTGCATTTATCAATTGCACTTGAAGCATTGCATTTGTGTCATCTTCCTTTTGTGATTCAGAAGTTTCATTAGAAGGAGATACATTCACTTGTGTAGTATCAGCTGCATTAGTGTGCTGCTGTCCAACATTGACATAACCATCAATTGATCTTGCACTATGCAATGATTGCTCCTCAACAAAGGGCAATTAGTTGTCACCACTTGCATCTCGTTCCATGTGAGACATCTTTGGTGCATTCATCAATTGCACTTGAAGCATTGCATTTGTGTCATCTTCCTTTTGTGATTTGGAAATTTCATTAGAAGAAGATACATTCACTTGTGTAGTATCAGCTGCATTAGTGTGCTGCTGTCCAACATTGACATAACCATCAATTGATCTTGTACTATGCAACGATTGCTCCTCAACAAAGGGCAATTAGTTGTCACTACTTGCATCTCGTTCCGTGTGAGACATCTTTGGTGAATTTCTAGAAATTCATTAGAATTATGGTAAGCTAGAACTTGCACATGCAACTCCGAACAACCACAACTCACCCCCTTAGGAAAGATGGTGATATTTGAGGAATTGAACCATGGGTTTGGCACATAAATTTGATCTATAGGGTAGTGAACATAAGCTTACAACACACACACATAAACCCTAATCTTGGACATGCATTTGCCTTGAGATTTGATGCTAAATTTAATGCTTTTAGTGGTTGCAAAATCAGACTTGCATGTCTGAGTACATTTGCCTGAATGTCTGCTCCAAATCTTTCAATGATTTGGTGATCCAAAACAAGGAGCTAATGGTGGTTGGAATGTCATTAGCATGCAATTACACACCCAAAATGTTTGAGTTCTGCAAACCCTAGCTACCGATTTGATGTAAACAAGAGACTAACTCTTTTGTACTGTAAAACATAGCTTGCATAGCCCGAGAGAGAGAGAGAGAGAGAGAGAGAGAGAGAGAGAGAGAGAGAGAGAGAAAGAAATATTAATGTCTACATAAGGCCAATGTGGCCTATGAGACAAAATCCGGAGTACATCTATGGCTAATGTCATCTCATTAGTAAGGTAAATATAACATTACAAATAAGTGGGTGGCCTATGAAACAATACTGAAAATAACTATACAGTGGGACTATACTAGGGTTGTGTGTAGTGTTGTTCCATCGATAGGAAAGAAAAGGAAAGGAAAGGAGAACGAGATCTGATAGAACCATGTACAAGAGTGTGGTGGAGACTATGGGATGTAGCTGATCTCAAGATCTGCACATGATCTCAGCTATGATGCGGTCCCTAGCTGCTTCATTGATATGCTTGGTGGTGAGTCATGAGGACGTGAAAATTTGATGCTTTGCTTATGTTTAATTGACATTTGATTAAAGGATTAATCAAATGTACAATTAAAAGATGCACATGTCAGGTGCAAGCTACTTTTTCACAGTTGACGGCCGAAGGACCCTGTGAAAAAGATGGGTGTCAAAGGCAAAAGTTGTAACAAGTTACACTTGTTAGATTCTAGGTGAACTTTGGTGTTAGTTTGCCCCTAGGACCATTAATTGGCCATTAAGTGTCAGTGGTGACACTAGGGACTAGGCATTAATTAATGGATTAATGCTTGTCCAAGGGTCAATTAATGCATGGGACCACTTTGGGTTGCAAATGGCCTACCCAATTAATTTTTGGATGGGCAAGGTCAATTTTTTGGGCATGGATTAAGGGCTGAATTAATTTTCAGAATTAATTAATTCTGAAAATCAATTAAATGGCTGGAAATTGTTGAAAATGGATTAAGAAAGCTGCCACTTGGCAAAACTTTCCCATGCAAGTGGAGGAAAGACTAAATAGGGCTGAAAGGAGAGGGAAATCTCGTTTTTTCATTTTGGAGTTGTTGAAAAGAGGTGTTGGACTGTTGCTGCCAGCTTTTGGGGCCATTTCCCAGCCATTGGAGACCATTTTGGTGATGGAGATTGCATATTCTTGACCTTGGGAAACTGGCAATTGCTGCTGATGCACTTTCTCTTGAAGATCATAGTCTTTGGTGCTCCTATTGTTGTTGGTGCATCCGTTTGGGGCTAGTACAGCAGGGCAGCAGCTGATTTTGATCAGTTCTTTGTGACAAATCTCAGAATTTTCTCTCTCTACAACATTCTCTCATCTCCTTTAGCCTATGCTCAGCCATTCTCAGCAATTCTTTGCCATTCGTAGGAGATCTCAGTCATTTTTGGTGGGCTGATCTGTAATTTCTGCAGTAAACCCTAATTTACGGCAGAAATCAGGGTTTAGCAGCCACCTTGGGATCCGTGCCAGATAATGGGATGTGGGGTGGAGGGCTTACTCCTAATCATGCGTGCTATCATCATGATCAGTGGCCTTTCCGTGCTATCCCAACCATTATAATAATCCCTCTCTACTCCAATTTGATCAATGAGTGGGCTAAGATGCTTGTGGTACAAGCTGCAACCCCATACACGTGCTCCATATAGTAATGTAGGTGTGACTAGGGTGTCAAACAACCAGAGTTTGGTGTGGGATCCTGGAACTGTATGTGAGCACATTGACTCTCGAGTGCCCCTAATGCTGCGTATCCACGTGTCTGACGTGCCTTTGATGCCCCTCTCAACGAAAAACGTGGGCCAAAGAAGGTGACTCCGAAGTAGACATATTTCCTCAGATGCTCCAGTATGTCTCCCCCAAATGTGAAGTGGTACAAAGATCTAGTCACCCATGCTGTTGAAGTATTGAAAACCATGGTTTTGTTCTTCCCAAGGTTTACTGTGAGGTCTTTATCTCTACAGAAGATGTGCAAAGCATCTAGATGGCACTGCAATCCCTTCGGTGAACTTGAAATGAGAACAATATCATCTGCATATAGTAATATCAGTATCAACACCCTTGCCAGGCTGGCTCCAGCTCCTCCTCGGTCTATGTAATCAGACACTTCATCTATGTATAGACCAAACAATGTGGGTGAAAGTGGACATCCTTGTTTCACTCCTATGGTATTGTCAATCCTCTTTGATAGCCCCCCAGGTGCTCGTACATGACCTGTCACTGCCTCATATAATGCATAGACACCCCATCGTATACCCTCTGGTACTCCAATGTTCTGCATTCTCTGCATGATGCATGTACGAGGCACTGTATCAAAAGCTTTGCGAAAGTCTACAAAGCAACAATATATAATCTTGTCTTAGGCTCGTCGACCTTCCTCAATAATGGCTCTTAAGTGTGAGAATATGGTCCAGTGTGGTATATCCTTGTCTAAAACCTGCCTATCCTTGTGCTCTCTTGCATTGCATTTCAGCCCACTCACTGAGTTCATGCTCCAATATAGATCCATATATCTTGGCCAAAGTATGATCGATCATGATAGTCCTGTAGCTGCTAGGAATTAGGGAATCACCACTTCTTCCATTTTGTAATCTATAAATTGCATCCCTAACCATTTTCCATGTGAAGAAAGACCACTGTGTTGGCCTACAAGCTTGTGGGGGATGCATAGATGGCTGTCTTGGCGGGTCATACAATTGTCTCCCATAGTCAAGCCAAGCATTTGGTGATGTAATCTGTATGGAAGAATGTCTTTTATGAAACATCTTCCATTCACTCTTGCTATCTCGCCCCAAAAATAGTTGATATATCTCTGCTTCTGCTTTCGCCAAGTAGTCTCGTTTCTTCTTCCGCACAAGGTGTTTGAAGAACGCCTTTGCTTGGCGATGTTTCTGAGTGCCTAGCTCCACTTCTCTCTGTAAGCGAGCTCAGGTGACTCTATACTCATCATCATACCGGCTACTTTGGGGAGTAGTAGATTGTGTGGGTCTACATCGAGGCAAGGTGTGTGGGAATGCATACATGACTGATCCATGTATGTAAACTGGTCTGCAGAGAACCATTGTAGATGTGTGAGGTGTCTTCTGTAAAGTAGTATTTGGGATGTTTAGGGAGGCATAGTGTTTCATGTTTCATATGTACACAAGAGAGCATGAGTGTTAAAATAGCATGATCTGTTGCTATGCCAATTGGTCTCTTAGATATCTTAAAGTTTTGGATGTCTGTTATCAACGCTGGTGAGCCTATCAAGTAGTCCACAGTACTTGCTCCTCCTTTGTGATTCCAACATGTCAAATTGTCAGATCCTGGCCATTGTGGCAGACCATTAAAGATGGCTAGTCTATGTGCACTTCCCAAAGTCAATAAGTGTGTCCCATAGATACTCACTTCTTTATCCTAGGCTCTCCTACGTAGGCCTATTTCATCTATATCGATCTTTTTGAACATGGCATTATCATGCATATAAAAGCCACTCTATCTATCTCCAGTGCATGCATTGAAATCTCCTACTAATAATATGTTCCTCATAAAGTACATCAAAGGGAGATCCATCTCGTGTGGCATAGGTAGAATTTGCAGGAGGAAAGTAGCATATTGCGATGAATATATTCCGTGGTCTTCCTGCATGTATCCTAATCCATAAATATCGTGCATCATCATCTCTTTTCATTACTTGCACTATCCCTTTGAGGTACTCCTACTCCCGGTATAGTATGACCACACCTCCAAAACCCTTAGTACTTCCTGGTTTTCTAGCTGTTGGATGAAATGCACTTTCCCACCTGTATCCCTGCACATCTGGTAGTCGGCTACCTTTACATTGGTGTGCTTTTGTGTACATTGCTATATCTATGTTTCAGAAGCTATCTTCAAAGTAACCAGCATCGAAGCGTAGGGCTCCATTACAATTCCATATTGACATCCGAAGTGTCTCATAGACCTTGTATTGTCATGAAGTCCTTTTGTTAGTGATGATGACTCGTCCATCCCTATAAACAGCCCACTTTCCCTCTATGCGAACCTCCAATACCTTGGGCATATGTTCTCTGCGATGCGCTATTTGTGCTGGGGTAAGGTCCTTATCCAAATAAATCTTCTAACCCTTGAGGGCTCTCCTCTTGGAGAAGAAAGGAGAAGAACAAGATTGATTTCTGGTTGTCCAGCAGCTCATGATGGCTACAAAATGCTCTCCTCTTCTTGTTCATTGTAAGAAACCAGCAAGCACGCATCTCCTTTTGCTGTTACAGCTTTCCAAACACACAAGAATCGGAGATAGAGTGCCCCAAATAGCCAAGATCAAGTTTCCAAACGAATAGCCAATTGCTCCATAATCAAAAAAGTAGGATAAGGGCTAATGAATGACTTGATCATTAATCAAAAGAGGTGCTCATTGGACCAAACTTAAGCTCATGGCCTGCATTATAACTTTTCAATGTAATTCAATTCGAAGGTGCAAACTTTCAATTTAATGAAAGTTTCACATTGCACCTTGTTCCTTTTGCTGTATCCTTGTACCACATAGCCTATATACTTGTCCACTGCATGCTTTAGTGTCAAATCTTCACTGCTAGTGCAATCGTCATTGTGCTAAGAGCTAGGGGTACCTGAATTAGAATTCATTTAAATTAAACCATTAAGCCCATTTGTCATTTTGATTAAAGATACCTATTGCTACTCAAGAAATGTAGGTGATTATGTAGATGGTATTAACTTCTTTGCATGAGAGTCTTACTCAATGTTGCTTCTAAGGGGTTTTTGGAAATTGTGAAACCTTACTCTAATAAGCAGTTTTTGAGATCAAGTAACGTGTGCATTAAAGTTTATAGCTGCTTTCTCTCTTAAAGAAGGTCAATAGGGCTTTTACTGTATCAAGTGCAAATGCTGATAATCTCTAGACTGAACACTTGCTGAACTGTTAAACATAGCTAGTGGTTGCTACTGACAAGTGTGAAAGTGAACAAAGGACGGCAAGCTTTTATGTACTTACAAAATTGGTCATTTAATGGATAATTTTGTGGTTTGGTTGCGCTTCCATGTCTCTAATCTCTGTGAGCATCTATAAACTTTCCAGTTTTGCTTAAAAGTTTTGAGTCATTAATGAAGCCTTAGCTTTTTTAAATATATAGTATTCCAAGAGTTAAACAGACCTATTTAGCATGTTAAGGTGTTTCCATAGTATGCCACCTGCATGAAGAAACATTCATGTAAAAGCTCTGGGTTACTGTAGCGTAGCTTCAGGTTTTCCTCATAAATCATTTTATCTAGGATCCGTATGGATCAGGATGCTTGCAGATCTATCTTATTGGTTTCAAAACATTCCAAGTGTAGTTGAAAATTCTGTCACATTTTGTGGAATTTTAGGAGCATAATCTGGGTCTTACTAGTGTGCCTTGAAAGAGGCCAAAAGGTGGATAGTAATGGGTTTTTGTTTGAAGTGGTTAGAATCCCTTTTAAGTTTAAAGCATCATGGGCCTATCAAGTTCTTCTTGTATTGCTTGCTGCCATTTGAATTTCATTTAAGATCTATAGGCTGATCTAATTGTGTATCCAGATAAAAGAAAAAGAAGGCACAATGCTTTTTGATGGTGTACCAATATTCCAGGTATATGTATTACTCTATTGTACAATCATGTCAAACAATTTTGTGGAGCTTTTTATGTTGTTAGAACATGTATTTGTTCATTTTTAGAAATGAGATTAGTGTTTAGAAAGGCCGAGACTCACACTTACCAGCTTGACCCTTATTTAATGCACCTAAGGTGTGTCTATACATATGTATGCTAACCACTTTTCAGAGGCGAGATCCATTGTTTGGGCAGCCTTCAACTTCAACAGAAGCTTTGTCTGTTCATTATCAATGTAGGGCTGGTTGACAAAAGTCACCCATGCATGGCGCCGTCTACACTATGTTGGGAATTAGGCTGGTTGGATATCTGGTCATAAATATAAGTTAATACTCTCTTTTTCTTACACCTTTATAAGACTCCCTTTAGGCATTTTGGGCCTCTGTTTGGATAAAAAATTTGATATTTGCCTCAGCCTTATAAACCAACCCTGATTCTGGATGCTTGAAATCATTGAAAGATTGGAAGTTGGACAAAATTCCATCGATTTTTCTTTGAGTAACTTAAGGATATCGTTCAAATCTTTCTTTGGATAACTGTAATCACATTGTTTCTTGAGTTGAACGTGCTGATCTTGCTAATTGAGTCAAGATATGTTGAAATCTTTGAAATGAGGGACTATAGTGCATAGCTGGCTATGTAGAAAACAAATTGTCCCTTAAGCAGGAAATTTCTCATGGAGAACCATAATGGTTTTGGCAATAAGAAAAATTATTGCTTCTTTATGCCTCGCTTGTTTGCATGTTTGTTAGAGAAATGGCTCACCTGCTTCAATTTGGCTTAAACCTTACTTACTTCTAGGTTGGTTGTTTACTTGCTTGTCTTATTTAGCGCATGCATGCATGTATATGTGCATACACACATATGTGGGCATGTTGGATCTTTTGGGGGGGGAGGTGTGTGTGTGTGTGTGTTCATGTTTCCTGTGAGGGAACACCATCCTCTTCTCAACCACCATGTGCCCTTTCCATGCCATCACAATGTGCCCCCCTTTTGACTTCCTAGTTCCACCTCCTTGGTTGCTTCCACCATTGCAAAGCACTGCATCTGCAACTGTGGTTGATGATGGCTGTAAAATCAAGTTTCTTTAGTTGAATTGGAAGAAGACCTACCATTACATGTGTTCAAGATGATGAGACTACCTAGAGAAATTTCGTGGAAAAAACAGGTGGCCCAACAGAGAGCCATGAGGAGTTTATAGGATCATTTCCTGAGAAGGACTGCAGATGTGCTGTTTATGATTATGGTGTTGTGAGAGTACACTTTCTTGAGGATAGACACACTCTATGAAGATATCTGTGCCTGCAAAAAAGGGGGACTTGGTTGGTATTGTTCCTGACACTAGTCTCTCTGATCATGTTGTCGATTCAGTTAATTCTTGACAGGATAGATGGCCATTCTGCAGTGTTGGGATCCATGGTTACCTTTATTTTGATGCTGAACTTACAGAACATGTCTAACAGATTGGGGGAGCCAGACGTTTCTCACATGGTGGGGGAGCCAGAGATCTAGATGAGAGTTTTTTAGGAGATCAATCTTTTTTCAAAGAGGCCTTGAGGTGGAGAGAGAGCCCCTTGGAGAGAGAGGGAAACCACAGTATCTTTGGCAGCTCTTTAGCAAGAGGAGAGACGTCCACTATGTAGGTGATTTACTGATAGAATGTATGTTGCTGTAGTGCCGATTGATGCATGAAGGAATCTAGATCAAAGTATGCGAGAGCTTCCTTCTGGGCTTAGGTAGAAGACATAGTGAATAGGGATTTTTTTTGCACTACAGGGCCAAGATTTTAGACAATCTAGACAAGGACTCAGGAGACCTCTAAACTATGAGAGAGATAGGGAGACAGTTCACTGGAGCACGAGGAGGGTTGTTAGTGACATTCTGAGTAAACACTTGATGGCAGTTGTCACAGAGGATGAACTTGCAAAAACTGTCTTGGAGAGGATGGCTTGGATAGGAACTTTTACTCAAGTTATTGGGACCTTCTTAATGCAGGCCTTCTCGTGGCTTTAGGATATATGCTAGTGAGGCTGCTTGAGGGATTGATTAACCTCATCCTGAAAGGCAGCGGGGACAGATTAGAAACCACTTAGTGGAGAATGATCACATTGCTAGGAATTGTGTACAAAGTCCTAGCAAAGGTGATCAGCCTTAGACTGGCTTTGATACTGGATATCATCCACATCGAGAAGTGTAGCATTATGGATAATATTTTCACTTTTGTGAATTCACAACACTAGTATGCTGGTAAGTCCAATCATCACAAAGATCCTTCTAGCATTACTTACCTAAAAAGAATAGGTTTTGTACCTTTTGCCAAAAATCCAGCCATGTAGATGACAATTTTCGTTCAAAGGCCAAGGGTATTAGACCCACGTCCAAAAACACATCATATATAGGCAAGGGTATTCTACCCACATCAAAGTTGAATCCAATACCCATTCCCAAACAAACCTCAACCCCTTTTGGTAGCGGTAGTGCCACTCCACGATAATTGAGAGGGGGTCTTCCCCAGGGAGGTAGCACAATTCCTCCACCCCCTAGTACTTGTGTTCATTCGTGGCTTGCCGTTGGTGTGGTGGATCCTAGATCTCCCCCTTAGTCACATTAGTGCCTTATGGTATCTTTGACTAGTTTAATCATTATCTCCAAGTAGGCTAGTTTCTTAGGAGTGCTAGGTTATTCTTAGGAAGCTAAGGCTAGCTAGACTACATTTCCTTTAGGCTTAGCCGTACTTTTACTTTTCAAGACTTTTGTTGCACACCTAGTTAGCTACTTCTCATTCATCTCCACATTTCTGTGTCCCATAAGCAATCACCCAAACATTGGAAGGATCCACATCTAGAAATAGGAGGTTTCCCAGCCACTCTCCTCATTCCTTGTTTTGTAGGTTACTCTAGTTCTTTCTAGACTCTATCCATCAGATGCCTCATTTAGCTTGCTGCTGTGGTCATCTCTAACTATCGCCCTTCAGCCTAGTGACTCCTATAGGTTCAGCCATTGCTCCGCATGGTGGTCAGAGCACTCAAGATCTATCTTCGGTGCACGACAGGCATCGACATCTCCCTTAGTGTGCTCCCATGTGAGCCACCGGCTATTGGAAAGCTGTCCCCTTGAGCATCTTGTATACTATTTCCTTTATTTACAACATTCATTCATTCACTTCAGAGTTCTCGTTCTTCTTTGTTTGTGCTTTTGCGTTTTGCCTTTTGTGTTTTTGCTTTTGTGTTTCAATCATGGCCATACACTGAGTGTTTTCTTTTGCGAACCGTAGCATATCTCCACACTTGAAAGGCCACCTTATCGGATTTTTGACTAGCCAAGTGCCCAAATTACAACAAAAGGCTATTCAAAGGGAATGCAAAATGGGGCAACAAGTCTTCACTTGAGCAATGCTCAAAATTGGGGTTCTCATGTATCACTTAAACACCCTTTCACAAGAAATATGCAAGGATGAAGTAGCTACAAATGGAAATAGATGCTAGTCTCAAAGATAGAAAAAAGAGACCTTGCACAAGTAGCTTAGCCACATTGATAAAAAATGTCGTACAAAGGCCAGACAATTATCACCTAACCCAAATCCAACTACCACTCTAACCTTGAGCAAATCAATTTACAGCCGTGCTAATCCTCCTCAACAAAAAATAGGGATAGGGTGTGCTAATCTCACACCCTAGAGTGTTTAATTGTAAGGAGACTGGTTGGTAATGTGTTGTAAAGAAATGCCCTAATACAAAAAGTCAAATACAATCGTATGACAAAGCTCAAACAGATAACAGAACACATTTAGGTTTAGGGTAACTCAAAGACAATGAACACATCAACTAATGAAATGAATGAAATTGAATAGATTACAATGCTCAATGTAGTGCTGAATACCAAACCTCGAACTCCCATGTCTCAAGAACTAGGGCAGAGATAATGAGCTGGAGAGAGTGTCATACTTTGATGGATCTTGAAACGCAGCAAGGTAGCCTCCTAGGTGTTTGGTAGTAGCAAATGCAGCAGTGTAGGGCTGGATTAGTGTTAGGTAGGCAAAGATGGAGCTGAAAATTGCAAATGCAAATGTGGATGATGATGTGGCAGCTTGGGAAGGTTTGAAACTGCAACATGCGCACCTATAGCTGGTAACGATTGGGCAATGTGGCAACATGAATATCAAAGTGTAGGCCTGGATGATGTCACCTACAATGGGTGACAGCTGGACAGCACTAAACGCAGGGTTTACAATGAAGATCAGCAGCAAACACAGGCTTTGGAATGTAGACTCTAGGTGCCAGGACGACTAGCAAGATGACGATGGCTGAAAACAGTCCACATCAGCAGTGGAAGGTTGGGCAATAGGCGCGTGATGATGGACAGCTCTAGCTGAGATATCCTGCGCAAATGGAGTGTGGATAGCGAAGCTTTTCACGTGCAAACTGCAAAAAGGAGATTACATTAAATGGAGAGCAGCTTGTCTATTTATAGAAAGTTTGGGGCCTCCCAAATTAGGGTTTGCATGTAGGACATAGACACTCTCTAGGATCATGTTTCTTTTAATAAAGATTGGTAATATGCATTAATTAAGCATGTTTTAGGTTTGTTTTAAAGAAGCTCATGCATTTTTAGCTCAACATCCCCTCTCAGGCTCAAAACTAGTACCAAGAGGGACTGCAAACAAGCCTAAGCTATTTCCTCCCCTCTCGGTTTTTGCTTTTACCCCAAGGCGTTCCACTGTAAAGTAGCTAGGGCATCGAGTAAAGGATGCACATCAATTGCCTAGTGACCTACCTAGACTACAAAAGCGATGGTAATCTTACCAAGGAAGCCCAAGTGTTCACGCGAGAGAGGCTAGAGCATTGGACGAAGGGCGCACATTGACTGCCTAGTGGCTTATTGAGTCATGTAGAGGTGTGTGAAACACTGCGGACTATCTCTTTTTTTATTAAAGGGCTTTTGGATTTGTTTTCAAGATGTATCATTAAGTGAGGGTGTCCAATCAATGTTCATTCTATTGAGTATCCATGTCCTAAAGGAAGAATGATAAGGAATTGTCAAGACCCATTACAATCACTAAACAAGCAAGCTATTCGTACCAATACTGGTTGTTGGTGAAGTGAAAGTGGACTTCAACATGCCTCATCCATGCGGTGATGATGGGGTTATGAGCTAGTGTAATCACACTTTGAATGTCGCACTAGATGGCAGTTGAAGCAACACAAGTGAATTGAAGCACCGCCAACAAGCTCCTTAGATAGATGGCCTTGATGGTGTCATCGTAAGGAGCTTGTTACTCTACCTTGACCATGGAAGCGACCACCATCTCCTACTTATGGTTTGACCAAGAGATGGGAGCTGTGCCCAAGGAAAAGAGGTAGCCATTGTGAAAACATTGGGTATCAGGATCTCTTGCTAGTCAAAATTTGTGTAACTTTGCAAGTATAAACCATGACCATAAGTTAAACCATAAGAATAGGTATATCAAAGATTTTTGAAGAGGCCTAGTGTGGATTAAGTTATTAACCAAAGAAACTTTTCCATAACAGATCGCATCGAAGGGCTGATTGAGAGTATCCTTAGATAAGTGGATAGTGGGATCGAGAGGCATGGCCATAGGCCATGTTTGATGTATGCAATATTGTTCCATGAATTCAAGGGCGCACTTCTACTGTGATACAAAAGTACTATCCTCTGATTGAATGACCTCCATCCCTAAATAATAAGACAATTGACCAAGGTTGGTCATCTCAAATGTTGCACTAAGCTGGGCTTTAATTTCTGCAATGGCACTAGAATGTAAATCATGCACGTATAACAAGATGTAGTTGACCCCTTCTAAAGTGACATAGATCTATAAGTTTGGGTCATTAGGGGTAGAATTTATCCATGAGTCCTAAGAAACTCATCTATCTTTTGGAACCAAGATCGCAGTGCTTGCTTTAGTCCATAAAGGGCTTTCTGCAAACGAAAGACCTTGTTTTTCCGGTCAACAGAAGAAAATCCGGATGACTGCTCCACATAGACTTCCTCGTGTAGATAATCATTCATAAAGGCACTTTCGACATCGATTTGGTAGATCGGCCAAGGATGGTGAGCAACGTGACCAACAAACATAATGATGTTAACTAGGCAGTAGAGGCAAAGATCTCTTCATAGTCAATAGCTTGCTTCCATCCAAACCCTTGATGACAAGGTAAGCCTTGTACTTGTCTAAAGTCCCATAAGCTCTAAGCTTTGTCCTAAAAATCCACTTGCTTTTGATGATTTTTTTGTGACTCCGATGATCCACGAAAGCCCAAGTCTCATTTTGGTCAATACTGCCTAGCTCCTTCTCCATGGGCTCCCACCTTTGGGGATGTTGAAGAGCCTTCTGTTGACTTTCTAGCTCAGAATGTGATATATAGTCTGCTGTAAACAAAGATGCAAATGAAGCCCAATGTCGGAAGCTTGCATGGTTTGTTGATACTAGTGAGGCGATAGGTCTCATAGGAGGGGGTCTGGGGGCTCAAGAATATGTAGGAAGATCAGAAGTAGGGAGTAGACGTGGCTCAGAAGGCATTATCTCCGATGGTGTGCGTGGGGAAATCAACTCAGACTCTAGTGTAGAAGATTACACAATATCCCTCTCATAAAAAAAATCTCTTCATATGATCACCTTGTTCGTTCGAGGATGAACAAACAAAAGACTTTCGCCATGGATGAATATCCTACAAAATTAAGGAGATATTTTGGGAGTGAGCTTTCCTATCTTACAAGCCAAGAGCCAAAGAATGCCCGATACGGGGTCATTTGAGAGATTGCTGCTGCAGTTGGGCATCGGTTCAGGATGCATATAGAAGTGTTGACAGCCTTGATACAAAGGCCCTCAGTGAGCTCTGTGCAAACAACATGGAGTGTACCATATTCATGACTGTTTAGTTCCTATGCTAGAAGGGAGTTGATAGACGTAAGCTAGTGAGAGATCCCATGCTTCTGTAGAAACTTGGTGAACTCATGGAAGATAAACTCACCACCACTATCACTTCTCATACTATGTATGTGAGGATTAGTTTGGTTATGAATCAACAACATCTATATAGAAAAGTAGGTGAATGCATCACATTTATGCTTTAAGAAGTACACCCACATGTATCTCTAGAAATCATCCATTATCAACAAGAAGTATAGTGCATTGTTCAAGGTGGTAGTGGATAGCAACTGCAAAGATCAACGTGTATCAATCTTAGGGGCATCTCAACTCTATGTGTGGATTACTGAGGGAAGGTAGTATAGTGTTATTTTCCTAGTTGATAGGCTTTGGAGACACCTCTAGATAGTTTTAGGTCGAAAAAGCCCTCAACCATCTATCGACGAGATAGCTCATAAAGGGAGTTGTAACTAAGATGCACCGTGAGTGGTAATGCCAAAGACTCTTAGTGTTCGTAGGCTCTCGTGTGGTTGCTAAAGTTTGGAAGCAGTGGAACTTTGAGCCCTCAATTGTTAGCTTGGAAAGAAACTAGGTCATCATGTAGAGGCCACTGGGCTGTGCCTCACCGCAAGTAATCACTAAACTAGTCTGAGAGTCAAGGACCTCGATTGCGGTCGTTATAAAGAAGACCGTTTTGGCCAATTGACAAAGCTGTTGAATGGATAACAAGTTTTATCCCAAGCTCGGGAACATGGTAGACATTGTCCAACGTAGTGAGATTTGGATCTTGGTTAGTAGGAAAATTGACACAACTTTGAATCTTGGCCGAGGAGTTATTCCCAACCTAGACATGCCCAGAGTTGCAGGTTCTTGGGTGAGAAAAATGTCCTGGATGGGGGTCATGCGATGTGTGGCTTCATTATCCGCAATCCAAGTGGGAGAAGAAGTGCTAGGTTGCAAAGAGTGGGTCTTTGTAGTAATCTCGTCGGGCGATAACTTGAAGATGTAGAGGAGGCTTGCATCCTTGGATGTCTTTAAAAGGATGAGGCGAGCCTCTACAGACTAGTCAAATGAGCCCTCTTTCATTGGGAACCATGTCGATTGTGATGGCTGACCGATGATAGTGTGGGTCAATGTGGGACATAGACACTCTCTAAATTCGCATTTCTTTTAATAAAGTTTGGTAATATTCATTAATTAAGCATGTTTTGGGGCTGTTTTAAAGAAGCTAATGCATTTTTAGCTTAACATGTCATACATGGTTAACCCCCTTTTAGCACCTTTTGGGACCCCAAAGACTTGACTAACTATCCACTAGAACTTCTCTAGACATTTGCCCTCAAGCCCATCATGCGGCCTTTTTGTTTGTACATTCATGTTGTAGTCTCTGTTTTGCTAGGTGGGGTTTTGGGTTTCAAGATTGTATGTGGAAGTAGAGTTTAGAACTTGCCTTCCGTTTTTTAGAATCCTTAGCCACTCCTTGATTGCCTCTCTGAAGAAGTGGAAACCAAGGCTTCCTCAATAGAAATAGAAGTCTAAGTTATGCAATAGGTGGTAACATAGGAGTTGGCAATTGAACTCATAAAAGGTCGGCAAGTTGGGCAAAGAAATGACTTGCTGCATAAAATGAAAGCATTTAGAAGGGAACTTTAGTAGGAAATAGCATGACTTGATTATCTTTTGACTTCGATGGGCCAATGGTGGCAAATTTAGTGAGTAGATGCTGATTCAGCCATCTTGACTTTTTAATCATCCCTTTTCTTTATGGTGGATAAGCTCAACACATTGATGTATGGGGAAAATGCTGTAATTGAGAGTGAAGTGTAGTAATCAAATGCCACATTAGTTTGACATTTGTTGTAGCATTGAGAGTTTTGCATTGATGAGGATGGGATACAAAGAATTGGATTGTGTCTGTAACATATACCTTGAGACTTTAGCATGTGTTGCATGGAATTAAACTAAGTTATAAAATTCTTTTTTTGAAGAAAAAAGTGGCTAGCTATATTGCTTAGAAGACTTTACAAAAAAGTATATGTGCTCAATAGCCTAGCTGGAGTTGATACAAAGTTAAGCTAGGATCATATATACAAGCCTCTCAAGGTCGTGTGGGGGGCATGAGGGAAAGAAGCCATGGGGGAGGAGATTAACACCACCTGGGACTGCTTGCCTGCATCACGAAGAATAGATCATGGCCACCCCAAGTATGTATGAAGTGATGTTGGAGCTCTTTACAAGCATGAGAGTCACACTACACTTGATCCTAGCAGCAGGAGAGGGAGTGGATGATGGAGGTCTGGAGCTTTGCCAAAGTCTCATATGTAGACAAACATGTGTGGCCTCTAGATGTGCCAAACTGTGAGGCTCCCAATAATCTCCCACACCTCCAACCAGTTAGCTGTTGACTCTAGTATCTCTAGCGGATGGGTACTGCCTGAAATGTGACTACATCACATGCATTTGCGTCAATAAGAAGAATGGCATCATGCATCTCCTCATACAATAGGTGGCAGCCTTGGCTAATTGCTTGCCAATAGATGGTCCCCTAGGATATAAAGCCCAGGCTAGGTGTCACTCCCCGGAGAATGCGGCATGCTCCTCTCCATACCAATTGTGCAGCCTCACAAGACTAGAGGCAATGCTTTGGGGTTTCCAGGTGCTGTAGTGGACAACGCTTTGCAGACTCTATCCAGTTGCATTTGAACTAGCTGAGAAATACCAAGCCTCCATGTGCTAATAGCCATAGGAAATAAGACATCTTGGCTATTGCCCATTGCTATCCATCTAACATCCTGGCCATTGTTGTGCTAGTAGTGCTAATCTTGCCTCTCCCAGCCACCATTGAGAGACATGGTTTGCTACTCTCATGACCTCATCCACTAGAGCTGTTGACTAGGTTCTTGAGTGAGAAGACTAAAGGAAGAAAGTGGAGTTTGGCCCATTTGGTGGTGCAATAGGTGGGCTTTGCCACCCCTTGATTTGCGGACCACAAAAAGCCCCACTTGTCCTACCACTCTCATGTATGACCATGGGTCTAGTAGGGGAATGTGCAAGGAGTTGGCACCACAAATAGATAAGAGTTGCTCCTTTGTGAGGATAATGTGTGATTGGGGGGGGGGTTGGGGGACTGCCTCGAAGGGAGGGGGCAGCAGCATTGGTGCAGTTCAGCTGGCTTGTCATGGGTTTGAGAGGGGGGGAGAGGGAGGTGCAAAGGGCAGGCAGACAGCCTAGTGACTAGGCTTGTGGATTGCGGAGAGGACAAGGCAGTGGTTGTTGGTGTAGAGTGTGGCGGGTTTATTGAAAGCAGTGGTAGTCACGAGGTGGGGGTTGTGTGGCTTAGGCGGGAGGTTGACAAGGCTTGGCAAGAGGGAGGTACAGCGTCATGCTGAATTTGGTAGAGGCGGCAATGCAAATTGGAGGGGGTCACAACGCCCCTTATGTTTGGCTCACGACGTTACACAGTGGTGAAATTCAACATGTTGAAGTTAGTCTAATCACCAAAGGCATTCTTGGCTGTAGCAATGGGGATGTGAGCATTAGGTGGAGTATAAGGTGGGGAATGGAGAAAACTTGGGAATTAAACCTAGACTATCCACCATGTGAAAGAGGGATTTCTTGCACGGTGGATCCATGAGGAGCATTGAGACTAGGACGTGTAATGGGAGTAGCTGCCGAGTAATTGTATGCAGGCTGACTCTGCATTGGCATGTGTGCAAACTGAGTTGCCAAGTGAGAGATGGAAGGGACCATATATGCATGGGAAGGATATCCCTATGTTTGAGCTCCCTAGGATGTTGTTGTGTGGGTGAGTGAGACTCCAAGCATGATGGCACCAAAGAATTGGAGTGGTGCTAACTAGAGGATAGAGATGGGGTGCATAGTGCTCGGGTGGCATTCTTGAAATGAAGCATTGTAAGCTAGAGTGGTACTCATGTGAGAAGAAACATAACAAACCCTACATTAGGACGTAAATCTACTTGAGACAAAGAAGCTACACCTGAATTGATGCTAAATCTATGTGAGAAAATCCAAAAGAACCTTTATGAGAGCTAGAAAAGAGCGATAGTGGTGGGATTCGAGAATGTGAAATAGTAAAATCATGCTCAAATGGAAAGGTGTAAACTCTGAGAGACAACATGTATACCTAATTGAGATCTTGTGCTTCTAAGGCCTCTTCAATTGAGGGTTACACATTGGTATAGGTTGGGGTGTCTGTGATGACTTACAATCAGTACTTGCATGTTAGAAGGAGCAACAAAGGGAAAACATTAACTTCATGTGACATAAACTCTCCATTGTGATTTGTGCAAAGAGTAAAAAGCTTTTGGTTGTAGAAAGCTTTAGCCATGGTCCAAGAGAATTTCAAAGCATGCATAAACCTTCGTCTTTACCTTTAGTAAATACACCCTAGTATGACTTGTATTGGTTTATGCAGATTGGAGGGTACATACAAACCTTTCTCAAATGTGCATTTTAAACAAGTTATGAATAATATGAGTTATTAGATATGCCTTTTAGTTTTGCACTAGGCTTGGTTGTGATGAGGACATTGGATCACCAGTCGTCATGAAAGTGGTTTGTCCTCCTCTAGTTGGGAGGTAGCCATTCTCACTACTTGGTTTCCCTGAGGTGCGCCTCCCTCTGGCCATGCCTTGGGTTTGCTGATGCTAATGTAGGGGAGATGGGCTGTATGAAGAGAGAGGTGATTCAGGCCTCATGTAGATATTGTCGATGCAAATACTTCCAAAATAATGCTTATGTTAAATACTCGAGGTCTGTTATAGAAAGCTGAGATATTAGATTTTTAATGTGTATCAAAACAACGTTGCTGTGTGTGAAGGGGATCCTAGCATGATGGCATCAAGAGTCAGAGTGGTGCTAACTGCAGGATATAGATGGGGTGCATAGTGCTCGGATGGCATTCTTAGAATGAAGCATTGTAAGGTAGAGTGGAATTCACCTGAGAAGAAACATAAAGAAAGCCAAAACCTATATTAGGATGTAAACCTACTTGAAACAAAGAAGCTAGACCTAAGTTAGTGAACAAGACTAAATCTACCTAAGAAAATCCAAAGGAACCTATATCAGAGCCAGAAAAGGGGGGAGTGTTGGTATTCGAGAATGTGAACCACTAGAACCTTGCTCAAATGAAATGAAGTCTAAACTCCAAGAGACAACAGTTACACCTAATTGAGATCTTGTGCTTCTAGAGCCTCTTCTATTAACGGTTACATATTGGTACAGGTTGGGGTATCTGCAATGGTGTTCAATCGGCACCTGCATGTTAGGAGCCACAAGAGAGAACATTAACTTCATGTGACAAATTCTCCAATGTGATTTTTGCAACAAGAAATAGGTTTTTTGTCACATAAAACTTTAGCCATGCCTGAAGAAACCTTTAGAGCTTGCATAAACCTTCTTCTTTACCTTCAACAAGAAATACACTCGAGTATGACTTGTAGCCTCGGCTCATACTAACTGGAAGGTACATACAGATCTATCTATGCATTTTGAACAAGTTATTATGACTGTCACAAGTTTTTAGATATGCCTTTTAGTTCTGCATCAGGCTTGGCTGTGATGAAGAACAGTGTATTGCTAGTTGTCATGAAAGTGGTTTGTCCTCCTTGAGTTGAGGGGTGTCCGTTCTCACCAGCTGGTTGTCTCAACTGAGGTGCACCTTCCTCTGGCCATGTCTTGCTGCAACTGAGGTGCACCTCCCATCAGGTACAGATTGATCAGATTGTGGCATGACATTGTAGGAGAGTGGAGGAGAGATGGCAGAGTCTACACTGGGCAGAGTAGATATGGGAGTCCTTGCCCCTTGCCTGATGTATGATATATTACAGCTTGCCATATCCACTGGATGGAGCTGGTGACAGATTACTCATAACTGATCGTGACTCATTAGTGATCATGATTGTACTTGTATAGCATTCTAGGATGCCTTTGACAAGTCTGAGTTTCTTTTCAGTTTTCCCATGATGTTAAGAGACATGGATTGTTGCTGTATATTGGTGACTCATAGGTTGATTTTGGCCTCTAGTAGACATCAATAAATCAGTGTGTGTGTGCACGCCTGCACTTTTTTTAGCTTATCAGGCCTTTAAGCTTTTGCCCCATCTTCGCACTTTGCTGGCTTATTTGCGGAGCACGCACGCGTCGTGCAGGCTGAAGGGGAGCTAATGGAGTTGTTGATGATGCATGAACAACAGGAGTGTCGGAAGCTACAATGTGCTTCTCCTAGACAGCAATGATAGGCAGCACAATACTTTTAAAGCTGAGTTTGAAGCAGGGCAGGTCTGGGCACTGACTGGTGATGTGGCAGCAGCAGGAGCAATGAACAGGTAGCAGACTGCTGCAGACAGGTGGACACCAGCAGCATAGAGGCTGGAAACAGGATCATGGCTGCATTTTAATCTTCAGCCATCTCTCACAGCACTTCTGATGGGTTTCCGAGGCAGCGTAGACTGTGTTTGAATCAGCAAAAGCGGTGCCTACCTTACAGCCATGTTCTAGACATTGAATAAACATTTTATTTTTTATGTCAATCATTACAATGTACGGATTGTTCATTATTTATTTTTGAATGTTCTTATGTGTTTTTCTTTCTTATTTTTGATGCTTTTCCATTTGAACATATCAATTCTACATGGAACTATGTTTTGATTGGCCATCCTTATTTGGTTCTTCAACTCAAATATTTTCCATTTTTACTGCATTGTGTTCCGGGACTGAAGTTTCTTCATTAATTAAGCATGTTTTGGGGTTGTTTAACTCAAACTAATGCATTTTTAGCTCAACACCCCCTCTCAAGCCCAAAACTGAGCCATGAGAAAATAAGCCCTTTATGTTTATTTTCTTTTACCCCAAGGCGTGCCACTCCAAAGGAGGTAGGGCGTCGGACAAAGTATGCACGTTGGTTGCCCAGTGATGTACCAAGACTATTGAGGTGATAGTTATCTTACCAAGGAAGCCCAAGTGATCACCCAGAGAGGCCAGGGTATCGGACCAAGGGTACGCGTTGGCTGCCCAGGGGCCTACCAAGTCCTGCGAAGGCAGATGGAATCAACAATGGATGACTTTTAAAAAGAAAAATCTATAAAAGGGCTGTTGGTTTATTTCAGACGAAAGATTTAGCATGAAGTGATGGTTTCGAATCATTTTTCATCCTAGTGAGTCACTATGCCTCAAAGTACGAGAAAATAAGGATGGATAGCCCTACTACCTTCATAAAACAATCAAAACAATCCCATACACTACTAGGATAAGTGCCTAGGGATTTCTAAGTGTGTGTATGTGTGTGTGTGTGCCAATCATATGGAGAATATGTGGAGAGAAAGGCAAGGTGGGTAACTATGCAAGACAAGCAAAGCTAGCATACAAGCATAGGAAAAAATTGCATTTCGAGATTGCCATGTGCAATGCCGTGATTATGGTGGATCCGGAGTCAACTACTCCAAGGGTGACCGAAAAGGGACAAATGCGCACATATGCATGTTTACATGGACATAGTGCCAATGCATGGAGTATTGTAAAGGAAGGTGCATGTATTTATGCTCATGCAAAATGTGATGCAATGGTGCCACTTGGGCAATGTCCTCGCAGGGGAATTGTTCACTTGCCCAAGTGTCCTTTTACAATCATGTCATGTTAACAGTGCAAAAGAAGTTATAAATGTCCATAATATACAATACATAATAAATAAATGTTTGAAAGTGAAAAACTATAAACATCATCATTGTCACTATCAAGAGAAGAAACCGTCCCTTCTCAAACTGAAATAAATAAGAGAAAAGCACCCTCTCCCTGTCAATCTGAAGAAATAGAGGAGCGCGTACTTAGAACAATCCGCGGTAGAAGATACTGTGGAATTGACTGGTTGACCACCTTGGTTAAAAGATTTGTAAAATTATCACTTGATGACACAAACTCTAGGCGAATGGTGCTTAGCTCAATTTGCTCTCTGGTGAAGTAGTAGTGAACCACTATATATAGTGTTTGAGGGGTGATGATCGGATTGCGCGGAAGGGCAATGGTACTTTGGTTGTCACAGTACACAAGGGTAGGTGACTCGCAAGGAAAGTGCAATGCAACTAGCAAGTTCCTCAGATAGATGGCCTCCGTAGTATAATTGAAGAGTGTTTGATACTTTGCCTTGGTTGTGGAAGTTGCTACCATCTCTTGCTTATGGCTAGCCCAAGAGATGGTTGCCATGCCTAAGGTGTAGAGGTAGCCTTCGTGGGAACGTTGGATGTCAGGATCTCTTGCCCAATTATAATTAGTATACCCCTGTAGGTATAAACCATGACTATAAGTTAGTCATTATAGATACATCTTAAATATCCTAACACATGAAGACAAGCAATGCAATGAGACATTTGAGGTGCATTAAAATACTGACTAAGTAAACTAACTGAGAATGCAAGATCTAACCTAGTATGAATCAACTAGAGTGATTTTCCTACAATAAAATGATATGTATGAGTATCAAAAGTTTGACCCGAGGTATCCTTGTGCAAATGGACAATGGGATCTAGAGGCATGGCCATTGGCTGTGTCTCATCATTGCCATATTGGTTCATCGACTATAGAGTATACTTCTGTTGTGACAAAAAGATACTTCCCTTGCATCTAACAATCTCCATCCCCAAGATATAAGACAATACAATCATCTCAAATATAGAGCAAAGTTGTGCCTTAATTTGTGTGAGAGCCATATAATATGAGCAAGTGAGTAGTATATCAACACATAGCAAGATATAGCTGGCCCCTGCGCTAGTGATACACATGTATAGATTAGGATCATAGGGGGTAGAATGGTATCCACAAGTCCGTAGGAACTCGTTCATCTTGTGATATCAAGGCCTTGGGAGTTGCTTTAGTCCATAAAGAGCTTTCCACAAGCAAAATACCTTGTTAGTATGGTCAGTAGAAGAAAATCGGGGAGGCTGCACCACATAGACTTCCTTCTCCAAATAACTGTTTAGAAAAGCACTTTTGATGACCATCTGATAGATTAGCCAACCATGGTGAGTAGTGAGTGTAACCAATAGATGGAATATTTGTCTAAAGTATCATCAGTCTTTAGCTTGGTCCTAAAAATCCACTTCGTCCCGATGATGAGCTTGTGATGCGGACGATCCACCAATGTCCAAGTCCCATTGTGATCAATACTATCCAGCTCCTTTTCCATGGCTTCATTCCATAGAGGGTCTTGGTGGAAAGCCTCTTGTCAATTGTTCGGCTCGGAATGTGCAATGTAATCAACTGTAAACAATGATGCATATGAAACCTTCCTTGGTCCTCCGGAGTGAAATTTAGTGGAAGGATCCTGAATCCCACATGGTCTGTTGGTACCAGTGAGGTAATGGGTCTCGCAGAGGAGGCTTGGGAGATGAAGTATGTACAGAAAGATCGGGAGCAGATGGTAGACTTGGCTCAATAGGGATGGTCTCAAATGATGTGAGTGAAGGTAAGGACAAAGAGTCCAGTGCAGAGGATTGCACTATATCTCTCTCATCAAAGAACACATCCCTCCTAACAATCACCTTGTGTGTTCGAGGATTGAACAAATGATAGGTTTTCTCTTCGGAAGAATAGCCCACAAAGATTAAGAGATCTGCTCGATGGGTGAGCTTTCCTATCTTGTCATCAAGAGTGTGCATATAAGCATGACTACTGAAAAGCTGAACTAAGAAATAACAAACCGAGAGCCAAAAAATGCCTCCTGCGGAGTCTTTTAGGGACCACGGTAGTCGGGCATTGGTTGAGAATATATATTGACATGTTAACAGCCTCGACCCTAAGGCACCTAGGGAGCTCTGTTGCGAATAGCATAGAGCGTGCCATATTCAAGACTGTCCAGTTCCTACGCTCTATGACTTCATTCTGTTGAGCAGAGTTGATAGAGGTGAATTGGTGTGCAATGCCTTGCTCCTGTAGAAACTCAGAAAACTTGAGGGAGGTAAACTCGCCACTAGAATCAATCCTCATAGTACCCACGCGACAACTAGTTTGGTTATGATCTAGCAGCAGCTAATGAAATAAGTGAAAGCATCGGGACTTTGCTTGAGGAAGTATATCCATATGTATCTAGAGAAATCATCCACTATCGAAAATAAGTACAACACGCCATTCAAAGCAGTAGTGGATGTGGGACCACAAAGATCTACATGAATTGAGCTCAAGGGGTTTAGTAGCACGAGTGATAGACTGGTGAAGAAAGGGTGTATGATGTTGTTTACCTAGTTGACATGCTTTATAGGCCTCTTGAGAAAGTTTTAGGTGTGGAAGGTCCTCAACCATCCCTTGATGCGATAGCTCATAAAGAGAGTTATAGCCAAGATGTCCTAAGCGAAAATGCCAAAGATGCTCAGAGTCCATGGGCTCCGGTGTGGTGGGCAAAGCTTGGAAGCGATGGAACTCCAAATCATCAGCAATTAGCTCAGTAAGAAAGTGTGTCATGTGGTAAAGGCCATTAGGTTGTGCCTTATTGCGAGTAATTACTAAACTAGTTTGAGAGTCTAGGATCTCGACTGTGGTCGCTATTAAGAAAACTACTCACTCCAATTGGCAAAGTTGCCGATTGGACAATAAGTTCACCCCAAGGTAGGGGCCATGATATATATCATCCAGTGAAGCGAGGTTTGGACCTAGGTCAGTGGAAAAGTTGATGTGACCTTGCGCTTGAATTTTAATTGAGGAGTTGTTTCCTATGTGAGCACTCTTGGCTGCAAGGGCTTGGGAAATGAAAATGTTTGCTCTAGGAGTCATGTGATGGGTAGCTCCACTGTCCACAAGCCAAACAGGTGCTGATGTGCTTGACTATGAGACGAGTGGGCCTCGGAAGGCACCTCATTAGGAGGCAGCTCACAAATGTGAAGGAGACTCGCATATGGTGTCTTTAAGGAGATGATGTGGGCCTTTGCAGACTAGTCAGACAAACCCTTTGCAGTTGAGTAGCTCACCAACTATGATGACTAACCAGTGGCAGTGTGGGTTTAGCCTCACCATTTCCTCTATTGAGGATTGCTACCACCTTACTTTCCTTGTCGGGGGTTATCCGACTAGGATGTGGGGTTTGATTCTTGGATTTGGTTGCGTGTCTCTTGCATTAGATCAACACTCATCGTCATAATGGCTAGCCTTTGATAATGTTGATAATATCTATTATTTTTAGGTACATTCTGCCATCCAAGTTTGAGTGTAGATTGAGTGTTTCCTTGGGATTGGCTATTGTTGTTTTGATTTTGATTTTGATTTGAGTTTTGTTTGCCCTTTCCTTGTTGCACCCTCTGAGAAGGTCCAACTAGAGCTCCCTCTATTGAGGAGGTGTTATGAAATTGATTGAACAACCCTGCATAACGCAACAACTGACACTCAAACTTATAAAATGTGGGCATCTGAGGCTGTGAAATCACTTTTTACACAAAATGGAAATATTTTCTTGGTAGCTTGTTAAGGAATAGGGTAACTTGATCGTTAGAGGACTTAGGAGTCCCAATGGTTGAGAGCTCAGTGAGGAGACGCCGATACTCAGCCAACTTGACTTTCAAGTCATCCTTGTTTGTGATTTTGAAGTCTTGGAGCTCATCATACGAATTGATGTGATAGGTCCTATCCTGAGCCGTGTAGCGGTTAGTCCAGTATGCCCAACGCTCAGATGCTAAGTTGAAATGGTGAAGTTGAGAGTGAAACTTGGGCAATAAGCCTTGCATCAGCTCGTTAATAGCTAAGGTGTTAGGAGCCTTCTATGAGTGGACGATCTCCTATGGAACAAGAGTGGGATCAAGTTGGGGTTCCAACTCTTGCAACAAATCCCATAGGTTCTGAGAGTCCAAGACATGCCTCATAAAATTTAACCAAGTTGTGTAGTTTGACCCATTGAAATGAGTCTTTTCATTGAAAGCATACTTGGCGGATGAGGAACTAGAACCATGAGGTGTTTGTGAAGATGGATAGACCGGATAAGATGGTGGTGATGGTGGATAAGGAAGAGGGGGTAAAGATGGATAGGCAAAAATAGGCTGCTAATGTTCAGCGAGTGCGGTGCAGAGGTACGAAAATGGACATAGGTCTATTTGATACTGTAGGTGTAGATGAAGGCATTGGGACACGATAGCCTTGTCCAAATGTCGGCTAGGGCACAATAAAATGACCGGATTGTCCACTAGGTAATGTCATAGAGGCAAATTGCGACACCAAACGATCCAGACTCGAGTATGTTTGGGATGCACTCCTAGAGGGATAACCTGAAAGTATCTGTGTGCGAGGTTGAGCCTTCGTCACAGGTACACCACCCAAAAACAGGTATGTAGAGGTCCTAAAGGTAGTGCCTAAATGTGCAAAATCCCCTAGCGTGGTGTGTGATGGACAATGTGGTGCACTGAATGGAAGTGAAAAGGAAGGTGCAGCGAAAGATGAGGGAGGGATGGGTGGAAGCCCAAATGGATTTGTGATGGATGTTGTTGTGGGAACCATGATTGGTTCATTTTGTCCATTAAATGCATTAGATAAAGATGCACCTACTCCATATTGACCATGAGAAATAAAATCATTTGAAGGAAAAGGAAGGGAAGGAATGCTTCAATGTTCTTCTTTTAGCTTCTTACCTAGTTTTGAGTTCATAAAGAAGTATCTATCTTCCTCATTACGCACAAACCAAAGCTTGTTTTGAAGAGTCCTTTCTTGAGGAGCATCTCTTGATCCAACAGAAAATATAGAATTAGTTGGCATAGAATCTGAAATAATAGGGCTCCTACTTGACATTGGAGAAAAGAAGTACTATGAAAGTGATGTGTAATTGGAGCCATGTTCAACTTCTAGATGGCCGGTCCATAGTGGAGATTCTGGAGGACTTGCAAGTTCATTAGTTTTGTGCATCAAATCTAAAGGAGAAAACTCATGCTTACCTTCAACCTCTTGTTGAGTCCTATGCATAAGGATGAGATCATACTCAGCGGTAGAGATTTGATATGTTCGGTGGACTCCATGGTAGTCTAATGGTTCTCTGCCCATGTTAGATTGGGCAGTAGCAAGCTGAGAGGCCCATGCTTGATCATTTCTGTCCATGCTGGATTGTGGAGATTGGAGCGGTGTTGTGAATGTGTTCAAAGTCATCCGACCATTCTGTTGTTCTTGCTTTCACGAATGAGCTTTCCAATCAAAGACTAGGGTTTCTTAGAGAGTGCTTGGCTTTGATACCATTTGAAGCAATGCTCCAAAGGGAAAAACATAAAACCAATTCTACGACAAAGCATAGAGTGACAAACACAGAACATAATTAGGATTGGGGTTTGGATGACTCAGAGACTGTGAACACAATGAATAAGTGAATGAATAGTGAATATACAATGGTCATGCACCAAACACACTATGCAGTGAATACTGAACCTCAAACTCTCGTATATTTGGGATTAAGGCAAAGTTTTTGACCTGTAGAGTGTGTTGTACTCCGAATGTATCTTGAATCGTAGCAAAGGCAGCCTCTGAGTGCCAAACACCAGCAAACACAGCCAAGGAAGGCTGGATCTGACGCAGACGACAATGTAGGAGAGAGAAATACTAAAAACATAGGTATTTGAGGAGAGAAAAACAGACAACGATGCAAAACATGTAAATGCAAGCTGACTGTGTTGGGTGATAGGTGGAAATTGATGGTGGGAGTGCATTTGTTGCATGCCTATTTATAGAAAGTTTGGGGCACCTAAATTAGAGTTTTGGGTGTGGGACACAGTAAGTCTCTAGGATTGCATTTCTTTGTAAAATAAGAAAGTTTCTTCATTAATTAAGCATGTTTTGGGGCTGTTTAAGTCAGGCTAATGCATTTTTAGCTCAATAGTGGCCACATCATCAACTACCCCAAATAGTCCAAGTTGTTTGGCATCAGAATGCAGCCTGTGCACCACTTAACATAGCCTATGCTGCCCCTGACTGCTGCGACAGCCAATTCACATTTTCCTGATCTCATTGGCACTGAAAATGCAATTTCCTTCTATGTCTGGAACCTCCACCTTTGAGTGCTGGTTTACATTTCTCAGATTTGAGACCCATATGAGCATGATGACACATTCCACCTGCTGTCTGTGGTATCTTGAACTCTAACATCAACATCACACAATCCAGACTGTCTCTTCGAGGCTGCCTGAGCCTTATGCTTCACACAACTCAAACCTAAGTCTTGGACCCTTGTGTTCCATGTTGCCTTCTGCATTAAGTGTTTGGCAGTACTCTGGCTCCTTCAGCAGTTGGCTCCCTATTCTACCTTGATTATGCACTTTGGACTTTCATTTCCAACATCGTTGTGTGTTTCATTCGTCACTGACAGCAGTCTAACTGAATGCATTCCACATATTAAACCTTGGTGTTTGGGTTTAGCTTATCATCTGCATAAATCTTCGATTCATTTTTTCCTTTTGCAGTGGAAAAATTAAATCTATAAACTATGAGAAAGTATAGACAACATTTGAAGCAATGACATTCTCAGAATCTGGAAGAATGAGATTCATAGAATGCAACTAGTGTTTTTGGTTGGGCAAAATAGATCTGAAAATTTTTAGGGGAAACAGAAGCAAAAAGCAAATAATTTGTACCTTGCCTGACCCTTGGAACTATTGAAAGGTTGAGTATTATCAGAATTGTGAGGAGTACAAAAGGCAAGCTGCACATTTAGTAGTCGTTTGCACTGGTTCTTACAATTGTCTCAGCTGTATGGTTTGAAGTTGATTGGCCTCTACTGTTTTAGGTTCATTCACAAAGACAGTATATCAAATGATGGGACTGCCTTTGTCTGGGAACATATGTGCACATTGTTTGCATGTTAAAGTTTCATTGGGCTTGTTCATGTGTTAAATTGAATTCAGTCTAATTTTCAATTCTAAACCTGGTGAAAATGTTTGACAGTCCAACAACTTAATTATAAGAAGCAATGAAATGCGTTACTCTCCAATTTTCTTCTGTAAGGTATGTCTTCTTCAACTGGATGCCTAAATGTGTTGGTGTGCAGGTCAGTGTATTTACCAATTGTATTTCCATTTAATAATGTTGTACACAGAAGATGGCTTTCACATCAATGCGAAAGACTTTGAACAGTTTAAATCCAATTCAAATTGTTTGACGAGTATTATGACATGAAATAACGTAAAACTCAAATCTAGTGTGAACTACTCAAGCCAGGTATTGAATTGAGTTGAGAACCCAAATTTTTACAAAGAAACATAAGAATTAACAATTGTTGCTGCAGGTGCAGGGAACTAGGTGGCACTGTTGTGCTCGTGACAGTTACAGTAAACAGAATCAAAACATTTATGGTTCTAAGTGGCATCTGCTGGAAATATACCTGAATTTTGATAACAATCAATGGGTTTTGGTATCATTTAGGACCATTCTGTATGTCTAATAACTCAGCTATTCATGGGTTTTGGCCAAACCCACCCACCATAGCTCCACTCGCATGACTATTGCTACCTTGCTATCCACTTGCTGCTACTGCTCCTGTGCACCTTTTCCTGCCAGCAGCCTTATGCTATGGACTTCCTCCTTCCCACCCACCATAGTCACATGGAAAGGCCATTTTTGGGTCCCCCGTCTCTGTTCCCTGTTCCCAAATTCCCATTTCATGCCTATTGCATATGACTATATAGTCAGATGGAATGGCAATTCATGGCCCTCTCTGTTCCTGTTCCTTTTTCCAATTTCCTGTTCCATGTGACTATGCATCCGCTCCTTCCCTCAATGCTACTGCATCTATAGTAGCTAGGGAGCAGAACGAGAATAGAATGGGAGGTCTTGGGGGAATGAGAATAGGGTCACAAAGGGAATAGGAACATGAGGGGGAATGACTTATCTTATGTACATGATACATATACTTATGAGATCATACACTTCTTTCTATATTTACATATACATGACACATATACTGATGAGATCATCCACCCACTTATACATTCTATGAAAGCTCCTCAAAAGTATACGTCCACAATTTGCAAAGCATGATAATCTATTCCATATATAATAGATCAATTAGAGACCCAAAATGTGTCCTAGCCCCACATCCAAGATCAAATTAGATAAAAGAGTTGAGAAAAATCAAAATAGCCCAACGTGGCCCAAGCTTCAAGTAACAACTGCAAAGGGAAAAATATGAGAGCTTGGAAGTATCTCAAAGTAACTCATGCATCATGTATGGTTGCTACTGGTAGCAATACTCACAAGAAGACTATCATCCACATTATCTAAGAAAGGCATATCATGATCAAAATCAACATTTGCAAGTTCAAACGCACCCTAATCATCAACAATAGCCATAATTGTCTCCTCATGCTCAATATTTGAAGACGCCACATCATTAAGAGCTATAAACTTGGAGAATGTAACTTACCCTGGGTAAAATTTGTCGAGAAACGGTAGAGTTTATAGGGCGGAACACAAATTGTACATGACAAACATTGTCTCAAAACTCAGAAACACAAAAGAAGAATGAAGTTATTGATAATGAACACTGAATCATGCTGAATGAATTATGCTGATACAATGGAGTGAACCTTAGGAGGGCTGACTTTAGGACTGGTATTGAGGTGAGTAGAGTTAAGTTGATGATCCCGATCAGAGCTTAGAGATGATTGCATTCCCCTAGCTGATGAGGCGGCATCACTTGTGGATGAGAATGCTTTGTGGAGGGAGCAAAATGCAGTCCTTTAGGTAGGGCGATGTCGGAGAGGACACTAGTGAATCAATGATGGAGGATAGTAGGAGCAAAATGCAGTCCTTAGGAATTGTCGGTGACAAAGAACATGCTCAAATCTCTTTGGAATTATGGTTGTTATCAAGGTTATTGACTGAGTGTGAGATGTGAGAGGATGCACAGAGATCGAAGCTTAGCTGAGAGTAGAGTTGACAGTGAAGATAGTGAAGACATGACTCCCAATGCAATCATCAAAGAGTGTAATGTGCAAGTATAAAGTACAACCATTAAACCTTAGCGTTGTTAGCGTGTGTTCGCACCCGAAAAGTGTAAAACAAGATAAGTGCCCAAACTGTGTAACATAGGCACATGAAATAAAAGAGAATAAATCTGGGGGGAAAAAACCTCTTGTAAGGAGAGTAAAAAGTGCCCCAGTGTCCTATTGAGGATCACTGACGCTCCTTTGTCACAACGTAAGCGTGAGTCAAACCGAACAAATCCCTTGGAGTGAAGAGTAATCAATATACAAGGATCATCCACCAAAGGAGATCAAATTTAAAGCATTGTGGAATGCTTCAAAATTGTCATGAGGAAGAGCTTTGATGAAGATGTCTGCCACATTATCGGTGGTAGGACAGTAGACAAGGCTGATATCTCCTACATGTAGCCTCTCTATGACAAAGTGATAGTGGATCTCTATGTAATTTATCTAGAGTGTGACAATCCAATGCCTATAGCATGATGAATGAACTGAATGCCCAAATAATAGTGCAAAGGTCCTAAGTCAGACATCCCAAAAGTTTGTTGTAAACTTTGTTTGAATGCTGAAATTTGATTAGCATGTGTCCTTGTGAGCAAAAGATCATCTACATAAAGATATATGACCAGTAAGGATCCCCCCTTTTTACATATGTAAAGTGTAGGCTGATGAGCTGTTAATGAACCTTTGGCTGAGTAAAAAGGCATCAATTTTTGCATACCAAGCTAGCGAGCTTGCTTCAAACCATTTTCAGCTGGCATGCCAAGTGTTCGGATCCCGCAACTACAAAACCAATGGGCTGTTGTACATACACTTTTTCTTGAAGTTCCCCATGTAAAAATGCAGTCTTAATATCAAGCTGGTGCACAGTCCAACCATGATAGCTATAGCCAAAGCAACCATAGACCAAATGGTAGTCAAGCGGGATGTAGGAGCAAATGTCTCTTCATAGTCAATGCCTTTCTTTTGTGCGTAGCCTTTGGCCACAAGTTTGGCCCTATACTTGTCAATGGATCCATCTGCATTCCTTTTCAGCTTATAGACCCACTTTGTACTGATGGCTTTCTTTCCAACAGGCAATGTCACGAGATCCCATGTTTGATTCTTTATGATAGAAACAAACTCAGCTTGCATTGCTGCCATCCAATACACACTATGTTGTGCATCTTCAAAACATTCAGGCTCCTCATCATCAAGTGTATATGTTGCCATAACTAACTCCATTGTATTTGCACCATTGTACAAATGAGCTTGTCTTCTACTACGACCAGCAATAGGAGCATCCAAATGACTATCTTTGATAGTTCGCAAGTACCATCTACGCACTTGCTTAGCTTCCTGATTGTGTATAAGCTCCTGTTGAACTTCAAATTCAGCATCTTGCTGAATATTCAGATAAGCCATAGGCTGAATTTCTGCATTACTCAATGGAGCAGCTGGCCGAACATTATGTTCACTTGTTGAAGCTCTAGTTGTATCACCAAAAGAAATGGGTAGCAGCCCTTCAAATACATCATCGACAGCTTGCTGATATGATCAAAACTAGCAAGGGATAATTTTGTTTTTTCATAAAAAACCACATCTCTACTGACAAATACCTTCGTAGAGACATGATCATACAATCTATATCCTTTGCTCTCACTGTTTTACCCCATAGAAATGCATTTAATAGCCTTGTTTTCCGACTTTTTTCTTAGTATCTTGGGAATGTGAGCGTACGCAAGACACCAAAGTACAAAAATGTCCAACAGAAGGTTTCTGGCTATTCCAAGCCTCAAAAGGTGTGACATTCTTTAATACCTTGATAGGGCACATGTTCAAAACATGGCAAGCAGACATAGCTGCTTCTAACCAAAAACTATGTGGTAAACTCTTTGCTCTCAGCATACATCTGGCCATCTCCATGAGTGATCGAGTCCTCCTCTCTGTAACCCCATTCTGTTGTGGAGTATATGTGGTAGTGTACTGATGGACAATGCCTTTCTGCTTCAAAAAATAATTCAGCATGGAAGACATGTATTTCCCCCTTGAGTTCAAACGAAGAGTCTTGATCCTTTAGCCAGATTGATTTTTGACAAGTGCTACAAAAGCGAAAAATACATTATACACCTTTGACTTTTTCACCAAAGAGCAGACCCAACAAAAACGAGTAAAGTCATCAATAAAAGTGACAAAATAATAGTAGCCACCCGATGACTTTGTTTGCATAGGGCCACATACATCCGAATGCACAATCTATAATCTAGCAATTGCTTTAAAAGCAACATCGTGAGGAAACAAAAAATGACACATTTTTCCAAAATACATCCCTCACATACGTGCCCAAGAGGTCTCTCCAAGAGAGGTAAGCCATCAAGCATCTATGTATGCTGCATAAGCATCAAGTTGCCATAGTTAACATGCCCCATGCGAGCATGCCATAACTTTGTCTGTGACATAGTAGGAGTAAGAGTAGATGCTAGATAGACTGATTGATCAAGTGAATAAGCATCTAACTTATATAATCCATGACATAAAGTGCGAGTCAAGACTAAAGTCATGAGTTTTTTATCTTTAACCATATATTTGCCATCATTAAATGTAACTCGCAGACTACACTTTGCCAAAGAATTTGAGAATTTTTTGAAATTATAGCAAGCATCTTGTTATAATTAGTAAATTTGATCACAGTCCGAAAAAAATTGTCTGATGTACATGTTGTCAAAGATACAATCACTGCTCAACAGCACAAAAAATGCAAAAGTCCCAAAATTCACAAAATCTCTCCAAGAAATATGTCCCAAACATTTGCAGGAACAGAGATACGCTACCTAGGCAAAAACCCCTTCCAAAATATTAAATATGAATTAAAAATTCATAAAATTTATCTTTTTTATACTTGATATGTGTGCTTGAGTAAAGCTGTGGTGGGCACTTTGGTGGTGGCTGAGCTTAGCTGAGCTTTCCATGCAAGCATAGATTGTTGACTACTGGGCAAGTGGCACAGGCAGGTTACACTAGATAGGCGGGCAGTGTTAGATTGGTGGTGGTGGTGCATAGGACTGGAGGCACATGTCGTGCAGGTAGTTGATGAGTTGGGGACGATGATTGAGCTCTGCACTTTCTGCGGTGTACTGAACTATAGCTCCCACAGGAAGGATGAGGAGCTTTGGTAGTGGTGCAGGCTTGCAAATAGTGGTGGAGCACGCAGACGGACAGGAGTATAGTTGTCAAGTACGAAAGGTACGATATAGTACGGTATGATAAAATACGATACTAAATGGTACCTTATGATTTTATAAGGTACGGTATGATATTAGAACGAAAAAAAAATTTAGGATGATTTTTAAAATAAGAAAACCATATTTCATTAAATAATAGATCCATAGTTGTTTCTGTATGACGTACGGTACTATTCATACAATACGTATCCGTATGTTATTTTGGGCCCTTTTTGGCAAATGGTGCTGAATTTATTTATCGATGACACTAACTGAAAAATCATGGGATATCAATTAGAAACGTTTGAAATTGCTTGAATACCTTATGTATGGCCTTTGGCTCTAGGATAAATCATAACAAAACATGTATGAGAAGTCCAATCAAGCTTCCATCCCCTTTCTTGGTTGATTGATCAAGGCTACAAAACCACCACCACCACCACCACCACCACCACCACCACCACCACCACCACAATAACAATAGTCAACAACCCAAACCACCAACAACAACAACCACCACGCAAAAAAGAAAAAAGAAAAAAGAAAAAAAAACTTGTTTTTGGTATGGATTCATACGAATTCGCACGGCACGGTACGGTAGGAACTATATAGTACGAACTAGTTCGTACTACGTATGAGTGTAACTATGACTCAGACCTCCTACCTATCTCAAGCTTCGTTTCGGGGATGAATCCCTTACTTCGATGCTCGATATGAGGTGCGCAAGTGCTCAAGCTTGAATCCGTTGGTCCCAGCAACGGAACCAAAATGTGTAGGGTGCTCACACTCAACCGCCAAGATCCACAGACCGTTTATTGTTTCAAGCGTTTCAAGTGAGCTCTAATGGCTATTTCTCACCTAGCGGATACGCCTTCGGACCTACGAGTGTAGTGAGCTTACCTTAATGCCGAAATGAGTTGCCTCCTTCCTCGCACACATCGGTAGCTCCACCATCCTAGATGCTAGCTCAAGCATCCTCAAGCCTCCTCCATTGAGCTCCATCCACCATAGCTACGCGCGTGCAAGAGAAGAGAAGAAGAGAAGAGGAGATGGTGTAGAGCTTCACCCTCTTGATCCCTCACTCCCACAGACTCACTCCCTTACACTCTCACACTTCCTCTCTCAAGAGCACACACACAAGCAAGGTGAAGAGAATAAGAGAAGAGAGGACTCTTGTTAGCCACACACCAAAGAATGAGTTTCCATTCACTTTTTGAACTTTATATACAAGCCCTAAAATCCCATGGACACCCATCCCTTTTTATACAACCGGCTCTTGTGGCAAGGTCATTTTTCCTATTTTCCTCTTCTTGTCTCATGCCTTAAGCTTACACCCGTCTATTCTTTTACAAATGGCACAGGTTTGCTCTTTTTTTGTCATTTTTCCGCTCTTTGCTTCATATTTCCGCCATCTCGAATTGAGCTTAACATGTAATTATAGCTTAGGGTACAAATAAGGGTGTGTTTACACCTGTATAAGTTTATACACACCGAGATTCGAGGACTTTACATTGGAAGGGACTTTACACCTAGTAGTTGTATCGACGCTTAATGTCTCTGAGTACATCATTAGATACAACCATCTTAATGTATGCAATGGCCTTCTTGTTGAGTTTGGCCCTGCCATAGCTGCAAGCTTAGTTTCCAAGAGAGCATCATCACAATCTTTGAGAAACAAAATGCCTTGCATCCTGTCCTTCCACAGTGCCATCAAACCTCTTGATTTCAAGGAGGGATTTAATGTCATTGTTGCTAGAAGCATTAGTGGCCATTTGTCACCAAGGACCAATGCTGTAATTTATGACAGCAAACAACAGGCTGAATATTCAGATAATTTCAGCCCAAAATTTCAGGAAATAAGAGCAAGATTTAGTGTCACTATATTACAAACTCTGCTCAAATACAAGTATAGCAGTAGAAAGAATGATTTTCAGCGATATAACTGAAATTTCAACACACATTACATGCATACATCATTGCCAGGGGACTCCCACTTCAGCAATATGACCATAAAAATTACATTTGCAACAATCCTAGATCTGTAAATGATCTCTAAGACTGCTGCACCATGAATATTCAGCAATACATGAACTCAATAGGAGCTGCCTAACATGTATACTACATACATATGTGTTTGAATCAACTTCTGATACACAAAACGCCCAAAAATTCTTTGCAATTTCTCCAAAATCTCACAAGTGGGAGATAAAAGACTCAAATTACACTACTTACGTCACCAAGATGGCTTCAACAATGTCCCCAAAGGCATTTAACTTATCAATTTTGCCAAAATCCACAAATTTTTGCAAAATCCCCAAAATTTCACAGACCAATCTGCCCCAATTGCATTAACATGTATTCTCGAGAGCATAAAATGAGCAATTTTTGCAAAAGTCCCAATTTCTTAGGCCCAAATGTGCACCAATGTCAATAAATTCAGCTCAGCTGAGCAAAATTTCAGTGATACATGGAAAACTCCAATTTTCTAGTGTCAATGTGCACAATATTTGCAATTTTCAAGTCAAAATTTTGAGTAAAATTGTGATCAAGAAGCATGGATTTGCAGAGAATTGCTAGGGAATTTAACAAGTCTCTAATTTCTATATGGATGTGATATGTAGAAATAGGTCATGAAGATAGTACATTCAGAGATAATCAATTTGGCTGTAAACATGACATGCCAAACAGGGGTTGCTGACATGGTAGTGATGAGGTGGCAGCAGGCTGAATAATTAATTAATAGTTTAATACTTTCTTCTTTTTCAGCTTTTAAGGCTGCAATTTCTTCCTGAAGCTGATTTTTGCGTTGTGCTTTGCTTATCTGCCTAGAAAAAGCCACATTGCCAAGTTGAGTGTGGGAAACAACATAAAGAAGGCAGGGTGCTGCTGTTCCCAGGTAGTTAATGGGCATCTGCTAACCATTGTGGTGTGCTTAGACCGTAGTGCTGCTATGTTGAGTGCTCATGCTGCTTTTTCAACAGATCTGTTTCTGATCTTGCCTGGCAATGTTGGCAGCTGCCTTAGTGATGCTTTTTCCCTCAGTAGAGCTGTCCAGACTCATGCGAAGCTGCTTGTGGTTGTTTTCTCTATGGTGGAGGCTGATTGGCTAACGAAAAATAGTTTTACCTTTGTGGAAGCTAATGATTGAATGTTTTTTTGCATCGTTCTCCTCCTGGGAACTGTGGTAAGAGATGTGGGTTGTGTTGACTGAACCAATTCAATACATCTGGATTTGTAGCTAAGATTGTGTACCGGATCTTCCACACCAGGGATTTGGAATTGCTGGTGACTGGCAGAATTGCCAACTGATTGTGCTTTCAAAGTTTCTTGTATCTTGGATTCATGGAATTAAGAGTAAAGAAATACTAGAAGGGGTTGCAAAGGTTTTGGGCCAATGGTGTGTTTGTGTATTTGAGCATCTATGCAAGAGCAATCTACCTTCCTTTGTCTTTTTTTTCAAATTACTGGATTTGTTTATTGTTATAAAAGCTGGTTTCAGAGAGTACACAACTTGCTTTACAGAACCAAAAGAGATGATGCAGCATACTTGTACTCAGTCACACTCTTTGGTCTCTCCAGCTCAGAGAGGGAACCCCCTAAATGTCATACACCAAGTTATTGTTAGGAATATCTGTGCTACTCTATAAAATACTCTTGGTTTTCTCTTGTGAGGTGCTCATAGTGAGTCCTCTTGACTCTCATCCAGCTGACTTGAGAGTCAAGATGGATGAGAGTCTTGCAATGTTGTTTCACACCACCTGCCCACTACTATGGAATCATTAACACAGTTTAACTTCAATGTCCATACCTTAGACACAACAGCAAAGGTTTTTTTACCTTATAGTTTGAAAGGCACGCTACACAGGGCTAGTCATTTGACATTGTCTATGCATTGCAATGAGTTTCGAGTTTGTTTTTTCTTTTATGATATTTTGGGCTTGTGAGGTTAGTGCTTCATCTTCTTTTCCCTTGACTGATTGGTGTTGCATTTACCTATGATACATTACTTTTGCATCCCCCTTGATCTCAAGAGTTTACATGAATTCCTCACCATTGTTCATGCTCCTGTGGAGGCTTTAGCTATATTGTTTCTTTCATGAGGTGCTCTATGTGCTACCTACATTGGAACATCTTACGGTTGAAAGGACATGATCTCTCATTTAGCTGTATTGCCTCTCTCATGAGGTGCTCTATGTGCTGCCTACATTGGAACATCTTACGGTTGAAAGGACATGATCTCTCATTTAGCTGTATTGCCTCTCTCATGAGGTGCTCTATGTGCTGCCTACATTGGAACATCTTACGGTTGAAAGGACATGATCTCTCTTTTAGGAGTGATTATCCTTCATCTCACATTATTCATGATTGGTGTACTTGTGGAGGATCGTGCATTGGCAAAGGCATGTATAGATTCACTCATCTTTGTTAAAGAGTTGCCTATGCTAGTTGCAAGGAAGTTTCATGTGTGCAAAAATGGTGAGGATTCTGTTGGATCCATCTTGGGCATGTCTTTAGAGGAGGGCCTCTCATTAGAGTGGCCTCACAGGTGTCCGTTGGAGGATTCATCTACTTGTGAGCAGTCTTATGGTGTAAGGACCCTTGGTGTTTCTTCTGTTACTGTGGACATCTCCTAACCCATGACAACAACTTCTTGGTTCACCTGGTTAAAGGGGGATTATGGAAAGTGGTGCTTGAGAGGGGAAAACCAGTGCCCTCCCTAGAAATATTTGACATTCAAGTTGTGGAGTGTTTTGTGGTTGATGCCTCTTGGATGGGTCTCTTGTTTCATTTTCCTGTAGAAATCCATGATTGGTGCTTGGGAGGTGATTCATGAGTCTAGTCCTTGTAGTGTTTGGTGGCTTGGGACTGGATTCTCTCTCTCTCTCTCTCTCTCTCTCTCTCTCTTTCCAACCCCCCCGCCCCCTGCACACCCCCCCCCCCCCCCCCCCCCCCCCCCCCAACACCAAAAAGTGGGCCCAAATGTCTGACATTTTGGTCTCATAGGCCGATTTGGCCTTTTGTAGACATCAATATAACTCTCTCTCTCTCTCTCTCTCTCTCTCTCTCTCTCTCTCTCTCCCCCCAAAGCGGGCCCAAACCACTCTTGAGCCCAGCACACTTCCAACAATCACAACAGCTTATTGTGTATATCAACTAAGAGAGGCTTTCATAGAGTGGCCATCATGTCTACATGTTGTACTTCGTTTTTTGAGTTCTAATCTAGTCAACTGGCACAATTTCAAATGCAGCAATTATGCTGACTAAAAACCATGTAAAGTATCTCAGTTCAAGGCTAAGATCGTTCTGTTCCAAACAGAGGAAGATATGAATTTGAGGAGGCTTGTCAGACTGTCATACATGTGCTAATTTGTGTCTAAATTGTCAGGAAGATTTGGATCAGGCACTTCTGGGTGCACTGAATGTGCAGCAGAAAGTTAACTCGAAGTACCAAATGAACACTGACATACAGGTACATTGGTGAAGACACTACTTATTTCCTGTTTTGCTTTAAGGAATTTTGTATTCCAAAGCCACCTTCCAAGTTTCCATATGAGAATTTCATGCAGGTTGGAACTGCTTTAGCAAAAACATTACACAGTAATTTTGTTTATAACCAAAATATGTTTCACAGCCTTTTCACCTGGAGTTTGGAATTTAGGCTTGCAGTAGATTTCTACACCATTCTTTTTATTTCATATTACAAAGAATGAATGGGAGATGGTTGTTGGCTATCAGGTGGGCAGTCTCGAGAAATTTTTGAAAAGCATGGAGGTAATGCCTTGTAAGTCTTTTAAAATTATGGGCTCATTTGATAATGACAGGTTAAATCTTAACTTTGTGCCAAAACTTTTAAGCAGGAAAACAAGGACGACCTTGGGTGGGGGGATGCAGTCTTTGTCCCTCCAGGCATGTTAGCTCTGAGTCAGTTAGAAGTCTCAAGGAAAACATCTATGGGATGAGTTATAGAACATGTATAATGGGGTGACACTACTGTGTTTGTGAAACTGTAGCACACAGGAAATGGTAGCAGTGCCAAAGCACTACAAGGGAAAGTGTTGAAAGCTCTTGATGCTTTGAGAGTGGCTTTTGTAGCTGAGGTCTGTATAGTAGCCCATGAGCTATCAAATAATCTATGGACTGTGCAGCACAGTGAGTTGGTTTTGAGCTTACCTCGATCCTTTGTGTGAAGTTGAGCCCCTCCGCACTGTGGATTGTGCTAATCAGTATAAAAATTGGAATCAAACGTGAGTCTTGGTTCTTCGATCTAGACATTGCAGTTGAAGTCAGATAAGAGCCTCAATTGGGTTATTTCAACAGGTCAGATATTGAGTCGGTTAATGGTGTATCCTGGGTTTTAAGAAATGTGGCATTGAATGCTGCTGTTTGTCTGATTCAGAGCTGCTTTGTATCAAGGGCGTTTGAATATGTAGTTCATTTGTTACCCTTTCAATAGGAAACATTTTGATTATTCCTTACGTGGAGTCCAAAGGACAGTGGATTTGTATGCCTGTATTTGACAGCATGCCCCCTTTTGAGTGAAATGTGAGCTCACTGAGGAGATGGTGCTATATTCAGTCAACCATCTTTATTTGCACGATGGTGCCATAGAGAAATTATTAAGTTCGGTCAGCTCACACTTCATTCTGAGAGGTCGATTTTACTGCTTGATAAAGTGGGTGGTACGAAGCACTAGGGGTCTATGGCCTCTAACCAACAACGTTATACCAGAATTGTTGGAGAAAGCCTCTTTCATAAAATCCGTTATAAAAGTCTCTGTAGTTGTATCATTTGAGATTTTTTGCCCCTGGCAAGCACTGGTATCTTGTCAATCTGAGACAAGTTTCATGTCACAAGCAGTGGTATCAAAAAACATGTTTAATGCCAAAATTGGAAAATGGCACATCAAACCCAATGTCGCATCCTTAACAAGTTACCACTTAAAAGCATAGACAAGCAATTATGACTTGGCACAAGCCAAACATTTGTGGCCATTTTGGGCGCCAAACAACACTCAAATTTCGGGGCAAGGTTTGCAAATTTGAAGTCCAAGAAATATGGCAATGTATTAACTAGTTGACAATCCACCCACCTACCCTCTTATCATATCAATGTACAAAGGGGTTCGTGTTCAATGTGAATATAGCCTATATCAAAAACACTGCAAGAGTGGGAGTACTAAGCTTGATCAATATTATGGAGTCAAATGCAATCATACAAGGATGGCCTTCTAAGGAAAGTTTAAAAATCAATAGAAGTATTACAGACCATGTGGTGTCAAGGTTTCCAAATGGTTTAAAGAGTCCAAAGCTTGACCCGATCAAAGAAGTAAAAATATCTCAAACTAGGAGGGACGTTGTAGGATCTAAACATAAGGTTTTGTTGAAATTGTGGGAAGGTATCAAGCTCTCAAAGATGCCATCCATCTCTTCAAAAGATATGGGTTGAACGTCAGCCTGAAAAATAAAACATACCTCTTTTAGTTGTGGAATCCTCGTGGTACGATTATATTGTTTCTCCATGATCAGTCCCTCCTCATAGAAATGTTGCCAAGTGGACGTCGGGTTATGACCTTGATGGTAACCTACCTCTCTAGGAGTAGGCATCCTACCAACCATATGATACTACAAAACAATTTTAACATACAATGTATTAGAACACACTACATAATGAATTGAAACAAATTACAAAATTTAATTTTTAAAAAATCAAATAATACTTACAAACTCAGCCTTCCATAACTCCCTGCCACTCAAGCATGCCATAAAGGATATCCAATTTCACATGGACACATGCATAGATATACAAAAAGAGATGGTTGAAATTTGCAAAATATAGATGGCTTGATCGAAACACCCAAATGATATGAACAAGGAACAAAGAGGAGAGAGAAATAAACATAACTTGATCTAAACACCCAAATGATATGAACAAAGAACAAAGAGGAAAGAGAAATATTGAAATTGGATCTTTTCATTCCCTTCACCAAATCATGTGCACTATGAAGTGTCTGAGGGCAAAGAATTGTAGGGTTTGATTCCCCTAAGATAGAGGATGATTGGAAGAGACACAAAAAATGATTTGTTAACGGGAAAGAAGGGGTGTAAAATTTTTTTTCATCCCCCTCTCATCAAAATTTGGGAGCTTTTGCTCCTTTAATCATGGTTAGCTACTTAACCATTAAGAAAACTAGTTCAAACTTACATGTTTAGACTTGTCCGCAAGTGGTTTTGAGCCGGACGATCTCAAAATCGTGATTCAACTGGATAGGCAACTTTCTGGCATTGAAATCTATCACTTGGCCTCTGTCATGTGCTTTCTAGCTTCCGATTCTAGTAACTACTTCATAATGCCAAACCTTGTGGCCATTAAATAGGTGGGCAAACAAACTCTGATCGACAAACGTGTACTTACATTGGATTCTTGGCATCAAAATGCATCTAGGAACTTTCCATCTTGATCCGTGATTGTTTGATTTTTCATAAAAAATGTATCTTTTACGAGTCTCGGGCCACCTTTGTGCTTTAAAGTTGACTTTAAAATTAGCTCTCATTTTGAAAATATATTACTGCTTCATACTACAGAAGCTTCAAATTTCCACCATCAACCCTTAGTCATTTTTGTTGGTGTTTCAACATAGAAATACAGAGAAGCAATGATGGGATCAAGAAAATAATAATAAGGTCTACACATAGAAAACTTTAAAATTGCATACAAGAAATTAGATTTTCTTTTCTAAAATAGGGTCTTTTTTTTACAGAGCTTCAAATTTCAAGCATCAACTTAAGGCATTTTTCTCCCAAACTTTCCACTAAAGGTTCATGAAAGCATGGTAAGATCGCCAAAGTATTTTAGCCCCAAATGTATGACAAATGCATAATAGGACAAAACTGTGTTATATAGAAATTGAGTAAATGACATCAGACAGTGCAAAAAATAGCTAATGCCTCATCAAGCAACCCATAGAAAACTAAAAAATAATGACATAGAGACATAGAATTGCACTCTATAATACTCATAATGGAAAATCAGATATAGAAATTAGAATGTATGCTAAAAATAAGATAGAAATAGAGATATGAATCATGGTGTCCACTAACATGTTGTATTGCTAAGCAAAAAACTCCAGCATACAGTTGGTCATGATCAAGAATAATGATCCATACATGAGAAAGACACATAATACCTCTTTAGGTCATGTTTTACAACTACATACAAATTGCACTTCATGAGGCATTTTAAGATTGCTTTACACATAGAACTACTATAACTAAGGTTTAAACCATGCTAGGAGAAAACACAGTCATTAGGCCAATGGCTAACAAGCCTAAAATTTGTTACCTTGCCATTCTAGCATGATAAAAAGGGGTTGGCTGTGGAAGATCTCTTTCACTTTCTTTGTTGCATGATTATCCAACTTCCCTTCATTATGGTCAAGGGAATCCACCTATCCTACTCATTGAGCGTATTGAAAGTTATTATGGACTTGATGGAAGAACTGTGCCTTCTGCACTGAGAAGACACCTCCATGGAGTAGAAAGATGGAGGGCAAAAATGTGTGGCTGAGTAGAGAGAAAACAAACAAAAACTCCAAAGGAGGTGTAGAGTGGAGACAAGAGAGAGGGAATAATGAGCATTAAGCACTCAAAGATTTCAAATGAGGAGAGGCTTCTGCTACCTTTTTTCCGCTCGATAAGAGAAATGCTTGAAATACGACGGCAAAACATTACTATTGGAAAATGGAAGTACTCTTTATTGTTGAAAAGTAACAATTACTCTACTCATTTCAATAAAACTAACAATATAAAAAATATCAAATTTATTTTTTGAGCTCTCTAACTAAGAAAAACACACAATACTTACATCAAACTAGGACTGACTGACCATAGCAACTAACCATTACTAGAGTATTGCGGTCTATCATCTTGGCTCAAAATTTGGACATGCCATCACAACTACAATATCACCCATTGATTGATAAGGCTTTGACTAAAAAGGGATTACATATAGCTAGTCGCTTTGCAGGACCTTCCTTACTTAGTTTTTAGGTTACTTACCTTTTTGGACTAGCTACCAAACCAATTGATTTGGATGATTTTGTTGGATTGGAGTACAAGCTGACTTTCTAAAACCAATGGATTTTCCAAATTCGAGAAAAATATTCACTCTTGTATATAAGTAACCCTAGTTAACCTTGTATATATTTTATTTTGTAAATCTATGTGTTGCACTAGCAAGAGCCAAAGTTTCTCCAACTTTTGAAATAATGGTACATCTTATGAGAGGGTAGGATCATAGGTATAAACTCACAATTTTCATCAAGTTGTGATGAAAAGAAAAATGTTTTATGCAATTCTTTCCATTTTTTCCACTGCATGGTATTCTCAAAGTTTTAGTAAGTGAATGCATGAACATGATAGATTATAGCAATGAAAAAGCCCATCAACGAACATCCAAGACTTCAAAATGGCACAGTACAAATCTCAAGTCTTGGAAGTATTCGAATGGCAGATTATCAAAACATCAAGCTACTAAGATCATTTGAGAGACTTCAACAAGAGATCAAGACAATAGAGAGCCATTGATAAAGACATCCCAATTTTTTCAACGATGTCATATCTCAATGATAATATCCAATGGTTATCCATTTCATTAGGGGAATTTTGATGTCTCAAAAATGCCCTCTAAGGGAGTTTGACATAAATATTCCCTCAAAAAATGGAAGCATGGTAAAATTTCTGCAAATGAACTCAAAACTTACAAGAGTTTGTGCTTTTTGAGCCTATTCTTCAAGAGCTTTCTAATGATCTATGTGTTGATAAGGTTTGGAAGTGGAACAATGAAGTAACATTAAAGATTTTCTATTGTCTAGGGGATATGATCGTGATTAAATCTTTTAATAGTAAAAAAGAATTCTTTACAAAATCGAGCCTCGTCAGATCTAAAACCCCATCATGCTATATATAATTAAAAATCTTATGAAGAGTAGGTTCTACAAATGCAATCTTTGACAAGTTTGGAGTTCATTTGTAAATTTTTTATCATGGTACTATTTTTAGAGAGAATATTTTTGGTCAAACTCCCTTAGAGGGTGTTTTCCATACCTCAAAATTTCTCTAATGCTATAAGAGAAGTTGCAAATTGCTTCATCAACATGCACCCAGATCTTCATCAATAGTTCGGTTCTCCTTTAACAATAACTTTCAATCTTTAGCAGGCGAACTTTAGTGCACAACTTGACTCTTTGAGCCAAATTTACTATTTCTAGTTGTCCTTGAGAACTTTGAGATCCATTTATCATTGTAAGGATACATTTAGTTGTATGAGAGTGTGATTATTCACAATAGGGGGGGAAGGCAATGATGAGAAGAGGGGTTTTAAAAAAAGAGAAGAGAGAAAAGAAAAGAAAAGAATATACTCTCACATGCACTACACTACACACCTAGGGACCATAAAGTTGGATGCATCTAATGACCTTGATTAGCTGGCCTTGTCTCCAACTCCCAGCCCTTGTTCCCCATGTCCCTCACATTTACTTAGGGCATATCAATGTCAATAAATACCTAGGGATTCTTGACTCACCTTGGTTAGACATGTTTTTGTGAGTCACTTACAATTTTTTTCCTTTTTACTTCATTCATCCCACTAGAAAATCAACTTTGAAGTCAACTAGAGAAGGTACTTTAGTATAAGGAAATCTCTTACATCCACTTCCCCATGTGGTTGATCTAGTGGAGAATCATGTGCTTCAAGAGCTACTTGGATTGGAGTATCTCTTTTATCCATTCTATCTTTTGGATTTTTTGAAAATCTTATTCAATAAATCCTTCCCCTCTCCAAAAATAATTATTTGCATCTTCATCTCAACTCAAGGTACCCTACTTCATTAACTATAACCATCAACAAAGAACTCCATGGTGTAGTCTTCTAACTATATGTTAGCCTATATACACACATTCACTCACAATATATTTGCACCATAACAGATACATGGCTTTGGGTCCTCAAGTATGGGAGAATACTTGAAGCTTGCCTGAAGTTTGATCCATCTCCCAAACCAACAATATCATATGTCCTATACATAAGGTAGAAGACTAACACTCTCCCTTAGGAAATGAATGCATGTGAGATTTTACTTTGTAGGTACAAATTTCCATGGAGACTCATGATCACTCACTTCTTTATATCAACACTGAATCTCCCATCTCTTGCGGTACCTTCAATTCCTTTTTTTTTTACCATTCATGCTTTCTCCAATATGAAGGCTCAAGAGTTAAGAGTAGTGATATCAACAATCCCATCTTCTAGAAATTGTGCTAGGAATAATCATAGAAGATACCATCCTCTATAGTACCTATAAGATATCTATACCATTTGTAGAATATCATCTTCGTCGGTACCAATTCTTCATTAGCAACATTCATTTTTCTCCATCAGGACTACTTTTTCATTAACTATCCTTGGCATTTTATGTTTGTCTTTAATGTTAGCGCCACGGGACTTACACTAATCTTAGAGAGGTAATATTAACAGTAAATGTGGAAGGCTACGGCCAATAGTCAACTGAGAGCGGAGTTTTGAGCCTGGGATGTGCCTAAAATTTGCCAAAAAATCTGGAATTTAGGGGAAAAATATTCAACATCGAAGGCGGCAGCTGCAGCTAGGACGATTTTAAGCACCAAGTGAAAGATGGCTTTTAAAAGGCGCCCGAGCGACACTTGTGGATTTTTGATAATTTTTCCGACTACCGTGCGGGATGCTGGAAGTTGCCAGTCAGTGTGGGATGCCGAGACGGATGCGCAAGATTTTTCAGAGGTCGAAACGGAGTCCGGACGCGGAAGAGGCCAAAAAATTGGCCAAGATTTGAAAGGGTGGACAAAACTTAGGCCAAAGGGGTGGTGCCCTTTGGGACCTTAAGACCCCCCCCCCCCCCCCCCCCCCCCCCTTCATTTTTCCCATGAATGGTGGCAGCATGTCGTGAAGAACATGGCGACGCAAAAATCGCTACCCCCCCTCCCTCCAAACTCGATTTTGGGCTGCAAAGAAGCCATAGAATTGACATTGCCCGGCAACTTCTATTTCTTTCTTGATTCTATCGCCAGTCCTCGCGCGAGATATGGCTGTCTGGATGAAGAGATCAGAATCTAGTCTTTCTCTCTCCTCCCTCTCTTCTCTCTATGGGCTATTCATGTGCACTATCTTGAAGAAGAAATCGGGAAGGAGATTGAAGCAAACGGTGATGGAGATTGATGGAGATGCTAAAGATTGTTGTGCAACATTGGATTGAGAGCAATGGAGGCTCCGTCCACTGGTCATGCAGTCATTTAATGCTTGTCGGGTTTACGTAAAAACACGGTATGACCATTTTTATGAAGGAAAATGATGTTTTTTGATAGTTTATGATGGTAATGATGTTTTTATTGGATGGAAATTTGTTTGAGTGCTGCTTTTATCATGATTAATTGATGTTTATCAAAAAATTTTGATTTTGCAATGATTTACATGCGCTATGTAATTCCCGTAAACCCGAAATGCGATTTTTAAGCGATAAAATGGTAGTTTTGTCGTTTCGGATGGGTGAATGTGTTCCTATGGGGGAAAAATGGAAAAAAAATTGAATGTTAATATGCTGAAGTGATTGGAACAAGAAAAATCAGAAAATAGCATATTTTATTGCCAAATAAATCAAGAAAATGGGAAAAATAAGGAAAAAAATAGAAATACGCCTCACAAAAATAAGAAAAAATATAATGATTGTTTGTGGATGTATGGTAGTGGCAGATCATGAGGTTTAGCCTCAGTTTTCCCTATCTCCTTGTCAAAGTTTGTGATTTATCACTTTTCATACATCAAGACATGAGAAAATGAACCTCTACACCTATGCAACGACAGCAATACCTAAACGTAGGGGGTTGGGAGGTTTGAATGGTGCGATTTGTGTGCTGATTATTGCTGATTTTTTGATGCACACCATGACATAGATTTTGTTGTATTTTAATTAAGAGGATAGTAGCACGGGTGTTGTCTCGGTGCTATCCTTGCATCGCCGTAACGAGTTAGTGAATAAGCATTGGAAAGCTTGGTTCTGCACAACACGTTTCTGATTAAACATTATGTTTGAGAACTTTTGGATCATCCACTTTTGCATGTGCATGTCAACCATGGTATCGGAATACAAAGAACTAGATGCATAGCACCTGTTTTCGATTATGATGACCCACGCTTGAGTGTGGAAAGGCAACCTAAGCCGTAGGATAGACGTTCGTTTTTGGGGGGATTATTTGGTAAGGACACATGGTATCTCCTGGAATACTTTCAAAATGAAAGAGTGGAGTTTGTTCGTTTGTTCTATATGTTGAGCAGCGCATCAAGGGGCTAATCTCTGCAATGTAGGAGAGCTGCAGTGGGGCCGCGGTGATTCCACCGAGAGGTTGCCTCCCATGTATGTGATTATCGTTGCATGTATTGCCAATGTGTATGGGTTCTCCCTCTGTGGAGTTTATAAAAAGGGAAACATTGGACTACAAAACGATGGACTACAAAACTATAAACGCATAGATTAGGCTTTAGGACAGTTCATCCTTTAGCAGCAGATAGACGCTCCTGGCCCGCGAGGCCGTGAGGGTGTGTTTGTCTGTCATGAGCATGAGGTCCGGCTAGTGCCATAGCCAGTGCAGGCCCATTTGAGGTCCCATTAGTAGTGCATTGCCGGGAGTTGCCAACAAGTGGTGGTTCTCGAATCTAGGGTTTTTAGGGACCAAAAATTTGGTTTATGTCCTCTGACAAGGACCGTTAAGCCGAAATACAAAAAACAGAACGTGCTGAGAGGGCTAGACGGCGGTTGGAGATTGTAAGTCGCTATTCTCCTCAAAGGAGTAGCCCGATACGCATAAAAGGCAGTGGTCTTAGTAATCCAATTGTTGCACATAGTCCTTTAGGTACAGGAGGAAGCGAAGTTCTTCCTCTCTTCCACCAAGTCAACCCACTTCAAGTGGGGGTGTGATCCCATTAGTCCAAACTCCTATTGTCAATCCGATTATCGTCATGGCACAACCCATTGCAATTTCTGCAGGGACGCTGGATCTGCCAGGTTTAGGATTTCCTTTGCTCATTTTTAATGGGTTAGCCGAAGAAGTTTCGGAGTTTCACATTTGTGAATTCCAAAGATTAATATTTAATTACCACATCCAAGATGAAGGACATCTTATGATGTTCTTTAACATGACATTAAAAGGAAGGGCTGCAGTATGGTATCATAGCATAGAAACTGGAACCATAACCACAATCGACCAATTTTATACAGCTTTTCGAGGAGAATATGCCTCTGAAAGAGGTGGCTAATACTAGTTGCATGTTTTGAATGTAACACACCAAGAACCCCATGAGAATGTGAAAGCTTATGCCAAGAAGCTTAAGAAAGTGTTTCGTAAGTTACAAACTTACATTCCTATTTCGTCGGCTGCCCAATTGCAATACTTCTTGCATGGACTGGATTTCAATATTTAGGTACAATTGAGTAGTGTGGCTTTGGTTGATATAGACACCGCCATCGCGCAGGCAGAAACAGTAGAGTCACGATTACAAATGGCCTACTCCCCTCGAATAAATCTTAATGCGGATTTAGTACCTAGAGGCAATTTACCATTGATAAATGGAAGTCAAGGGATGCTTATGGATAACCCTAATGGGAGAGGAAGCATGGTTCAAAATGTACCTTTGCTACCAGCTCCTCCCAATGTGACTATGCCTATGGCTAGCCATTTGGCTTCACCAAATGTTGGAGGCCAAGCTTCAAACCCTAATGTTGTTCCTGTGAGTCAACAACCAATGCCCAATCAAATTGTTAGGCCAATGGAACGATAGATAGATGATCAAGGCTATGAGTCGAGTGCCTCTAATGTCCTTGGTGAAGTTAAGGATATGATGAAGCACTACATCGACATGATTTCTGAACAATATCGGCAAATAGTTGTTGACGTCAATTTCCTGAAGAAGCAGCAGAATCTGATAGGGAGTCGACGCCCTAAAGAGGGTGGTCCCTCAAGATTCAGCTGTAAGTGGTGTGGCAGATAACATTTCCCTAGAAACTGTCCAAATGTTAAATGTGATATTTGTGGGAAGTCGGGCCATTTAGCCGCTACCTGTTGGAGTAAGATTAGTTCCCTCCAACAAGGGAGTAAACAGGCAGGTCTAGTTAATCATAAAGCGCAAAGTAGTAACCTCCAGCAAAATGATGGACCAAGACAAATACTACAAAGGGGAAAGACCACTATAGAGGAGTTGCCACAAGGCAATGGATTCAACCTTATCGAGGCTATACGCGTCAATGGCGTTGAAACCTCTAACCTACGAGCCGTAACAAGAGGCCAAAAGGCTAAAGAGGGTGATAAAGATATGGTCGAGGAAAACCCTAAGCAAGGGGATAAGGGGACGCAAGTCCTGAATCTTGGTGTGGAAGGTGGACCTCTAAGGCCTGTTGACAAAAAAGTCGATCCTAAGAAGGATGAGGAAGTGCCAAGAAAGAAGGCAAGAGCTAAAAGAGAAGCACCAAAGCCAATCCCGAGACCAAAAGAAAGGATGGTTTGGCGAGAAAAGAGAGCTTTGTCTACCTATCATGATTTTGATTTAGCAAGTTCTCTTTGCGAAGTCAAACCGAATGTAAACCTCCTACAGTTGATTAAATTATCTCCAGGAGTATGTAAGGAATTTAAGAAGATTCTGCGTATTGGGTATATTGTAGAACCTTTGGGTATAGCACGAGTAGGGGAAGATTGGTTTGATCATGTTGAAAAGAATTGCCCTAGGGTTCTAGCATACGTGGATGGAATATTAGTGGAGCATGCTATCGTAGACACCAGGTCCTCCGTCAATATCATGAGTTCAGAGTTAATGGAGAGGTTGGGTCTAGGTATCCAAAAAGATGGCTCCACCCTTCTTAGAATGGCTGATGATAGTCTAAGGCAACCACAAGGTTGCGTTACTAAAGTCCATGTTACAGTTGCAAGTGTAGAATGCTTCTTGGAATTTAGGGTAATAAGATTTGCAGGACGTCCTAGCTATTGAGTCTTGCTAGGCAGGCCTTGGATCTTACGAACAAGCTGTCAAGTCGATATACCCACCGGTCGAGTGGTTCTAGGTAGAGGTGCTAATCGAGTAATAGTCGATGCTTACCCTGAGTCTCCTCAGAGTGAGAGAGCTTCTTTATCCTCTACTGAATTAGAGATAGCAGATGATCCATCTGGTACTGAGACATCATCCAACGATGAATCTAAAGAGGGTTCCACTACAGAGGATATTTATCAGATAACTCTAAATGAGCTGATAGAGCCGCAAGATAGGATAAGAGACATGGTTGGATTGAGTTGGACCTTGGCACGCCGAATGATTCGCGGCCAATTAAATTAGGTTCCATGCTTAGTTCAGCAGAAAGGGAGGACTATGTGTCCTTGATCCAAGAATTCCGCGACATCTTTGCTTGGAGTTATGACGAGTTGAGAGGCATTCCTCCCAGTCTGGCTGTTCAAACTATTCCTGTAAAAGAAGGCAGTTGTCCTGTGCGTCAGAAAGTAAGGCGTATGCCTTTTGAATTGAGGGATGGGTTGTTTGAGGAGTTACAGAAAACTGGTTTAATCTTCCCTGTACAACACACGGAATGGTGTTCACCAGTTGTCATCAGGAAGAAGAAAAACAACCAGATCCGACTATGTGTAGATTTTAGAGAGCTGAATAAGCATACGGTTAAGGATTACTACCCGTTGCCATTTATTGACCAGATTTTGGATCAATTAGCAGGTAGGGGAATATATTCATTTATGGATTGCTTTGCAGGATACAACCAGATGGCAATTGCAGAAGAGGACAAGTTGAAAACAACTTTCATTACTGTCTTTGGTAATTTTGCGTACCATGTGATGGCCTTTGGTTTGTGCAATGCACCTGGATCATGGAAACGAACACCAGACAAGACCTTTGGCGACATCTTCCCAGATGAGTTGAAAGTATTTATCGATGACTTGGGGGCAGCCACTATAAGGGAAAGGATGTTGATTATCTTAAGAAAGTGTTTTGAGTGTTGCAGACAATTTTGTATCGCTCTTAACCCACGGACGTGTGTCTTTGGAGTACCTTATGGGCTATTGCTAGGCCATGTGGTTAGTTCAGTAGGGATCGCAACAGACCCTGAAAAGATCAAGGTTATAGTCGCTATGAGTCCACCACGCACTCCGAAAGAGATACATAGCTTTTTGTCATCGGTAGGATACTATCGGAGGTTTATAAATGCCTTGGCAGAAAGGACGTTGCCATTAACGAACTTGTTATCCTTTAGCTGTCTATTTGTATGGAGCGACCCTTGTAAGGTAGCTTTCGAGGATGTGAAACATGAGCTGGTAAAATCACCAGTTTTAAAAGCAGCTAAAAGAGGCGAGATATTTTATATATTTTCAGTAGCCACCATGCATAGTACATGGAGAAGTTGTACCTTGTGATGGTCTTTGCGACTAAAAAATTCAGGCACTACATTCTCTATGAGAAGGTAGTTTTCTATACGAAGGCGGAAGGGCTTAGATTGCTTATGAACAAGCTACAACAGCTTGATCGTTTGGTAAAGTGGTTAATCACTTTGCAGGAGTTCGATTATGAGATTAAGAGTAAGCCATCGAGGTTGCAAGGTATTGTGGAATGCCTTGTGGATTTCGGGGAGTCGAAAGAGACTTTGGCTGAAGGAAGTGATATTGAAGAAATGTTTAAAATTGATACAGCTTCTATCCCATCTTGGTATGTTGCTATCATGCATTATCTATCAACACGAGAGACTGGACCTGGTTTATCAAAATCAGAAAAGAGAAAAACTAGACAACAGGCTTTGAAGTTTTCCTTGATCGCATGAATACTATATCGGCAGGGTGTTGATGATATCTATCACCGATGTGTGATGCCTGATGAGGTTCCTTTCATCTTGGAAGAGTGCCATGACTCTGCGTGTGGAGGGCACTTCACTGGACAGTTGACGACACAGAAAACTTTAAGAGCTGGATATTGGTGGCCATCCATCTTCCAAGATTCCTTTGAGTACGTTAAGAGATGTGATACCTGAAAGACATGACAGCAGAGAGAATAGGAAATGCCCACTTATGCCTATCATGGCTATCCTTCCATTTGAGAAGTGGGGCATTGACTTTGTGTGTCCTATCACCCCGTCGTCTACTACTCAGAAGAGGTACATTATAGTAGCAACTGATTATTTCACAAAATGGTCAGAAGCATGGGTGACGAGGCAGGACAATGCAAAAGAGACTGCAAGTTTCCTTTTACAGTAGATTATCTGCCGTTTCGGTCCCCCGAAGGAACTAGTGTCAGACCGTGGAACCCACTTTTTGAGTAAAGTGATCAAATGCCTGACTGAGGCTTGGCAAATCAAGCATAACAAAACGACCCTCTATAATCCGCAAGCTAACGGGCAAGTCGAAAGCACTAATAAGCAGCTTGTGGGTATCTTGTCTAAAATAGTCTTTGAGAAGAAACGAGACTGGGACAGAACATTGTATGTGGCAGTATGGGCATACAATACAACATTCAAGCGAGCTACCGGCCATACTCCATTTAAATTAGTTTATGGGGAAGAGTGTGTGTTACCCCTCGAAATCGAGTTGCCAACCATACGGTTTGCAATTAACCACTCTTTGGGAGACGAGGATGCACTCTTTGAACGTTTTACGACCATAGCCCACCTGGATGAACTGAAATTACAGAGCTTATTACACCAAGAGGTAGCTAAACGTCGGATGAAGCAGTTGCACAACCTTAAAACAAAGAAGTATACATTTAAAAAAGGGCACTTATTTCTGTACTACAATGCGCGTAGGGAGCTGTTTCCAGGGAAGCTGAAACCTAGATGGGATGGCCCCTACAAGATTGTCAGGATAGGAAAAAATAGGTCTACGGCTCTACTAGCTGATCTGCAGGGAGTAGAATTTAAAAATAAGGTTAATCTTAATAAGATTAAACCTTTTTTTTTCTAAGAATGCTAACACGGAAAAATGCATTGCAGGTCCATGCCGAGGCTGATTTGAGACCTGCAAAAGAGCTTAAAGCTGGTTGATGGGGCGGTTAATTCCTTATTTGGAGCACCCATATCTGGAGCAGAGATACCATTAGGGGAAGCTTATCTGGTGGAGCAAAGGATACAAAGTAATTGAGCAAGAAGACGGAACCTTTGTGTGGGAGATCAAAGTCTTCTGCCATCACTGCTTACGAATGTTGACAAGTATCCCTGTTGAGTTTAATGAAGAAGGTGGGATGGAGCCGTCAGTTCATCCTCTAAACATGCTAAATTTTGACTATCATAATTACAAATAGAGGAGTTCGTGATGGCAGGCTGTGTAAACCCATTGTGGACGTACACATTATATTTTGACGGAGCGTCCAGGGGCCCTAATAAAAAAGGAGTGTTGGAGTAGTAATCCGAGATCCCCGACGTAGAGTCACAATGAAGTTAGCTGCTTATCTCGGGGTAGGATTCACTAGCAACATGGCGGAGTATAAAGCCTTGATAATGGGACTGCATATTGCCAAGCAAGGTGGTATTCGGCGGTCATGGAATCCCATTCTTTGTATGTCATGCAGAGACTTCTCGTGGCCCTATCCAGGTGATATCTCTCCTTTATCAATAACATGTTTTTATGCTATATGTGTCTGTGTACTTGTAGGGGATTTTCTTTTCTTGTTGGGGACCGGCGTCCAAGGCATGAAGTCCCAGGTTTAGGTCGAAGCCTTGGTAGGTTCCTGGGGACGAGTCAGACCCGGGGAGACCCGGTGCCGATGCGTTGTCTTCCTAGGGGTGGCATCTCGCTGGAAAAGAAGAAAGTAAGGAAGGTTGGAGTGAAAATAAAAGTGAGCGTCAGAAAATGATTAAGTGTCGCCTCGCGAGGGCTTGGTATGTTCTTGGATACCGATACAAGACCCGAGGCCGATGCCCTGTTCTCCTTGGGTCACTACGCTCAGCTCCCTCCTTTTTACACGCCCGAGTATGGAAACATAAAAACCTAAAAGAAGAAATGTGCTAAAAGAAAATACTTCTTGATCAGGCTATAGGAGCCCTCACCTAGTAGGAGCTTTTGGGGTGTTGTGTCCTTGGTTAGGTAGGTAGCTCAGACCACCACTTAGGACAACCTCTTTGATAGTTCTTTTTAGTTTGATCATGTTGGAGCAGTCGGTTAGTGACTAGCATCGGACCTTCTATTAGATTATGCTAGGCCTACTCCTTGTGGATTTCATGCCTTGGTTTTGTCAGGGGGTAGGGTGAGCATTGTGTTGTGTTTTAATATGTACCTATTTTGTATCAGCTTGATGCTTCCTTTGGTTGTTTTATGCAGATCTATTTTGGGATTTGACGAGCTGAGTCACCCTATCTTGGGCCACCAATGAGAGCGGAGTTTTGAGCCTGGGATGTGCCTAAAATTTGCCAAAACATTTGGAATTTAGGAAAAAAATATTCAATATCGAAGGCAACGGCTGCAGCTAGGATGATTTTAAGCCCGAGCGACACTTGTGGATTTTTGATAATTTTTTCGACTGCCATGCGAGATGCCGGGAGTTTCCAGTTAGTGCGGGATGCCGAGACGGATGCGCAGGATTTTTCAGAGGTCGAAACGGAGTCCAGATGCGAAAGAGGCAAAAAATTGGCCAAGATTTGAAAGGGTGGACAAAACTTAGGCCAAAGGGGGGGGTGCCCTTTGGGACCTTAACCCCTCCCCTCCCTCATTTTTTCCACGAATGACGGTAGCACGTCGTGAAGAAGATGGCGGTGCAAAAATCGCTACCCCCGCCCTCCCAAACTCGATTTTGGGTTACAAAGAAGCCATAGAACCGACATTGCCCGGCAACTTCTCCTTCTTTCCTGATTCTATCGCCGGCCGTCGTGCGAGATATGGATGTCTGGATGAAGAGATCAGAATCTAGTCTTTCTCTCTCCTCCCTCTCTCTCCTCTCTATGGGTTGTTCATGTGCACTATCTTGAAGGAGGAATCAGGAAGGAGATTGAAGCAAACGGTGATGGAGATTGATGGAGATGCTGAAGATTGATGTGCAACATTGGATTGAGAGCAATGGAGGCTCCGTCCGCTGGTCATGCAGTCATTTAATGCGTCTTGGGTTTATGTAAAAACACGGTATGACCATTTTTATGAAGGAAATTGAAGTTTTTTGATAGTTTATGATGGTAATGATGTTTTTATTGGATGAAAATTTATTTGAGTGCTGGTTGTATCATGATTAATTGTTGTTTATCAGAAAATTTTGATTTTGCAATGATTTACATGCACTATTTAATTCCCGTAAACCCAAAATGCGGTTTTTAAGCGGTAAAATGGTAGTTTTGTCATTTCGGGTGGGTGAAATGTGTTCCTATGGGGGAAAAATGGAAAACAAATTAAATGGTAGTATGCTGAAGTGATTGGAACAAGAAAAATGAAAAAATAGCATATTTTATTGTCAAATAAATCAAGAAAATGAGAAAAATAAGGAAAAAAATAGAAATACGCCTCACAAAAATAAGGAAAAATATAATGATTGTTTGTGGATGTATGGTAGTGGCAGAGCATGAGGTTTAGCCTCAGTTTGCCCTATCTCCTTGTCAAAGTTTGTGATTTATCGCTTTTCATACATCAAGATATGACAAAATGAACCTCTACACCTATGCAACGACAGCAATACCTAAACGTAGGGGGTTGGGAGGTTTGAATGGTGCGATTTGTGTGCTGATTATTGCTGATTTTTTTATGCACACCATGACATAGATTTTTTTGTATTTTAATTAAGAGGATAGTAGCACGGGTGTTGTCTCGGTGCTATCCTTGCATCGCCGTAACGAGTTAGTGAATGAGCATTGGAAAGCCTGGTTATGCACAACACGTTTCTGATTAAACATTATGTTTGAGAACTTTTGGATCATCCACTTTTGCATATGCATGTCAACCATGGTATCGGAATACAAAGAACTAGATGCATAGCACATGTTTTCGATTATGATGACCCACGCTTGAGTGTGGAAAGGCAACCTAAGCCGTAGGATAGACGTTCGTTTTTGGGGGGATTATTTGGTAAGGACACATGGTATCTCCTGGAATACTTTCAAAATGAAAGAGTGGAGTTTGTTCGTTTGTTCTATATGTTGAGCAGCGCATCAAGGGGATAATCTCTGCAATGTAGGAGAGCTGCAGTGGGGCTGCGGTGATTCCACTGAGAGGTTGCCTCCCATGTATGTGATTATTGTGGCATGTATTGCCAATGTGTATGGGTTCTCCCTCTGTGGAGTTTATAGAAAGGGAAATGTTGGACTACAAAACGATGGACTACAAAACTATAAACACATAGATTAGGCTTTAGGACAGTTCGTCCTTTAGCAGCCAGATAGACGCTCCTGGCCCGCGAGGCCGTGAGGGTGTGTTTGTCTGTCATGAGCATAAGGTCCGACTAGTGCCATAGCCAGTGCCGGCCCATTTGAGGTCCCATCATCAACAAGCATAAGTGTCAGATTTATTTGATGGGAACTATTATTTTTGGAGTGCTTTAGTAATTAATTTTTGACACTTTTATTATTTTTTAATACTTCAAGGATATATGATTATCATGGTTGTATTATTTTATGAGAGTTAAGCTCACTCCAATACACATTGTATTTATTGCCCATACTTAAATTTGTCTCACTTGTAATTATTGCATGGGTTGCACACATGGATTTGTACTTGGAATAGTATAGGCTAGGTCTAATTAGGTGAAGGTATACTTATGCTTTATGAGAGGACTACCCTAGATCCCACAAAGCGGGTAGGATACCAAAAAGAGAATGCAAACCCTAATTCACAATGGTGGAAACCCTAAAATGCAAATGGTATGTCACCCTAGAGAAGTGACCCAACCTTAACCCTAATTTTGGTCTACATAAGGGTGGGTGATCTGAGTTGTATTTATTCCTTTTGGTATATCCATATGACATGGAAGTTCTATCAGTGCAACTATTTAAGCTTTCTATTCACTTCTTCTATTTTATCATTGTGTCTCCATTATTGAGAGTGAGGGAAAGTGAGCGATTGAGAGGTGTGTTGAGTGAGGAATTGAGGAAAGGTAAAGTTCTACATTATCTTTTACCTCTGCTTTTTCTTCTTCTTCTTCTTCTTCTCTATTCATTGGTGTGCTTTTTGGCGTTGATGCAAAGGAATGACAACACAACACAATAGTAGTGAGTTTGGGAATCTCCCAATTCCCATTTTTTGAATACTAAAAAGGTGGCACCCGGATAACATGGCCATACGTTTTTCAAAACCATATGATGTGACCTATCATTGGAAAGCGCTTGAAAAATAGAATCTATTGAGCTATAGAGCGCTCGATTTGGAGTTATAGTGTTCAAGTTATGACAAATCTAAAGGTTTTACCACGTGTCCCAAACTTATGGGAAATTCCCATATTCTCCAATATGGTGTTACATCAGATTGTGTTATTTGGGTTCTGGAGCCATCTTTGAGCTTTTGGATTAAAACATGGGATAGTAATTTGGTGAGTTCACTACACCTCAAAGCCACTCTTATATTCTTGCTTATTTAGATTGGAGAGAAGGATACATGGTTAGTTAGGGTAGAGTGTTGAGAAGAAAAGGTGAGAGATTATAGCCAAAGTGAAATATAGCTTTTGAAACAATAGAAGTTTATCCAATGTCCCGACTAATTAGTGTTTAAATTAACAAGGTCAAAGAAAGCTAGCATGAACAATATGCCAACACCATTAGTTTTATCTCGTACCTCTTATCATCTAACCTTTGACATTTGCCTAACCCCTCATGGCATGATTGTCAATCTTATTTCCAATCAAATGGCCATTGATTAATTCATTAATCTTTACTTGCACCTATCAAATTTTTACACATATGTCTCTGTTATTATCCATCTTGGTAATGCCACCATGGTCATGCCCCTAATGACTATCCCCTCCACATCCTATATCACCTCCACTGGTAGATTTGGCTTGGCAATACTTGTAGACCCCATCTACTACTAGCCTATTTTCATTAGCTGATTTCTCCCTTTATACTTCAAAAAACTAGAGGCAATGAAACACCAATAATGGTAGGATGACCCAAAATGTGTAAGGCATCATCATAATCTCAAAGATGCACATAGGGGGAGAAAAATGAGAAATGCTCTACTATCTAGAGTAGCATTGAGAAAATAAAGGATATCAATGCACACAAAGTATGTAAAAAATCCATATTGTGTGCAAAATGCAAGACCGTGACTTGGAAAATGTGAAATAAATTATGACTATGATGTCTGATAAAATAATGTGGCAAATGAGGGAGGAGATGCTCATAAAAATCAAAAGAATGAAATAAATTATGACTAAGATGTGCGATAAAGTAATGTGGCAAATGAGGGAGGATAAGCTCACAAAATTGCACGAATAGAAGAATGGAATACATGATAAATATGTGTACAGTTAACCTCATGGAAAGAAGTCATGGAAAGTACATCTTGAGAAACAAACATGGTGATTGAGGAACTCAAAAAATGAGGTAATCACCTACACTTAATCTCATGAAAAGAAGTTGTGGAAAATATGTCTTTGAGAGAGAAACATAGTGATTGAGGAACTTTAAAAAATGAGATAACCATCTCATGAAAAGAAGCCATGTAAAGTATGTATTTGAGAGAGAAACATAGCAATCGAGGAGCTTAAAAAATGAGATAACCATCTAAAAAGCCTAGCTTGACCTCTTCAAAAAAGAGAAAGGGGAGACCATGGGGAGTATGTTTAAAAAAAGTATAATTTGAAATTAATGAACTAGCAATACACTTGGAGAAGGAACTCAATACATGGTTAACAATAACAAAAAGGGCCCAAGATGATGTAGCAAAAAAATTCAAATAGATAGAAGTGGTGAGAAAGGATACATCAAGGAAAGAAGAGTTTGTAAACATTGCATTAGAAGAGGTGAAGGGAAGAAAAATTAGAGCCTTGCATGTTTGTGTAGTGGGATGGAACAAACATGATAACCCATTAAATGATGCCGGAAGAGAATATAGAGCCTTGAATGTTTGAGTAGTAGATTGGAACAAACAAGATAACACATTAAATGATGCCAAAAGTCAATGTGTGAAACTTGGGGCGCCTAAAAATTACATTGATGAGAGTGCATGGTGATAAGGACTTGACTAATCCATTTGTTGATTTCAATACATGGAAGCACTTGCTCGCCAAAAGTAAAGCCCTTGAGGGGAGAATATCTACATTGAGGACGAACTCACCTAGATAGAGGTAGCCTATTGGCAAGAATGCATGCCATGGGCTCATGGAGTTTTGAAAGATGAGTAAATGTGCATTTTACAAACATGGTCAAGCCATCATCATAAAGAGGTAGCCATGATGGGGAGACATGATTGAGATTTGCAATATGGAATTGTGATGAAGCCAACAAGATTGACATACTCCTATTTCAGAAGACCTACACATGTACATATATCATCCTATACATAAAGTGGAGCCTACCTGCTCGCCTACCAAAGATAAGAGGTTACTAATGGGAGATGACCTATTATCCTCAAGAAGGACCACCAAGAGGGGCTAGATAGGCAAGAGGGCTGGTAGTTCTACATAGTGAGGAGCTACAACATGTTGTGCAAGTCATGAGAGGGATGAGGAAGCATGTTTCATGTTGATTTGGATGCATATAAATCCCCAACATGACAGATACCTTACAAATGCTACTTTTTTCACATAGGCTCCATATATGCTACCTAGGGTGAGAAGTAACCCTACTTATCATTATATGAGAATATTGTGCACTACTACAACACAAGGGATGTTCTATTAGCTAGGGATTTTAATGCACCCATGTCACATGCATATGTACCATTCATTGAGAGCAAGGAACCTATGTGAGATCTAGAATTGGAGGAGATGGGACTCAACAAGATGTCACAAGACACTATAAAGTGCATAGACTAAGAAGACTATCTTTCGGCTCTAGGAAGTGCACATGGTCTAGCCATTCTTAGTAGCCTAGCTAGATGGATTTATGAGGTGTACATGGACTAGAAATTCTTAGTGGCCTAGATAGTTGGCTAGGATTATGGACACTCTCACATGCTTTCCACACAAGCATGTATCTAGATGATCAAGAGAAGAACCCTCTATAGGACCTACATAGAGGTTGGAAGCAAGCATAATGGATCATCTATTAGGATGCTTATCTCACATACTAGATATACACTCTTTTCACCCCCTTGGGAAAGAATGTCCCACAAAGTAGCTACAACTATGATGAATGTTGGAAAACTTGTGCTTGCCTCTACTAGGAGGTAGCACAAGGGAACTACACACATGGCTAAGCATGGATGATCCTAGTGCAAAGGACAAAGAGGGAATACTTGGCCAAATTAGAGCATAAGTTTTATTCACTATCCTTAGTGAAGGACAACAATGTCGCATCATGGAAGGCATTCTGAGAGCCACTTCCATCTCCTTTAGCATGGCTATGGTTCAAGATGCCATCAACAAACTTCAAATTAGTCAAGTACAAGGCTATGATAGACTAGAAGTAGAGCACATCTTAATGTGAGAGACATGTTATCATCACTCGTAACCACCTTGATTAACCATGTGCTAGCTAAGTTTTTTGGATCCATATTAAAGATGAGTTAAGGAAATGGCCAAAGATACACTAACATCAATCATGTGGACATGCAAGGTTCAAAAGAGCATATTCTGGACTCAATCGCATCCTCTATTAACAGCAAAAAGTACGAAGCATGCAACATGCAAGCAAGCACAAGGAAGAGCCTAATTTTTTGGAAATAGTCTTCATATTATTAACCACAACTTAATGTGCATGAAGCACTTCTTGCATCCTTAAAATGCTAAAAGGTTGTAGCAATTGTATTGAAAAACACAAGGTGGTGGGGGCATGATCCCATGCAAGTTGTGTACTGATAGCATAGGCTCTCATGGAAAAATTGTAAATGGTCACCATAGGAAAAGCATGCCAAGGGCTAATGCCACCATAGATCTATCTCTGTCGCTTGCCAAGGCCTACTGCCACCATAGCCTGCGGCCGACCATGCCTTACCCCTGATCGACGCCCGCCTGCATGTCCTTACGGCACCCTGCCATGCGTTGAGGTTGTTGTCTCTAAGCCCAGTACGGAGCTGTCATCCTGGCCGACCTTCTTCTTGCTTCACCCCGTCTCCACATGCCCGCGGGTACCCTCACCCATCTGCTATTGCCCTATGGCTTGCCACCTCGCCCACGGTCCATTGCATGCCACTAGGCCTCCACCACTCTATCGCTTGCTTTGCGCCTAATGCCCAACCACCACGCCCACATCTGCTTATGGCCACCACCGCTCTTCCTTCTCCCCACCACCGCTCGTCCTGCCACCATTTTTGCCACAATATAGACGCGCCACCATTCCCACCACCACACTCATGTGCATGCATATTTATGCGTGTATTGAGCGTATCCACTCTCACAAACACCTCCCAACATATGTGCACACATTAAACCTACAACCTACACACACACACACCCCCTCTAGACACTAATCACACTACTTCACCCCCCACATGAACCTCACCTCTCACAAACACATTAAAAGCACACACCCACCACACAATAAACACACACACATACACAAACAACACAATAAAACCTTCACACACTATACACACATGAACCCCATCTCACACTACACATCACACACACACACACTTTCAATTCACACCTGTACACACAAAGACACATGCACTTAACATACTCCCATACATAATTAGCACACCTAATAGGACACATTGTCATGCATATACATGCATACCACATGTGGGGTGCTTAGAGCCATTTTTTATCATGAATCACATGGTGGGGAGACTTGCTTGAGTTGTTGGTTAGCTAACTACATTCTACTCATGTTGTCATAGAGTGTTTGACAATTGGACCATCTCCCCACACATCCAAATCACTCAATAACTTTTGCAACCATACCACATCACATGTTTCCATAGTAGTACCTCTATACTCAACCTATGCACTCAATAAAGCAACTAAAGGTTGCTTTTTGTTGCTCTATGTAACTACTATACTAGCAAAGGAAAACATAAATCCCTTTCTAGATCTTCTATCAAAAACCCAATCTGCATGTGTGTATCCAAACATTTGTATATCCTTACTTGTCTCACAAAAAAGTCTATAATGCAAAGTGAACTTCACATATCTCAATATACACCTAACTGCATCTAAACGAGGCTTTCTAGGCATCTACATAAATTGACTAACAAGGGCAACAATATAACTCAAGTCAGGTAAATCAGACTCCCTACTATTCTCCTAAATATAGTAGGGTCTTCTATCTCATATCCAATATCAACACTCAACTTTACCAAGAAAGTATCGTAGTTCATCCGAATCCTTCACCTCAAACTTCGTCTTTAAAAAGTCCTTAACTTTAGCAATCCCACTATTACTATCACGTGTAATAATTAGGCCATCCACATAGATGACTATAATGACCAAGTTTGCATCTCCATTTCTCACATAAACTAAGTGATTAACATTCAAAACATAAAAGCGAGTGTTGATAATATACTTTCCGATCTTGTCAGGCCATACTCTAGGTGCTTGCTTTAGCCCATAGAGTGCTTTCTTTAACTTGCATATATATATGGGATACTCTAAATCCTATAACCTATTGGCTACTCCATATATACCTATTCTTACAATTCACCATGCAAGAATGTATTCTTGACATCCATTTGCTACAAACTCCAACCTTTGGTTGCTTCCAAAGCAATCACACATGTAACAATCGTCATTTTAGCAATTAGAATGAATGTTTCTTCATAATCTATGCCATATGTTTAAGCATACCCTTTTATAACTAGCCTAGCCTTATACTCACTTATAAAAGCATTTCCATTATAGCTTGATTTTGTAAATCCACTAACAACCAATAGCTTTCTTACCCTTAGGTAATTGTACCAGATCCTAAGTCTTATTGGGTTCTAATGTAGCCATCGCCTTATCCATTGTTGCATCCCAATAAGCATGGCCAACATTATCCTCAAAGCAACTAAGCTCAAAAACCTCAACCACCTTTACCATATAAGCATAATGGTGAGCTTCATAACCTTCAAAACTAAATATTTTAATAGGGTATCTAACCTTGCAAGACTTACGTACCACTGGATTGCTTAGTGGAGCCTTTACATTACCATGTGCTCTCTATACACTTGGTGTCTTGTCAAGGAATACCAAGCTCATCATTGAAACTCTTTGAACCACTAGAACCCTCAAATCCCAAATGAGTAGTAGATGCATCATCCACCATCAGACACTTTCTTCTTCTTTTATCTTCACTTGCAATACTTATAGATGCACTTGAAGATGACATTTCTAGTTCACTAAGGCTTTGCGATTTTTTACTCTTTTTGTGTATATGACTATCATGATCATGATCATTATCCAATGCATCACCATTAGATGCATACCAACTGCTCATCTCATAAAAAATAACATCCTTCATTCTTTTGAATTCACCTTTGATAGGGTTATAATAACAATATCCTTTTTTCTCTAAAGAATATCCAATAAAGATACATTTTTTAGCCTTTGGATCAAGATTCTTTCATAGCTCATTTGGCACATGAACATATGCAATACAACCAAACACTTTCAAGTATGATACATTGAGCTTCTTAGGGAGGTTTGTTGATAATATAGACAATTATTTGAACAAATTTAGACCAAAAGTATTTTGGTATATTCTTTTTAGCATCAATGCCCATGCAACTTTAGCAATATGTCTATTTTTTCTCTCTACAACTCCAAGCCCCCAAAAATATATATGCACAACATCAAATATATTTATGCTTACATATCTATCATGAAAAAAAGGTTGTTTTACTTGCTTACCAAACTGACATGCTTCACACACTTTATGAAATTCTACAACTCTAAAAGTAGGCAAGCATATAACCAATCCTTTAGACTGTATCTATTTCAACCTTTGCACATTTTCATATCCAATATGTTTGTACTATATTTTAATATCTGTAAGCACTCCTTTTCCTTTAGTATACATAGCAACATTCATAGTAGGAATTTCAGTATCTAAAGTGAATATTCACCTAATTCTACTTCCTTTTGTAACCAACCTACAACCCTTGCTCTAGCATTTAGCAAACATATACTAAATTCTTTGTGATTGATGGAAAATGTAGTGATTGATGGAAAATGTAACAGGGGGAATTGCACACAGTAGCAATAGTATGACTAGAGGAGGTGTAGTTCTGGACAATGAGGATGAATTTTTGCAATGCCATCTTATAGAGGGGCTAATGTTGAGCTATGATGTAATACAAAGAAGCGCCTTAAGGTATAGAGGATATTTCTAGAAGAAAGCTTCAGTAATACAAAGAAGCGCCTTAAGGTATAGAGGATATTTCTAGAAGAAAGCTTCAGTAGTTTTTACTTGGTTTGGGAGATCCAGAGGCTCTAAGGTAGGTAGGTACTATTTTGGCTATGGCTGCCACAAGGTCAAGTGGAGATGGAAGTGAGAAATGAGACCATGAGTTGAATTTGAGTTGACCTAAGGTTCAAATGAATTGAAAGAGTAGAGAAATGAGTTATGCCATGCTCAGCTAAGCTCTGATACCATGTTGAAATGCATGGATCTAGAGCATGGTAGCTATGGAGGTTGGAAGATGAAGACTAAGTTCATAGTGATATAGATAATGACAAGACCAAATATTACACAAGTAAATTAGGTTCCAAGATAGATTAGCTTGGACTCATAGACACAATCTTGTGTAAGAGACTGATAATGACAATGAGACTAATTGAAAGTACACAGCATCATGATATTGCATTCATTCCATATTTAAAGTGATAGTCAAGTACAATGCTTTATAGAAGTTGGGTTGTTCCACTCTCCTCATTGTGCATATGGGATTCATGACATCTCTTCCTGGAGCATACATCATTTGTCATTTCTCAACATAATCAAGCACATGACTTCCACCTTCTTGTCCTTCATAAGAAATCATCCCCCACTATCCACAAGCTAATAGCTTGGCTGAATCTACCAATGAAACTCTTTGCAAAATACTTACTAAGTTGGTCAAGCATCATCGAAAAGATTGGGATACCAAGCTCCTATAGGGCTTTGGGCTTACTGTACTTCATTCAAAGTGGCTATCAGCCTCACTCCATTCAAGCTTGCCTTCGGTATAGAGACCATCATGCCTCTAGAATTTATAATCCCAAGTCTCCGAATTTCTATTAAAGATCACCTACTCCCTTAGGAATCCCTCCTATTCTACATAGAAAAGCTAGCTCATCTTGAGGAGGACCACATTCAAAGTTCCTATCTCTTGTCTAAAGTTTAATCTAGATAAAATCACCAAAAGTAGATCATCTCTCCAAAAAGCGGCTATGTAGACAAGCCATCCCAGTCTTTTGCACTCGTATGGCAAGCTTCTTGGAAAGCTAAAATGTGATGGAGTAGTTCCTTTTGTATATTCCATGCCACATCCACTAATTCATTTTACCTCATTGATTTTCACGGTAATCTTATTCTGCAACCTGTCAATGGATTTCACCTATAGTAGTATCATGCATATGAATTAGTGTGACTCTTCCCACTTACTCTACAATGCACTATTAACACTATTACATTGGGTTTTGTACCTTCCTCTGCAAGGTCTCCACCTAGTTCTAAATTCTTGATGATCACCTCAATCTAGCTTGAAAGTGATTTGAATCCCTATTTTTCTAGTGACATGGCCCCTCTTAATAATTAATCCTCATCATACAATTCCATGACCCTTATAATAGGTGGTAGTATGATAAATCAAGAATGGCATCCTACTCATTATTCCTTATGGCCTTATTTTTTGACACGGTGAACATGCAGTAGCCACATTCAAACCACCCACCTACAATGCATTCACCCCCCTCGTAAGAAAAATTTTGTTCGACTTTCCATTCTTTGTGCCTTGTATTTTCAATTCTCTCCATCCTTAGCACCTTCTTACACTTGTTTTTTCCTTGCCTTAGCATCCTTCTTTCCATCCATGCTATCGCCCTCCTCCATCCTTCATCTTGACAGAGTCCCCCATCTCACCTATGAGGCCAAGGAGCGTGTCCTTCTATGGCTGAATAACCTACATCTCAATGCTTTCCTTGCCCTTCCATGGGATTCAATCCTAGTACATTCTAATGCAGAGACAATCCTGCTTTAGCTACACAATGGCCCCCATGTGTGCCTTGGCTACTACCACAACTATGAGCTTACCCCTCAACCTATGCAAGAGAACCTTCATCCCCCTATGGATGGTGCACTTGATGCTCCCACTATGCTTCCCAAACAAGGAGATGGACGCCTTCTTTACATCAGTCTACAAAAATGAGTATTACCTCAGCTCCATTGTAGAAAAGCATAAAGAGAAGCTCGAGGTACTTAAATTTTCTCTTGAGGTTTGTTACTTGCATGCCAAAGTCTTCAATGTATCATGCAAGGTGACCTTTTGCTTCTTTCTCCTCGACACTCTTGTGATCTCTTAGGCTAGGAATGCCTGTGCACTCGATGCAAATGCATAGCCCAATGCAAGAATGACATCAAATCCTTAAGCATCATGTGTGGTGAGAGTGGAATTTTAGAGCCAAATTTAAAGCACAAAGTGGGATGAGATCCATAAAAGAGGCGTTTCTGGAAAAAAATGTGTTGATCATGGATCAAGGAGCTAGAGTTTTCCTATGTGCATTTTGACGTTGAAAATCCAAGACAAGTGTCCATTTGTTGATCAGAGTCTATTTGACCCCTTATTTAATGGGTCAATGTTTTGCATTATAAAGCAACTACCTGATCCAAAAGTTAGAAAACAAGTGACTGAGGCCAATGTGATAAATTTTGATGCCATGAAACTGCCCGCCGTCCAATTAGATCGCAAATCCAAGATTGTTTGCTTTTGAACGGTGAATACACTGGGGTTGAACCAAATATTTTGTAAGTTATGTGTTGATTGAGCTTAAAAGAGCCTCAAACTTCATCAAACATCATGAATGGGGTGGGAGGGAGAGGCACGATTCTTTTGACGCCCCATTTTTTGATTTTAAAGATGATATTTTGTGGCTCTTGGAATCATGCCTTCTCCTCTTGAGGTTGAGATGCATATTTTCCGTGCTCCATATTATAACAAAGAGAAGAGATTTGATGCATAATTATTGTTCATATGGACTAAGAGAATAAGGGAGGATGGGTGCCGGTTCATGACGAGATGCAAGGAATGGAACAAGGAGGCGCAAAGGAGGTAACTGATGTAAAAGAGCGTTAGAGGCTTCTCATTTCTTAAATATGATGGGGCGCATATATGCTTTATGAGTAAGCATCTTTTATTGAATTTTATGATGAATCTCTTGTTCTTATTATGAAAAATGATTGAAAATATTTGAATCTTTTTGAATATGTCTAAAATTATAGAATAATCAATAATTTTCAACAATTCATAGAATAAAATCAAAAGCTAAAATCCGCAATGCGAGATAGATTTTTATAATTCAAATGGTGTTCTTATGGAGTTATGTTGATTGCAATACTGAATCACAATCTACATAAGCTTCATCAATCTAAAAATTAAAAAACAGTAATTGATGTTAAACAAATGATGAAAAATATTCAATAATAGGTTTTTTGATTAAAATTTTATTTTTTATGTATAAAAATTAACTACAAATTAGGCATATGTGTGTGGATGTATGTAAAGATAGGGCATGGGGATTTGCCTCAATTTACCTTCATCTTTATGTGAAAGTGTGTGGTTACCACTTTTCTATATGGGAAAAAATGACATGAAACACCCTCTTAAATTGGTGCATGATTGCAAAACCTAAACAATAGGGGAAAAGGGGTTATGGATGGTTAAGTATCAATTGAATTCTAATTTTCATACATATTATGACATATAGGACTCACTTCCTTCAAGTTTAAAGAAATAATAGTACGGATTAGTCATGTGTTGTTTCTAAGCAATGAGGCAATACGTTAGAAAGGAAAGCATTGAAAGAATGTTTTTTTCACACAACACATTGGTTGATTTGTGGTCAATTTATTTGAGCACTATATGGAATTACACCTTGCATTTTCATTCTTATACATGGTATAAAAAAACTTGAGAAAGTCTCATGGATGCATTGCAAGTGGTTGCTAAAACTATTGACCAATGATGAGACTGTGAGGATCTCTGAACTATAGGACAATACAATTTTCTTTGGGGATTGATTAAGTGAGGAAACAAAAGTATCTCCTGAAACATGTAGCTTGGAAAGAGAGTGGACAATGCTATGATTGTGTTTTATGTTTGAGATAGTGCATCCAATCCCTACGGTATAGGAGCTACAACGAGGCTAGGGGATGCTCTATATGCATGTGCAACGAGGTGTTAGCCACTTGTATATGTGGAATGCTCCCTTTGTTGGAGTTGGGATGGGAAAAATTGTTGGACTACAAATTGATACAAGCATGTTATTTATTTAGAGCAATGTGTAGTCTCTAGATGCTCCTAGCCGTGAGGGCGGTTTGGTGAGCATAGGAGCCGTGGCTAGAACCCTAGAGCCAAGCTCAGCTCATTTTTGGTCCCGAAAGGTGGTGCAATAGCTAAGAATCACTAATAAGTGATGATTTTTGAATCTTGGTTAATAATAACCACTTGTTCAATGTATGCCAAAGAGCATTAAAATCAATTTGTTACTTCCTGAACACCATTAAGCTGAGATCTAATTTCAAGAAAGAGATGAAAGGGCTAGATGATGAGCTGAGATCCTTAGGAGATATTCTCCTAAGCATAGCAGTCCAATATCCTTGAGAAAGAGAGATTTTGTTGACCCTATTATCCCAACTAACCCATTAGGGAAAGGGAGAGGCTCTAGCATTCCTCTTATCTAGACAAGTAAGCCAACTTTGAATGGGGGTATAGGTCTATAGCAAATGTGATCATCAACATGGTGCAACCCATTGCAATATCTGAAGGAACATTAGATTTGTGAGCCCTAGGTTTCCCTCTACCCATCTTTAATGGGTTAACAGAGAAAGATGTAGAGCTCCACATCAGTGAGTTCCAAAAATTAATGTTCAATTGCTAAATTCAAGATGACAAAGGACAACTCATGATGTTTTTCAACATGACTCTGAAAGGAAGAGCTACAACGTGGTATCATAGCTTGAAATTCAGAACCATAACCACAATCGACATGGCTTTCCAAAGAGAGTTTACCCCTAAGAGAGGTGGTTAGTATTGGTTGCCTATTCTAAATGTCACACATGAAGAGTCCCATGAGAATGCTTGACTATATACCAAGAAATTAAAAGAGGTGTTTTGTAGATTGCAAGACTCTATTCCTATTCCATCTCTGCTACCTAATGGCAATACTTTTTACATGGACTAGAATTCAATATCCAAGTGTAGTTAAGTAGTATTGCTCTTGTTGATATAGATATTGCTATTACAAGAGCAGAGAAGGTAGAGTCACGATTACAAGTGGCCTATGTATCTAAGGAAAGCCTAAATTTGAGTCTAGGTCCTCTAAATAATTTGGCATTGATCAGTGGAAGTCAAGGTGTGACTAGTACACCTATGAACCAATTCGAATGGAAGAGGAAGCATAATGCCGAATGTGCCCATGCTGCCAGCTTCCGCTAATGTTGCTATGCCAATGGCTAGTCAAATGGTTCTGCTAAATAATGGAAGCCAAATGATGAACCCTAATGTCATACCAACTAATCAATGGTCAATCCCAAATCAAGTAGTTAGGGCAGCTAAACGACAAGCGGATGATCACCACTATGAGTCTAGTGCATCAAATGTTCTTGGTAAAGTCAAGGATATGATGAAGTATTATATCGATATGATAATGGAATAGTATAGAAAAATAGCCGTAGATGTTAATTTCCTAAAGAAGTAGTGTAAATTGATAGCAAGTCGATGTCTTGAAGAGGATGATCCATCAAGATTTAGTTGTAGCTGATGTGGTGGTCAACACTATTTGAGAAATTTCCCTAATGTCAAATGCAACATATGTGAGAAGTCTAGCTATCTAGTGAGTACTTGTTGGAGTAAGATCTACCCTCTTTAGCAAGGGAGTAGGTAGCTAGATCCAATTAATCATTGAGCATAATGAAATAACCTTTAATAGGATGAGGGACTCAATAAAATATTACATAGAGAAAAAGCTATCGTAGAAGAGCTACCTAGTGGTAGTGATGTCAGCCTTATTAAAGTTGTGCATGTCAACACCATTGAGGCTTTTAATTTATGAGCCATTACACGAGGATAGAAGGTTAAAGAAGATGATAGGGATAATGTAAAACTTGTTGAGGCAAACCCTAAACAAGATGACAAGGTAATGCAAGTCCTTAACCACCTTAATGTGGAAGCTCAGCGAGGTCACTCATGAATATAAGTATATATAACGTGAGTTCAAAATAAGGGGTTTTTAAAACAACATTTTTATACATTTTTTACATAGAAAAGGGTGTCATATAAATGGATTACTTACACATTTAATAGAAAAGGGTTGTGTTTTATTCAATAAAAATTCACAGATTAGGATATTTATAAATAGGCCATGAATGCACGTTATATAGAGAATATATATATAGTGAACCCCCCGAGTGTGGAAGCAAGTCCTCTAAAAGCTACAGATGGCAAAGCCAACTCCAATAAGGAGCTACCAAAGAAGAAGGTAAAAGCGAAGTAAGAGGAACCTAAGCCTATTTAATTACCAAGAGAAAGAATGGTCTAGCAAGAGAGGAGAACCATTGCTAATTATCATGAATTTGACTTAACCAATTCTCCTTGCGAGGTAAAGCCTGATGTGAATCTCTTGTAAATCAAGTTGTCTCTAGGAGTGCATAAAGAGTTTAAGAATATTCTTTGCATTGGGTATATCATTGAACCCTTGGGAATAGCCTATGTGGGAGATGCATAATTTGAACATGCTGAAAAGCATTGCCCAAGGGTGGTAGCATATGTTGACAACATATTAATGAATCATGCCATTATGGATACAAGATCCTCCGTCAACATTATGAGTTCAAAATTGATGGAAAGGTTGGGATTGGAAATCCAAAGGATGCCTCCACAATTCTTTGATGGACTGATGATAATTTAAGGCAACTAAAAGGTTCCATTACCAAGGTCCGTGTGATTGTTGCTAATGTGGAATGCATTTTGAACTTTAGGCTCATTAGGTTTGCAAGGCGACCAAGTGCAAAAGTGGTTCGAGATCCATAAAAGAGGCATTTTTTGTGAAGAATAAAATGATCATAGATCAAGGAACTAGATTTTTCCTAGATGCATTTGGAAAAAAGTGAAACAGTTATGGATAAAGGAGCTAGAGTTTTCCTAAATGCATTTTGAGGTAAAAAAATCCAACACAAGTTTCCGTTCCTTGACTAGAGTCTATTTAACACCTCATTTAATAGATGCAAGGTTTGGCATAATGAAGCAACTACTAGATCCATAAGGTGAAAAGAAAGTGACGCAGGCTAGGGTAATAGATTTCGATGCTAAAAAGCTGTCTGTCTAGTCAGATCATGAATCCAAGGTCATTTGCTCCTCCATTTGGGCCGAAACCACTTGTGAGAGAGTGTGAATGTAAGAAAGTAAACTGTTTTTTTTTTTAAAAGTTAAACTTTAAAGAAGCTTTTGAGGAGCATGCAATCAAGAAAACATGACAAAAGGGGGGAGGGGATTTTTTTGTGACCTCTCAATCCATTAAAATTTTGATTTTTCTGACTATTGGAATCATCCTCCCTCCTTTTGGGGTTGAAATGATGCAATTCTTTGCTCCCAGTTGCTCCAAACTATGCAAGATTTGACACAAGGAATGAAAAGTTCAGATTTCAATGTTTCTCTCTCCTCTTTCTCTCTCGTTATAAACGTGATTCATATGGGTTGAGAGAATGAGGGGGAATGGCTGTCGGTTCATAACAAGATGTGAGGAGTGGATCAAGAAAGCATAAAGAAGGCATCAACAGTTGTAGAAGAGTGTTAGTAGTTTTCCATTTTCAAAACACGATGCATGCATATGTGGATTATAGTGTAAGCATCTTTTATTGAAATTTTATGATGAATCTTTTGCTCTTGTGATGGAAAATGATTGAAAATAGTTGAATATACCTGAATATATCCAAAAACATAGAATAATAAATAATTTGTAGCAATTTATGTAATGCAATCAAAATAGTAAAACCCGTAATGCAAATTTTCATAGAAAAATGATAATTTCATGGGTTTTTATGGATCAAATGGTCTTCTTGTGGAGTATTATTGAATATAATGTTGAATTACAATCCGCATAACCTTCATAAAACTAAAAATGAAAAAAATAACAAATAATATTAAAATAAATGATAAAAATAAAAATATATTTATTAATGGAAAATTTTAGTTTTTATACATAAAAATTACAATAAACTAGGTACATGTATGTGGATGCATGGCAAAGGTAGAGCATGGGGATTTGCCTCAGTCTAGCTCCTGGTTTATATGAAAGTGTGTGTTTACCACTTTCTACATGGAAAAAATGACATAAACGCCCTCTTAAATTAGTACATGATTGCAAAACCTAAAAGGTAGGGAGAAAGGGATTGTGGAAAGTTAAGTATCAATTAAATTTTGAACTCCATAAATATCATGACATATAAGACCTGCTTCATTTAATTTTAAGGGAACAAAAGCATGAATTAGTTTGGTGTTATTTCTAAGCAATGCAGCACTTCGTTAAAAATGAATTAATTGAAAGAATGTTTCACACGATACGTTGGTTGATTTGTGATTAATTTGTTTGAGCACTATATGGCATTGCCCATTACATCTACATTTAAACATGGTATTAAGAGAAAAGATCCTAGATGTATAGCACTTGATTGATAAAACTATTAACCAATGATCAGAGTGTGAGGATCCTTGAGTTGTAGGATAGAATGGTTTTCTTTGGGGTCTGCTTAAGTGAGAAAACAAAAATATCTCGTGGAATGTGCATCTTGGAAAGAGAGTGGACAATGTTACAATTGTAATTTATGTTTAGATAGTACATCCTAGGGCCAATCCCCATGGTGTAGGAGAGTTTTAGGAGCCACAACACTCTACTAGAGAGGAGCTCTTTGCATATGTGATACGAGGTGATAGTCACTTGTATGTGTGATATACTCTATCTATTGGAGTTGGGATATGCAGGATCCTTGGACTACAAATTGATACAAACCCTTGATTTATTTAGAGTAGTATATAGCCTCCATATGCTTCTTTTTGCAAGGCCATGAGGGTGGTTTGATGAGCATAGGAGCCCGTAGCTAGAGTCCTAAATCCAATGTGAGGCCCATTTTTGGTCTCGATATTAGGTGGTACATTTATCGAGAGCTGCTAATAAGTGGCGGTTTCCAAACCTTGGCTATAAGGGAGCTATCATTTCTAGTTTCACCTTGAAGAAGTGGATGTTAAATTAGGCTAATTAAAACATTGATCATTAGCATGATGATTAATCCAAGAAATTACCATAATCTAAAAGATACTTTATCCATCTTGAATGGTTTACTGGAATCTTTGGTTAGTCATGTAGCTAACTATTTTATCCTTTGCCCCAAAAGTCACATCATGCTTGAGTTTGGGCCACTATATGGGAAAGTACCCATGGAGTGGCCTTCTTGAGTAATAATCCATGGGAGTTAGAGGAAAGACTAGGAATCACAAGTGATGCTAGGATGGCACAATTGTCTATGATCATTGATATAGTGATAACTTTTTAGAGGAAAATATTGTGATTGCAATGGTTAGAGTAATATATGACTATGATCGAAAGTACATCCAATGCTAGTGCCTAATGTAGTTGGGTACCAAAGAGTAATTTATAAGATCCATAAAGCATTGGATGCTATCTACGTATGTGGGAAACCATTGTTAGAGAGGAAGGTTCTATTAGGATCTATCTTTGGTTCTAGGAAAACAATAGTAAATGAGATTAGACTTGCTAAAGCACCACCTATAGAGGATGGGGTAGATTCCCTATTGCATAGCATAGGACTCCCTAGACCACTCTATGAGTTGGAATAAAGGGATGTTAATCAAAATACTGACTGTCCTACACTAGTAAAGGTCAACAAAAGAGCTTAGAGACCTTGAGACATTGGGATTAGGTTAAGGTGAATATGAAGATCTAGAGAACCAAGTGTTGATCCCAAAGAAGAGGACTAAATGCCCTTCTCCTTATAAGGATCTCCCATTGTTTTATGGGCTATTAGATGAGGATCCAATGTTTCATTTAAAAGAGTATTCCCTAACTTGCCTTATGAGTAGCTTTGATGATATACATTAGATACTTGTGTTTTTGAGTACTCTAAAGGGAAAGGCTAGGAAATGGTTTTGGAGCCTCCCAAGAAGATCAATTAGAACCATGGAGGATGTGTGGAATTCCTAGATGAGTATGAGAAGAAGGTTCCCATGACTCAAGTCTTAGGGCTGCTTATTCAAATTCAACAAGAGTCATATACCTCAATTAAAGAAAATGCTAGAGCCTTTGATGATATTCTTAGGCTTTAGTGAAGAAGAGTAACTGTGTGTTGCTAAATGATGTGCTGTGTGAGCTCTTGATGTGTGACTTAGTGATTAATATGCAAATCCAAGTGAGCATTCAAGACGCTAAGCCATTAAGTGAGGATAAGATGTAAGCATTTGACTATGAGCAATATATTCAGAGATGTTGGGAAAACTTTTAGAGTTTTCCCTACTCATTGGAACTGCATCCAAGTATCCAACCTTTTTTGCAAGGAGATAATTCATTTGCTAATACCAAGATGACCTCTATGTGGGGGACCTTGGTAGTCAAAATCTCCAATTAGAAAATGTGAAATCTAGGTGTAGTGATAGTATGCCTCCTTGTGGAAAGAGTCCAAGAGCAAAGCAAGTCCCAGTAGGGCTTACAAAATTTCCATGAGAGGTGGATATGAAGGCAATATTGATAGGACCATTGGGACTACAAGTATGGATGAGCATCATATGAGTGGTTTCCATTTTTCTTTTATAAATGTTCTTGAGAGACCTTTGCCATCTATAAGTGAATCATGCTTTTAGGTAGATGTTGTTTCTCTTAGTAGGATCATGGTGTCTATGAGTGAGAAGTCATCCTGTGAATAGAGGCAAGTAAAGGCATCCCATATGAAGGAGATGGAGAATGATAAAGGTCTACATGTGTTGGATGGAAGTGATAGGTGTGTGAGACTATTCGGTCATTGTAATAATTCCACGTTTGGTCCATTAGACCAATGTGGAAAATTGAGGTAGTGGAATAATAGAAAGAAGAATATGGGATGGGTTTGGTGGCCCAAAATCTCTAAAAATATGGCTAGTGTGTTAGATGAAAAGCCAAGATTTCTAGGTGGACATACCATAGTCAATTCCCAAGTGGACGAGAACAAAGGCCATAATGATACATTGGGCAATATGCACCACTCTAGGATGCATCTATGTGATGGGCGTAGGATTGAAACCCTATCTAGTTTGGATTGTAATACTGATATATGCAATAGTCCAAATAGGAAAGGTTTAAATGAGCATAAATCTATGGTTCTCTCTATAGAAGGGATTCTTGGGAAGCTTGGATGACCAATCTATTTGAATGACAACCAAGGTGGGACATATGAGCCCAATAAGGTCATTCATTTAGCTAATAGCACCTAAGAAGGGATAGCCCATATTGAAGTTATATCAATATGAAGCCTTGGATTTGTGGATATACAAAAGCCCGAGATGAAACTTGATGATCAGAAGGGCCATGAGGCTAGGCCTCACATCCTATGTTATCATTGATTTATATTGATTAGCTTGATAAGATGCAATGTATATGCTAAGTAGACCATGTATTTGTTAGATCCAAATGCTATATCCTGTTAGGCAAATAGGGTTGTTTCTATTAGCTTTAATGCTTGATTTCATTAGGCCAAGAGGGCTAGTTGTAAGTTTGATGCGGGTCTAATTAATGGGTTTTTTTAGTGCTATTATAAATAAATGTGAGGGAGTACATGGAGAGAGCCTATTGCTACATAGAAACTTCTTATGGCAAGTCCAAGTGATATCGTTCCTTTCTGAGTCTTTTTCCCTTAAGCAGATCGTGTTATGTGTATTTTGGGGATTTCTATTTCTTTTGTTGGGGATCGGCATTCAAGGCATGAAGTCCTAGGGTTAGGTTTGGTGTGTCTAGGGAGGTTTGAGTAGTTGTTCACCTATTATAAAGACATTGTTGAGCACTTTAAGAGCTGTTTTTGAGGGTAGTCCTAGTAACCCTGTCTTGCGAGTCTGCTAGGTAGATGTTTCTAGGAATCCTTGTTAGTTATGAGGCAGATACGGAAGCCTTTTAAATAAAAGAGAAAAAAATGAACGTATTTGAAATATATAAAATAAAAAGGTGTGTAAAAAGGGCTTCTAACCCCTAAAATAATAAAATTAAAAAAAAGATTCCAAGTGTGGGCGTTCATTGCCTTGTGGGAGGCGAAGTAAGTTCCTGGGAAAGAGTCAAATGCCTTGTCTTTCTAGGGGTGGCCTTTAGTTGAAAAGTAAATAAGGATGGTTGGAGTGAAAATAAAAGTGAGTGGAAGAAAATGAATTTAGTGTCACATAGTGAGAGCTTGATACATTCTTGGGTATCAAGACTAACTTGAGGCTGATGCATTATTCTCCTTGGGTCACAATACACTCAGTCCCCTTCTTTTTACATGCCTGAGTATAATGTACAAAAGGAAAAAAAAATGTGTGGTCAAATAGGAAAATTTATGATTTTCAATAGACCAGGCTATAGGAGTCCTTGCCTAGTAGGAGTTCCTGATCGAGTTGTCCTAGGTCAAGTAGGTAGGTTAGACCACCACTTACTAGATGACTTCTTCGATAATTCTTTTTAGCCAAGAGAAATTGGTTAGGACTAGCTCTGGATCTTTGCCAGACTTTGATGGGTCTATTCCTTGTGATTTTCATGCCTTGATTTTTGCTAGGGGGTAGGGCGAGAGCTATGTTTATGCTCTATTGTGTATTTTTATTTGTGATAGCTTAACGCTCTTTATGGTTTATTTTTGTGCAAATTAGTTTGTGGGTTTGACAAGCTAAGTCACCCTATCCTATGGTTGCCAATGAGAGCTAAATTTTAGAGCCGAATTTGGCTAGAGATCCATAAAAGATGCATTTTTTGTAGAAAATGAATGATTAGAGATCAAGGAGCCGGAGTTTTTGTAGATTCATTTGGCAAAAAATGGAATGATCAACGGATCAAGGAGATGGAGTTTTCCTAGATGGATTTTAACATCGAAAATCCAACACAAGTGTCCATTCATCTATTGGAGTTTGTTTGATTTCCCATTTAATATCCAAAAGGCTTGGCATTATGAAGTAGCTATTGTATTTGAAAGCCAGAGAGGCCAAAGTAATAGATTTTGATGTGAGAATGCCTCCTATCTAGCTAGATGGCAAATCCAAGGTTGTTTGCCCCTCCATTTGGGCCAAAACCACTTGCACGAGAGTGTGAATGTAAGAAAGTGAAGTTGTTTTTTTAAAGTTAAAGTTTAAAGAAGCATAAAAGAATTGTGCAATGAAGAAAACATGACGAATGGGAGAGGGGGGGTGTCTTTTTTTAAAACCTCTCAATCCATTTAAAAATTGATTTTTGTGAGTGTTAGAATCATCCTCCCCTCTCTTGGGGTGGTTGAGATGGTACAATTCATCACTCCCAATCACTCCAAACCATGTGATATTTGACACAAGGAATGAAAAGTTTAGATTTCAGTATTTCTCTCTCCTCTTTCTCTCTTGCCATAAATGTGATTCATATGGATTGAGAGCATGTGGGAGAATGGGTGTGAGTTCGTGATGATGAGATGTAAGAAGTGGATCAAGAAAGCGCAAAGGAGATGTTAGCAACTATACAAGTGGATCAATAGCTTTCCATTTTCAAAATATGATACGTGCGCATGTAGATTATAGCGTAAGAATCTTTTATTGATTTTTTATGATGAATCTTTCATTCTTGTGATGAAAAATGTTCAGAAATGATTAAATATGTCTAAATATATCTAAAATAATAGAATAATCAATAATTTCTAGCAATTCACATAATGAAATTCAAAATCATAAAACCCACAATACGAGATTTAATAAAAAAATGATAATTTCATGGGTTTTTAAGGGTCAAATGGTGTTCCTATAGAGAATTATTGAATATAATGTTGAATCACAATCCACATAAACTTCATAAATTTGAAAATAATAAAATATAGTAAGTAATGTTAAAATAAATGATAAGAATCTTTAAAATATAATTTTTGATAAAAATTTAATCTTTATATGTAAAAAATTATAATAAATTAGGTGTATATGTGTGGATGCATGGTGAAGGTAGAGCATGGAGATTTGCCTTAGCCTAGCTCTATCTTTATGTGAAAGCGTATGTTTACCGCTTTTTTGCATGGAAAAAATGACATAAAATACCCTTTTAAATCGATGCACAATTGCAAAACCTAAAGGGTAGAGGGAAAGGGGCTGTGAAAAGTTAAGTATCAATTAGATTTTGATGTCTATGCATATCATGACATATAGGACTCGCTTCATTTAAGTTTAAAGAAAGGACAACATGGATTAGTCTGATGTTGTTCTTAACCAATGCAGTACTTTGTTAGAAAGAAAATCATTGAAATAGTATTTTTCACATGACATATTGATTGATTTGTGATTAATTTATTTGAGAACTATATGGCATTGCATATTGCATCTACATTTAAATAATATGAAATTAATAGAAAATCTCCTAGATCCATGGCACTTGATTGATAAAACTATTGAGCAATGATAAGAGTGTGAGGATCCTTGAGTTATGAGACAGACCAATATTCTTTAGAGATTGATTAAGTGAGGAAACAAAAATATCTCTTGGAACGTGTAGCTTGAAAAGAGAGTGGATAATATTGCGATTGTGTATTATGTTTAGACGACGCATCCTAGGGCCAATCCCTAGGATGTAGGAGAGCTATATGATCCATAGCACTCTATTGGGGAGGAGCTCTTTACGCATATGATATGAGGTGCTAGTCACTTATATGTGTGGTATACTCCCTTTGTTGGTAGGCAAGATTATTAGAGTACAAATTGATATGAATGTGTGATTTATTAAGAGTAGTATGTATCCTCTAGATGCTCTTGGCTACCGTGAGGCTCTGAGGGTGGTTTGATGAGCATAGGAGCCCAAATAGTGCCCTATAGCTAGTGTTGACGGGCCCATTTTTTGGTCCTAACATATTATTAGGAAAACCATAGATCTTGAAATCTAACTATCAAGTTGATATACCTGCTAGTCATTTGATTTTTTGTAAAGATATTAGACACATAATAGTGGATGCATAATATCATAAATCTCCTCAAAGCGAGAGAGTAACCTTATCTTCAACAGAATTAGATGCATTAGAGGATCCTTTTGGCAGTGAGACTTCATCAAGCGATGATCAAAAGAGGGGTTTACTATAGAAGATGTCTACCAGATAACTTTGAATAAACCGATAGAAGCTCAAGAAAAAATTAGAGACACACATATATGATTGAGCTAGATCTTGGTATATTGAATGAGCCATGATTGATTAAATTAGGATCTATGCTTTAGTTTGGAAGAGAAGAAGGACTATGTGTCCTTTATCTAAGAATTTCATGATATTTTTTACTAGAGCTGTGATGAGTTGAGGGGTATTCCTCCTAATTTGGATGTGGATACTATTCCCCTAAAGGAGGGTAGTTGTTCTATTCAACAAGAAGTGAGGCATATGCCTTTTGAGCTAAGGGACATACTATTTGAGGAGCTACAAAATTTGCATAAGCTTGGCAATATTTCCTATACAACATATGGAGTGGTGTTCACTAGTAGTTATCATGAAAAAAGAAAAATAATCAAATCTAACTTTGCATAGATTTTAGGGAGCTCAATAAATAGACAGTTAGAGATTACTATCCACTGTCATTTATTGATCAGATTGTAGATAAATTAACAACCAAGTAGGGATATCTATTCATTTATGGACTGCTTTACTGGTTATAACCGAATGGCTATCATAGAGAAATATAAGTTGAAAATGATATTTATCATTGTATTTTGGTACCTTTGTGTAATATAACATGGATTTTGGATCATGCAATGCACCAAGTTCTTGGCAACCTACGACTGATATAAAACTTTCGGTGATATTTTTCCAGAGGAACTAAAACTCTTTATTGATGACCTCTCAGGGGCAATCATCACAAGGAGGGACAACTAAATATTTTGAGAAAATGTTTCGAGCGTTGTAGGTAGCTTTGCATTGCTCTCAATACAAGAAAGGGAACTATCCTAGACAGCTTTACCTAGTACTCCGGAGAATGTATGGGGTCTATCGTCTAGGTTTCCTAGAGTCCAACCTGTAATGGAAGGTATCAGCCATCCCCATGAGGATCAACCTACAAGATCAGGGTCCTAGTTTGACAACTGAGGTCTCTATACATTAGCTAGCTCCATTGGAGGTGTCCCATAAGGATCTCGTCCAACTGGAGTGATCGTAGTTACCATTGGTTCATGGAGTGTCACACTTTTTTCCAATAACTGGTTAGGATTTAGGGAACCTTAATGGAGTCTGGCACAACCACCATATATTTTCCCTAAGATAATTTCTGATCAAGGTTTTAGGACCTGGCCCTATATAAGTCAATATTCGGCTCTACCTAATTAACGTTTCGTTCAATCTCTTGAGAGAAGCTCCCAGCTTACTGGGGCCACCCATCTATAGGACAGATCCGTCTTAGGGATCTTGCCCACCCACTTCCCACAAATGTTTTTCTTTAGTTTTCTAATTGTCTACCACATTAAGTTATGACATATAAAAGCAACTTTGTTAATTAACTTGTTTTTACAAGTTCCTTCGCGTAATTTTATGGCACAACACAAAGATAGAGAAAATAGTCTTTTTGGCAAAACAGATACGAATTTGATCTTGATTCGATCTCGCCCACCCACTTCCCACAAATGGTTTTCTTTAGTTTTTTAATTACCTATCACATTAAGTTATGGCATATAAAAGAATCTTTGTTAATTAACATGTTATCACAAGTTCCTTCACGTAATTTTATGGCAAAACACAAAGATAGAGAAAATAGTCTTTTTGGCAAAACAGATATGAATCCGATCTTGATTCGATTCGTGTGAGGGTCAGGCAGTTCCTAGGAACAATCAAGAGATTTACAGCCAAAGCTCTACGGGTACTCTCTCCTCCTCCTGCCTAACAGATTCCTCATCGAGTGACCTCTCGCCGTCATCACACCCGTTGCTTGAGGAGTCACTTATACTGCCTTCCTATGACTCCTCATCTCCATCTTTTCCTTTGAATTCACCTATCGACCTTGTTCCCACACCCACCCTTGAGCCCTTAGACTCATCTATGGCATTTTCCTCTGACAACCCCTCATGGCTAGTCTACTAGTTGGATTGGGCAACCCAAGCTAGACTTTAGCATGAACATATGGAACTGGTTCAACCTCATCTTCAAATTAGTTCCACTACCCCTCCTCCCCCTTCTGGTCTAAAACCTTTGCTCACTTGTCTCTCTCTTAGAAACATGGTAGTGGTCTTGGCCACGATAGATAACTCTTCCAAAGCTAGTTGGTTACTCTAACTTGACTCTATGTTTACCATTTTTGTGAAATTTTTTGCTATGATTGACCTCGGCTGACCTCGGCCTTGCCAATAATGAGGTGCTTTAACTTGCTACTCAACGGAATCTCATGTGGGAGGAGCATGAACATCTCTTTCCCAAAAGTCTTTTGGTGCAAAGGTTGAATATGCCAAAACTCTTCCTCAGAAGTGTCTCTAGTCCTCCCATTTCATCTCTTCTTATGCTTTAATGACCCAATGTGATGATGTCACTATGATTGCAAAGCTTACAACCAAACACACCAATTCTCGCTCTTTCCTACACAATTGGTATGGCCATTGGCTTGAGATTGCTCATGTTGGTAGTTGCCTTATGACCACTACTATTGAGTAGCAACATGCCATTAGTAACCTTCAGGCTAATCCTACATATCATTTGCTTGTTTTACTCCATGCCATCATTTTGGCTCATGACCTAGAAGTGCCATCATCCAACCTGCAACACCATCCATTGTTTAATAAGGTTCTTCTTGTGGAGGAACTCCATATGGCTAGTTGCTTTGCTAGTCCTTGTCTACTCACAAATATATTTGTGTGGTTTGGCTATATGCCCATTTGACCTTGATGCATTTGTAGACTTGGAGTATAACCCCAACTTTTACACTTTGTGGATTTCTACCCTTTCTTCATCTTCCCCTTCCACCTAGTTGTCTTTATGTTTTCTTGGTCCATACTTTGTCTTGTGTGTCTGCTTCTTTTGTATGTGTTGCATTGACATCTTTGCCAGTCCTCTACTTGCCTTCACAAGCTAGGAAGCTTGCTCATGTTCATTGCAGGGGGAAAATGGGATCAATCAATGTTGGCACTTGTGAAAGGTATGATTTGGTTCTTATTGTAACTTTTTGTGTGGATTAACTAGAAATTTCTCAAGATGTGGTCTTTTGTTTTTTTTTTAAGTAGATGGAAAATATGTAGATTTCTCTAGGAACCAGTAGACATGCATATAGGGGAGTCCATTAAGGACCCTTGCAATGATAAACATATTGTGTTCACAATGAAGCAATGCAAAGAATTTGTTCTTGAAGTCTACTTGTGGGGCTATGAAGTTTTGAAGTTTCGCCACCTTACCAACTTGGAAAACATTTTTAGTAGATATCTTGAAACAAAGAGTGCTGGTGGCTACATGTGGGCTAAATGACTATCTTAAGTCAACCAATGGGCCTATTCACTTTGCTAACTATTACAACTTTGCTCAAAACTATCATTCTAAGATTAAAACAAGTAAGATGAGATACTAGGTAGGAAGAGAGCAAAAAAGTGGGGAGGTGGTACTCACGCCAAAATTAGTAGAACAAGCCTCAGGTCTCCATCGAGGATCAAGGAAGCATGGTAAACCCTTTAAAACTCATTTGGTAGATCAATGATGGAGCGATAAGCCTACAGTTACTTTGGATGGTCTATTGATTTCAACTATTTGAGAGAGGATCTTAGGATCTTTGCACAAGTTTTTTATCACTTGTTTACTTACAACAGACCCAACACCCATACAAGAAGGATATCCAAGGGCTTTATGAATTATATCCTATTTGGTAGAATAGATAAGGGGGATCTAAATGATTTTTGGTTGGAACAAATTTGTGACTTCCTTTGTAAGGGCACATTGAGCCCTCCCCACAAACCCTAATGAGAAGCCTACCACTATTGGGGCCAAAGTTTCGCATAATCAACTATGGAAGTTCTCTCACTAGGGTCATCACTGCAGCCTTAGGGATCTTTGAGTCAACACAAGTGGACCCAAATGTGGCATAGGTGGGACAAATGGAAGACAAGAGACAAAGAGAGAAACAAGGGCCAAGTATGAAGCAGTCCATCCAAAAAAGGAGCCAAGAAGGGAGAAAGAAAGAAAATTTCCGGAAAGATCACCACAAAGCCCTCAAGAAATTTTAGAAGGATGCCTAGCACATGAAGGAAGCTCCCTTGAAGGAAAAGGGGAGGACCTATCCATAGCCATGTAGAAATCATCTGATGGTGACATGAGAAGAAAGGAAACCTCCATCTCAAAGAGAATGGAGGAAGAAATTAGTAGAAAGATAGGAGACTCTGACAAAGGACAAGGGGAGGCTAAGGAAGAACACTTAGTGATGGGTTCAATGAATTTTCAGATGCTCATGACCACTTTGTAGACCATACATGCCAAGGCCAACAAGTTGGAACAAGGTAAACAGAATGAAGATGTAGGAGTTACTTCTTATATGGAGAGGCAATGACATGTTGAGACTATCACTAGGTCAAAAGATTGCATAAGAAGGACATTAATGAATTTGGGTGGTCTTGCCACATTAGAGCTCTTATGTGAAGATTTGAAATAGGACAAGGAACGAACAATTCTTAAGAGAATGGAATTATATACGAAGTATGAGGAAGAGAGATCGGCTCATCAAGAATTTTTGAGGCACTCATCCCTGCATGTCTTACAGATCCTGATTGCAAAGAACAACAAGGAGATGGAGGGTTTGTGAGAACAATAGCAAGAAGTTGAGATCATGAGAAAAAGAGAAGAAATCACATGTGCTCAGGTTACTGATCTTATGGTCTAATTGTTGGAGGATTAAAAGGAAAGGGTAGCAAGTCTCACTAGAAACTTAGTAGAAGCACATCATATTCAAGCATAGATGAAGATAGCCTTCACAGGGCTGCAAGATACAATTGAAATGAGTCTGACTATTGTTGTCAAGCAAGTTGAGGAGAAGTTTATTAGAGCTTTTGAGGAGATGCTACATCAATTACTCACCGATTTTGCAAATTTCCTTCATAAGGAAAGCTAGTTTAATCTTCATACAATTGTCTATAAACATGCACTATCATTACAACAAGGGATTTATCAACAAGCTATTCACACGACATAGATAGTGTGGAGGAACTCAAAGCTCAATTGGGACTAGCAATATGTTCCTTGGCCAATTTTGACAAGGGATTGAAGCTCACATTATTCACCTCAGACCCAACTCAAATCTAGATGATTTCTCACTTGCATGACATGGGCTATAACGATCGCGATTTGAGAGATGTAGGAATGGTACACCCAACATCCATTGCATCATACAACATGAGTCACTTGCTGAAGACCCCCCATTACTGTATAGCCTCTTGAGAACATGGTTCCTTCTTTTGATTACATGGGTCCCTAGGATTTTATTGAATAGGAGGAGGGAACCATAGAGGAAACTCAAGAATCGACACTAATACCAAACATGACAGTTGAAGTCCAAGAGCACTTTGACAGAATGGTTCAAGTCCTTTGGGCTACCCCTCAAGATGTGCCAGAGTATGCAAGTTGTTGAGGCACAAAGAGAGGATCTAGATGAGCCCCTTTTCAATGTTTATGAGGATGTTAAACTGAGAACACCCTTACCACTCAATACCATGCAAAAGCTTATAAAAGTGGGAGAGAAGATTGCCAAGAAGTGGTTGAAGAAACTTGATAGGTCGACTTTGAAAGCATCTTGTAAGATTCCTAAGGAGAAGAACAAGAGGGAAAATCTCATTGAGAACCCATGAGAGGTGTGGAAGCTTCAACCAAAATGGAGTTACCCTATCCTTGAAGCAAATGAAATGGCCCATTCTACCTTTTACTACTTAAATAAGAAGACAAATGTGCTCCATTGCCCTTATCCTAGAAGGTATGGAAGAGAAAATGATGTTGAGAAGCATGGAAAACATCACTTTCCTAAAATTCCCAATATCAATGCTCTACATGAGAGTGAAATCTATCATGCTTAACTTGCTACCCTCATTTGACAATTTCCTTAAGCTATACTCAAATTGCCTGGATCTTGTCTTCATTGTCACTTGCACTTATCTCTGCTACATAGTCAAGCTCTTGCAGTAGCCACCAACTCCCTATGAGGATGTCATGCTACCCTTATTCTTTGATATCAACTTAAGGATTGACCACATTGCTATGGCAAGACTTCTTCTTCAAGCTATATTCTTCCTATCTTACTATGTAACCTTACTTGAGGATATGGTGGACAACAAATTTGCCCCATGTACGCACCCATTCTGTCTAGATTCACCTATTTATCTCCAAACCTTTCTTAAGCCATATCTTTTGAGAAAAGGGTGTCTTTCACTTACCTTGCTGCCACTCCCTACGGAGTGAATCACTTGTACATTCACATGAAGAAAGGAATCAAAAAAAAAGAGAGGAAAAAAACAAGAAAAAAAGAGAGTAAAAGTTCCACGATTAGTTAGGTTACTCACATTTCACTACACCCAAGGGTCCTCAAGTTGGATGCGTCTAGTGGCTTTGGTCGGTTGGCTTTGTCTCTAACCCCTTAGTCCTTCCCTCACTACAAAATATTTGGGCTCATCAAGGGTAGGACATCCTGGGCTTGATCAAATGACTTGTAACCTTGAGTTTTGCACTACACAATAACACTTCACCAACTGGGTCCTCAAGTGTGGGACAACACTTCAAGCTTTCTTGGAGTTTGACCCATCTCTAGTTGCACTTGCACATGCACAAATCACTGCACACGTACATTAAACACAATCCTTAGGGAGAGCACATGATGTCTTGCAGGTTCTTGCAAAGGTCCATTTTAAGACCAAAAGAACCATCCAAATTTGTGGCCTCTACATCCTTCCCATTTCATGATTTCTTCTTTAGTGGATCTATCCTTGATCCTTCAGGCTACCATCATTTTCCATTAGTGAGCCTCAATTTTTGGACATCATCTACACCATTAGCTGGATCACCTTAGTGTTCAGTATCAGTTCTTCATCACATCATTCTTCATCAGGCACATTCATCTTCAATAGCACAAGTTCTTCATAAGCAACGTTCATATTTCTCCTTTAGGACCACTATTCCTTGATCGATTTTTTGCAACATTTTGCATCTTCAGTGCAAGCTACTGCATGCTACCTACAATTTGAGTGCCATGAGACTAGCACTCTCTTTGGGGAAAATAATGTTAATGCTATTTTGAGAAGGAAAATTAGAAGTGCAAGTGCAAATACTCTTTTTTGATGGATTAGTATTTTTGGAACTTCATTGAATTACTTTTGGGAACTTGTATTATTATTGTACTTATGGACATCATTATATTATCATGGATGTATAACTTTGTGAGAGTCAGGCTCACTCCCATGCGGATTGCATCTATCACTCACATTTTTATTTGTCACACCCGCAAGTGTTGCATAGATATATTTGTGATTAGATCAGAATAGGCTTGGTCTATTCAAGCTAAGGTTCAAGCATGTAATGAGGATTGATTAGCTTAGAGCCCACTAAGTGGGTAGGATGCCCAAAAGAGGGTGCAAACCCTAATTCATAGTTGTGGATGTTAGATATGATCAATGCCCCCACCCTCATTAGGTGCTACCAATGATCCATGGTGCTCAAAGTTGTAAGGCCCCCATTATGAGGAGAAGCCAAATGTGAGCCCGGACATTGGTTGAGTCCTGACTTGTATATCAGATGAGGTCTATGTGACCGGATGGCAAAAAGGTGACTGTTGTGGGTCTAATCTTTGGGTTAGACAGAGTGGTTAAGCTGGTAGCAACTCGAGGCACATTGCATTGAGTTGCGTGGTAAGGGAGTTAAAAGGGGCCCCTATTGTGGGGTCCGGGGGCCGCGGAAGCGGCCCCTGGCTGGGGGGTCCCAGGGGGGCCAGCGGCCCCCCTGGCGGGGGTCCGGGGGCAGCGCCCCCGGCCCGATGGTAAAGGGAATATTCCCTGGAATATTCCCTGGCCGACTAGTGGAGGCTCATATGGTAGGTCGGTCAATAGGCCGACCTAACGACCTTCGCAGGCTATAAAAGCTAAACCCCTTCGCAGCCATCTTACACTAATCTTTCACCCAGTCAGAGTTGTTGTTCCAGCTAGCCTTAAACTCTTCACCTATCTTCTGTCTAGATCGCCATCTAAGCTTCACTCAGTGGAAGCGCACGGGTGGACAGAGCCATCTTTGTATCAGTTGTTTGAAGTTAAAGAATTTACTGATTCTCCTCTTATCTGTTGTGTACTCTCTATCTCTTTCTCAGATTCTGTTCGCTGCGCCGTGTAATATTTTACATGGTATCAGAGCCCAGGGGGCTCTAGAGATCGGAGAGCGTGCAAGAGGCAAAGGCTTCAACAGCAAAGAGAAACGATGTCGACTCCGGGAAGCAGTTCTGGCGCATCAGGAAGCGGTGCAGGAGGTGGTGCTGCTGTACCGGCTATTCAAACACTGAGGATTCGTCCACCAACCTTCAGCGAAGGCAAGTTAGATGGTACAAACTACACCTTGTGGAAGTTCAAAATTACAACTATCCTTGATTCTTATGAGCTTCTGGAGACTGTGCTGGGGACTGACGCAGAACCACAGCCTACCCCCGACCCATCAAATCCTAGTGTGATGATTCCTCCGAATGCAGATCTTCTACGAGCTTGGAAACGAAGGAATGCAGATGCATTGTGTGCCTTAGTTACAAGCTGTTCTGACAGTGTTTTGACTCTGATTCAGCATACAACCAAAGCGTCAGAGGCTTGGAATGTACTAAGGAGTCAGTATGAAACACGAAACCAAACAAGGATTCAAAACTTGGAGAATCAACTAGCAGCGGAGAAGTTTGCTGAAGGAGAGACGGTTGAAGCATTCATCACTCGGATTAAGAATCTGCGCGACCAGATGGCTGGCGCTGGGATACAAAAGACTAGCGAAGAGCTAGCTCGGAGGTGTCTTCGGATTTGTCCACAAAAGTTTGATGGACTAGTAACTGCCCTTAATACTCAGGTGAGACCTCAAGCTTTGACTTTTGAGGAGTTTTGTGCATTATTAATGGAGGAGGAGTTGAGGCTGAAAGCCCGAGAAGGAAGCAACAATGGAGATGCTGCATTCTCTGCCAATGCAAAAGGCAAAGGTGTTTCCTCCACCAAAAATGATGGTGACAAAAAGAAAAAGGGCGGCAAGAAGAAGTTTCAAGGAGAGTGCTTCTACTGTAAGAAGAAAGGACATGCAATTGCAGATTGTCGTGTCAAGAAGGCAGATGAAAAGAATGGTACCCTTAAAACTAAAGGGAAAGAGACAGCCAATACGGCTGAAGCAGAGTTGGAATTATTCATGGCGACCATTGAGGAAGTGTGCTCCTCGGCGCAAGAAGAATCTACCACTGACTCTTGGGTGTTGGATAGTGGGGCCTCCCGTCACATGACCAACAAGAAAGGTCTATACAGTTCTATGCAGCCTCTACAAGAATCCATCACTGTGACGGTTGGAAATGATGCTAAATGCCCTGCTGCGGGCACAGGTACTATTTCTTTTGTTGCTGCAAATGGTGAAGTCAAAAAGCTTTCAAATGTGTTGTATGTTCCCGAAATCAGGAGAAATCTCTTATCAGTTGCTGCCATAACTGATCTTGGTCATGAAGTGAGGTTCAAGAAGACAGGTGCAGAAATTATTGATAGTGCTGGCACAATTGTTGGCAAAGGAGAAAGAAGGAACAACCTGTATGAGCTAAGTGCTCTTACAGCCACCGCTGGAGTGGGCACAAGTAAGCTTTGGCATGAAAGGTTTGGACACATCGGATTTGCAGTATTGAAGGAGATGCAAAAGCAAGGTATGGTTGCTCACCTACCTACAATAACTGAATTGAAGGAACCATGTGAAGCTTGTATGATGGGCAAGCAACAGAGAAAGGCATTTCCACAAGAAAGCAAGAATAGAGCACATGCTCCTCTAGAGTTGGTGCATGCTGACTTGTGTGGTAAGATGCCTACACAGGCCTTGGGGGGATCTTCTTATTTTATGTTGATTGTCGACGACTACAGTAGGAAGATGTGGGTGTACTTCCTTCGTGATAAGGCTCAAGCTTTTGGTAAGTTTAAAGAATGGCTAATACTTGTTGAGAATGAAACAGGGAAAAGTGTGAAGAAATTTAGAACAGATGGTGGTGGTGAGTTCAACTCAAAGGAGTTTGAAGGCTTTTGCAAGAGCAAAGGGATCAAGCGTCAATTGACGACGCCTCACACACCTCAGCAGAATGGTGTTGTGGAACGCAGGAATCGTACCATTGTGGAGATGGCAAGATGCATGCTAAAGGGCAAGGGATTGCCTAACCATTTTTGGGCTGAAGCTGTTAATACTGCAGTCTACATTCTAAATCGGAGCTACACAAAGGCTCTCAAGGGAAAAACACCTCATGAGGCTTACACTGGTAAGAAACCATCTGTTTCACATTTCAGAATTTTTGGATGTGAATGTTATGCACATGTTCCAGATGAGAAGAGAAACAAGTTACAACCAAAAAGCAGAAAATGTATCTTCTTGGGTTATAGTGATGAGCAGAAGGCTTACAAGTTATATGACCAAGAGGCAAAGAAGATCATTGCGAGCCGTGATGTGGTGTTCAAGGAGGAGCCGCATACAGTGGAGGAGGAGAAGGCAAGGTCTTCCACTTTATCATCAAGCGAAGAAGTAGTCCACTATGAACCTGTCCCGAGAGCTATCCCTATCCTTAAGGAGGAGGAAGCATCATCTTCAGATGATGAGGAAAAAGTTCACCAACCTGACATCACCCCACCGGAAAAGCCATTGCCGCGCTGGGTGAAGCAGCTCTATGACCACAATAATCCTATGCCTGCATCTGTTGAGGAGAAGGCAGACGGACCAAGGAGGTCTCAGAGAATAGAGGAGCAAAGAAGGGCTTCTGCTCACATAGTCAACATGGCCTTGATGGTTGAGATTATGAGAGAAGTAAAGGAGCCAACTGACCTAGAAGAAGCACTTGCAGATCCATCATGGAAGGATGCTATGCACGCGGAGTATGACAGCATAATGAAGAATGACACTTGGGTGCTAGTGGATCGACCAGCAAAGCGGAAGGTTATTGGCACCAAGTGGATCTGGAAGGTAAAGTACAAGGCTGATGGTACCTTAGAAAAGTACAAAGCTAGACTGGTTGCCCAAGGATTTTCACAAGTTGAAGGGTTTGATTTTCAAGAGTCATTTGCCCCAACTGCCAGAATGACCACTATTCGCACGGTACTTGCAGTGGCTGCCCACAAGAAGTGGCCAGTGTACCAAATGGATGTTAAGTCAGCGTTCTTAAATGGTGACCTCAAGGAGGAGGTGTACGTGGCTCAGCCACCAGGGTTTGAGGCCCCCCATTCTGAGAACAAAGTGTGTAAACTGAAGAAGGCATTGTATGGGCTGAAACAAGCCCCCAGAGCATGGTACCAGCGGATAGATAGGTTCTTTTTAAACCTAAACTTCAACAGATGTGCCTCAGATGCTAACTTGTATGTTTACAGGGATGGTAAAAAGTCTGTAGTGATTGTCCTATATGTGGACGACCTTCTTATTACAGGTGACTATGAAGATATGATCAACCAAACTCGAAAGGCTTTGAGTTCTGAGTTTGAAATGACAGACTTGGGCTTGCTGCACTATTGTTTGGGGATTGAAGTCTGGCAAGAGCCAGGAAAGATCTTCATCTCTCAGAAGAAGTATGCATGGGAGATCTTGAAGGCATTTGGCATGCCCGAGTGCAAGGAGATAGCTACACCTATGGAGGTGAATGTAAAGTTATCCGTTGAGGATACATCAGCACTAGCAGACATTGGGAGGTATAGGAGGTTGGTCGGCAGTCTAATCTACTTGTGTAACACCAGACCAGATATCAGTTTTGCTGTTGGTGTTTTGAGCAGGTTCTCAAACAAACCTCATGAGAGTCATTGGAAGGCTGGGATGCGGGTGCTCAGATACTTGAAGAGAACTCTTGACTATGGTATCACATACAGTTTCGGAACTTCTCTTGTGGGGAACTGTGACTCAGATTGGGCAGGAGACATTGATTCCAGGAAGTCAGTTTCTGGTTATTGTTTCTCTTTGGGTTCAGGAATTTTTTCTTGGATTAGTAAGAAGCAACCAACAGTGGCATTGTCTTCTACCGAAGCAGAGTACAAGGCAGCTTGTTTTGCTGCATGTGAGGCCGTATGGTTGAGAAGGATTCTATGGCATATGGGAGTGCAGGATGAAGAACCAACTGTGCTGAGATGTGACAATCAGAGTTGCATCGCCATTGCCAAAAATCCAGTGTTTCATGCACGCACCAAACATATAGAGATCCAGTATCACTATGTGCGTGATTTGATGGAGGATGGGATAGTGGAATTGGTCTACTGTCCAACAGAGGAGAATGGAGCAGATATCTTCACCAAAGCACTTACGAAGGATCTGCTTCAAGTTCATCTTCAGAGACTCGGCATTGGGCCGAGGAGATAGTTCATCTATGGGTGGACATTGAGGGGGGGTGTTAGATATGATCAATGCCCCCACCCTCATTAGGTGCTACCAATGATCCATGGTGCTCAAAGTTGTAAGGCCCCCATTATGAGGAGAAGCCAAATGTGAGCCCGGACATTGGTTGAGTCCTGACTTGTATATCAGATGAGGTCTATGTGACCGGATGGCAAAAAGGTGACTGTTGTGGGTCTAATCTTTGGGTTAGACAGAGTGGTTAAGCTGGTAGCAACTCGAGGCACATTGCATTGAGTTGCGTGGTAAGGGAGTTAAAAGGGGCCCCTATTGTGGGGTCCGGGGGCCGCGGAAGCGGCCCCTGGCTGGGGGGTCCCAGGGGGGCCAGCGGCCCCCCTGGCGGGGGTCCGGGGGCAGCGCCCCCGGCCCGATGGTAAAGGGAATATTCCCTGGAATATTCCCTGGCCGACTAGTGGAGGCTCATATGGTAGGTCGGTCAATAGGCCGACCTAACGACCTTCGCAGGCTATAAAAGCTAAACCCCTTCGCAGCCATCTTACACTAATCTTTCACCCAGTCAGAGTTGTTGTTCCAGCTAGCCTTAAACTCTTCACCTATCTTCTGTCTAGATCGCCATCTAAGCTTCACTCAGTGGAAGCGCACGGGTGGACAGAGCCATCTTTGTATCAGTTGTTTGAAGTTAAAGAATTTACTGATTCTCCTCTTATCTGTTGTGTACTCTCTATCTCTTTCTCAGATTCTGTTCGCTGCGCCGTGTAATATTTTACAGTGGAAACCCTAAATGCAAAGGGATTGCAAACCCTAACCCTAACCCTACTCTTGTGTCTATATAAGGGTGGAAGGTCTTAGTTGTATTCACCGTTTTTGGCACATCCATGCTACATAAGCTCTATTAGTGTGACTACTCAAGCTTTCTATTTAATCTTTCCATTCTATCATATTGCTTCCATTGTGTTGAGAGTGATTGAGAGAGAGTGAGAGGTGTGTTAAACAAGGAACCAAGGGAAGGTGAAGTGCTTCATTATCATCTTTCTTTGCTCGCCTTCTCTATTAGTTCTTTGGCTCATTAGTGTGCTTGGTGGTGCATGTGAAGGAGCGATGACATTGGACCGTATTGATCGTGGTCTTGGAACCATCTTTGAGCCTTTGAGTAATAAAATGCAAGAAGGTAAGTTAGGTGAGCTCAATACAACTTGCACTAGTCTTATGTTCTTGCTTTCTTGGGTTAGAGAGGAGGATGCTTGAATAGTTAGAGCAGTGTTGAGAGACAAGGTGAGAGATTGTTGCCGACGTGAGTTGCAACTTCTGAAACAATAGAAGTCTATCCAAAGTCCCGATTCTTGGTGCATTTGGTCCAACAGATTATCATAAATACAAATTGGTTGATTGTCATGGTAGGTTACATCAATAAAGCCTTGGTTTATACATCATATTTTGATGGAACTTCTCAAGGACCTTAGTATGGGAGTGTAATACATGGCCTTGCTTATGGGTTAAATTTAGCTAGCTAGACATGGTGATATTAGTCGGTTATTAGTGAAAGGAAACTCATAGTTTGTGATCAACCAATTGAATAGGACCTATAGTGTGAGAGATCCCATTGGTGAAAGGCAACTCATAGTAAGTGATCAACCAATTGAATGGGACCTATACTATGAGAGATCCCATTCTAAGGATGTACCATCATACAACCTTGGATACCCTTGAAATCTTTGAGGTAGTGACTTGTCAGTTGGTTCCCCGATAGTGGAATTGCTTTGCAACCCTGGATACCTTGAGATCTTTGAGGCAGTGACTTGCCTACTAGTTCCCCGACAGTGGAACTGCTTTGTAGACTCCTTGGCTAATTATACCTTTGTTGAAGATGTCTTTATTAATTGTGGTCATGTGGGGCTTTCACAATCACCTCCTAATGTTAGTCCAAGGCTATTATGGGGGCTTCTTGTTGCTAATGTATTCTATTTTGGTTGTCAACAATTAGTATGGATTATGAGCCAAGTAGAGATTGATCATTTTCCTATTCTATTATGGGTACATCAGGATCATTCAATAGCATATTCATTGGACACCCCTTGCCATTTATGCAAGGGTTAGCAAATAATTTGATGCATTTAGTGTAGGGCCTGGAATGACCATCCTCTTGGTCTAGTTTTGTGCTTCAATAAGGTTTATGTGGGGAACAAGGGTTTGCTTTTAGTAGTAGGTTGCTAAATGGTGTGCTTTATGGCTATATTTCATTAGGTCAAGAGGGCCATTTATTTTGCACTGAAATGGTTTATCTCATTAGGCCAAGAGGGCCATTTGTGTGTTTGGTGTAGGTGCGCTTAATGGGTTTTGTTTTAGTGCTATACTAAACATATTTGACGGAGCATTGAAGCATTAGGACCGAAAACGCTTCAAAAAATGCACTTTTATTAATCACGGGATTAAGAAAAGGGCCAAAGAGAGTTTGCCACATGTGCAAGAATATGATATTCTTGTCTCCTCTTTTTTGGAGATAGTAGAGTCCACTTCGTGATTCTCTCCTCCTTTTTAGCCAAAATCTCCAATGTCTGACATGTTTTGGTAGTCTTGAAGTCCTTATTTACTTATAAAATCTGACAAATGACATAATAAAGTTGATGTGAAGTTAATGATGATTTTTTTGAAAGTCGAGAACTTTTTAGCGCCCAATATATTTTCATTAGTCTTATTAATATTCCTTTTAAGTTCATTCACCTTACTCAGTGAGCTTCTTTCTCTATTTTTTAGTTCATTCATCTTTCTCGATGAGCTTCTTTCTCTGCGAATTTAATTTAAGTATGGCATCCAGAAGGCCCTTTTCTAGTTTAGTAAACTCTTGCACTATCTATAGCCACAGAGTTGATGAAAATTGGGAGCCAAATATCTTTAGTATAAATGATTAGGTTGCCATGCTGTCCTCTTGCAAGGACTCTCATAAGGTGAAAAGAAAAAAATGAGAGGATGTTAAACATCACTGGAAGGGACGCATCATTTCTTTCAAAATTATGCATGAAGGGTGGTTTATCAAACTACAACATGTTTACATGGCGAAGGATATGCACTTGCCTCCAAACGAGCGTGTTTCGCAACAAACACATTGTAAGACTTGAGTTGATAACATATTGTAAACATGCGAGTGCAAAGTAAAATCCCCCTATAATGACTTATTTTTTGTGAAACCATAAATCCATTAAAAAAATTCCAAAAAATTATCATAAGGTTATTAGGCTCTGAGAAAAATTTAGAAAATTTTAAAGATTTTTTTGAGCTCGTTTGCTATTTTAAAACCATTTTTAAGCAAAAAAGGGCCTAAAAATGACCAAAAAATCACAAAAAAATCACCCAAAAATAGCATATCATGATATGGTGCGGAAATGGGGTGTTCAGGACCTATTTTTACACTGCATCATGATACGATATTTTTGGGTGATTTTTTGGTCATTTTTAGGCCTTTTTTTGCTTAAAAATAGTTTTAAAATAGCAAACAAGCTTTAAAAAAACTTAAAAAATTTCTAAAATTTTTTCAGAGCCTTATAGCCTTATGTAATTTTTTTTTCAATTTTTTAAATGGGTTTAAGGTCTCACAAAAAATAAGTCATTACAAGGGGGTGTACTTTGCACGCGCATGTTTACTCCTTCACGATACGGAGCGAGGAGGACCCCTACGGAGATTTTGCTGTGCCACTCTCGCGCCATATCAAGTCATCCAGGATACGAAGTGAGAAGTATAGTACCAAACATTATGCTTTGCCACGCTCGCGCTGTCAAAGAGTTTTCTGTTCATGGTATAAAACATAGAGTTCTTATGTTTGCAGAAGAACTTCATTAGGATTCACATGAGAAACTCATACATAATTCAGTCATTGTTACCCAACATCCATCTTAGATATCACTTAATTTTATAAGTTCTTTTATAACTGTCATACAATTTTCAATTATACCATGTATATTGACAAAAATTAAGTCTATGGGAACCCACAACTTGATCAACTGGAGGTAATTGACAGTCTACAGACTAAGTCACATTGGTTTAAGAGGAAAATTTGCCTAGAAATCAAGAGAAGAGCCAAAAGTCCACTAGGTTTGTGTGGGACCTGAAATAATGGTCTTATATGACTTATAAGTGGCCTAAATGGTCAAACTGAAGAGTGGGAACTGAAGAGGATGCAGCCCCATTTTTTGGCGCAAAAAATGGACATGCATACCTGTGGCAGATGGAGGATGAGCTGTGGCCTATGGTGCATGCTCCAAAACATGCAAACTCAAGGCAAACTGAAGCTGAAGAAGGAGATACAAACAAGGAAGGTGAGAGCTCTTCTTGCCCGTCCATTTGGTATGACGAAAATGAGTGGTATGACAGTCCATAAAAGGGGGGAAACCTGAGAAAAAGTATTCAGCTTGCTCTTCTGTACGTCTTCTCTCATTCTTTTACCATATTCATGGTCCAATGAAGCCCGTCTTGTACCCAAGTACTTGAGTGACTTTGGGGCAAGCAAAGGGGAGGATTTTGAAGGAGTATGGGCTGTTTTGAACTGAAAAAACCAATCATAAATAGGGCAGCCCACTGTTCTTGTCCATTTTGATGAGTAAATAAGTGATCTATGTGGTTGTAAGAGAAGGAATTGACCTCTTAACATCAGGGCTTCATTTGTGAATGATTAGAGAAGCTTATTCTTAGGATTATGTGCACTTTTGGAGCTTGATTATGAGCTAAAAATTACTGTTTTAAAACAGGGCTGAAGTAAATTTATGCTTTGTTAATGCATTTCATGAGTTTTTGATCTATGTCTTGGATGTAATTGAGTTTACCATCAAAATACTTATATCTTGGAGTTGTTATCCATTCATGTTTATGAAATAGAAACCGTTTGAGCTTGCATTCAGAGTATGCATTTGGATTAAGTCTCAGATTATCCCTAAATGTATTAGCTTATTATCCACATATGCATTTGATGTGATCAAGACAAAGTCTTTCATTTCATTCATGTATGCTAAAAGAAAAATCTTGAGATCTTCTTCAACTAAGTCATCTCAAAAACCCAAATCTTATCAAACCCCAGTCTTTTCTCCTTCTCCTAACCTTGAATCCCACACTCCTCTTCTGCTCTAATCCCCGGTGGAAGACCTTCAACCGCCAACACGATGACAGTGGTAAACCCAACATGAAGGTCAGCCACGGAAGAGGAAGTACAATGGGAGAATCATCAAGTTCCGGAGGAGATGCCTTGCAGTAGTTGGTTTGTCTGATGCAAGAAAGCCAACAACAACAATTGCAATTTTAACAGTAGTTGCAATTGCAACAACAACGGAGACAAGGTGAAGAGCGGAATGATACCGTTGCCATTAAGACTTTGAAAGCAGTTGGGCAGGAGCTCTCAAGCAATTTAATGGGCAAAATGTGTCCTCTTTTATCCGCCTCTATACTGACAAGACGGTCTTCTTTGGAGTTCCTCATCATGCTTGGAGCCGATACTTTGCTCGTCGTTTGGCCATGCATGGCCTCCAGGACCGAATTCATGGTCTTTTTCAAAAAGGTGCGGGATGGTCCGCATTCAAGAAGTCTCTTCGAGAAGAATTTTATTTTGAAGATTCTGGCCTCATGACGAAGAAATGCTTCACTGAATGGGTTGAAAGGCCCAATAAGGGACTAATCGCCACTGCTCTTCACCGCAAATTTTATCAACTAGATCCTGACGATCACCAGTGTATGGAAAGCCAGAAGATTGAATTATTTCTAAAGGCTACGGATCCTTTTCTTCAAGAGAAGCTAATTGATCGGCTTGAAGATCCTGACTCTGAGACGGGATTGAAGACTGCTTGGAGTGATGTCACTGAAGCAGTTAATATGATTGCTCAAAGAGAGCAGATGCGCCTAAGGTGGAATCCATGAAGGAGCCTGTTCCTGTATCTCGACCTCCTGTCTCTATGGTCGAGCAACCAAGAAATCCTATTGTTCCACCTCCAAAGAAGGTTGTTATGGATGAGTTGATCAAGAGCGCGCAGGATCTCCATCTTAATCTAACGGAGATTAATTCCCAGGTGGAAGGGCTTGATGTGAAAGTGAAAGAAAGAGGATGGACAACTGCCAAAAGACCTGTACAAGAAGGCTTCAAAAGACGTTGTATCTGGTATGATAGCCTACAACATGATAAGAGGGAGTGCAGTGGAGTGCAGTGCATTCCGTGAAGATGAAGCGCAAAAATTAGTCTTTTGGAAGGATGGTAAAATTCATGCAATCGAAACCGGCCTTCCTCTTGAGCCAAATTTCGGTAACGGTGGCATGAAGAAAAGACTGGAGGATTTGGCAACAAGAACAACCTAATCACCTGTTGATGCAGCTACCTATGGACTGCAAATTGAGCCAACTAATGAAATTGTTAAAGCATGTAAAACTGATGCAAAATCTAAAGTGTGGATGCAAGCCTTAGATTGCATGGAGCAAGGCAAGGCAACAAAGATGATTTAACTACTTCCAGTCAATGCATCCGAGGAAGAACCGGATGGACCGAGCCAGTTGATTCATTTTCAGCTTTCGCTCGATTGGCTGAAATTAATAATCATGAAGCTATGATAGAAGAAAAGAGAAGAAGAGATGAAGATGTTGCCGGTCCCTCCTCTTCGGGGCCAACTAAACATGTGACAAGAAGTAAACCAGATCAGTAGAAGGCTGCTGAAAATCCACCACCACTAGAGCTTGATATGGGAAATGCCCCACAAGCAAAGAAGACGGAAGAAAAGAGAAAAGGCAAACAACCCAGCTACAAGCTGTAGTCTGACATAGAGACTGCGACGAATCTCAAGTGGATCCTAGAAGAAAGGATTCTTGGAAGCAGAATTGAATTTACATTAGGTGAAATTCTCGAAATTGCAAAACGAGGATTTCATGATGTAATAATTGATGTAATTAAACGGAAAAGACAATATGTTGGTGAGAAAACTGAAGAATCTGTGCATGCTTTTTTGCAAGCACTTCATGTGTATTTGTAGGATGAAGAGAAGCTAAAAACTCAAGGGATTCGATTGGAGGCAATCAAAGAATTGATTGCAGCCATAGAAGCCAAAGATGAAGACATCTATGAAGCAAAAATTGAAGAAGCTATTGTAGAGAATGTTATGGTGGGGTCTTCTCAATCCAAAGAGCAGCCCATGCATAAGAAAGAAGCTTGTCTTCACAACATGCAAGAAGAAAATGATGCTCATTTTATTCCTAGTAGTCACTACTCCCGTACCCATTGGACAAGGGCAACCACCGAAACCGTTGTCAAGATTGGAGAAAGAGAGATTCCATGCATTACCCTTATAGACCATGGCTCGGAAATCAACGTCATGTCTAGAAGTCTCTACGAGAATGGCGGATGGCCCATAGATGTGGACCCAGGATGGCGCATGAAAGCAGCCAATAACGCCTCTGGCGATCTCTATGCGGCATGTCCTTATGTACAAGTTACTATTGGTAATGCAAAAGATGAATTTCATTTCTTTGTTCAAGATTCGTGCAGCTATCCTATCATTCTTGGTCAAACTTTTATTTCTAAGTCTCATTTGGAGACAAAGGCCCTTCATGATGGTTCATCATATGCTCGCATAAGAAGTAAGGATAATGACAAAGCTGTCCAATTTTTGATTGTATGTGTAAATCATCACCCGAATAGAGATCGATTGAGAGATCATCCTGTACCTCCTAATGACCGAGAATTTAAGGGTTTTTGGGTAGCACTGCTGTAAGTGGAGGCTATGGCGGTGCTTCATGTCATAAAAATTTTCCTCCACATGTAAAGGGGGCTATGCCAAAAGGTAACTTGCAGGTTTTTATGGCCAATAGTGTGGGGTGTTATAAACAGTTTTCAGCCATGAATAGGGCTGAAAGAAAGCATTTATGTCATGTGGAACGAGAGCTGAAGCAAATTGATGTTTTGGCTGAAAGTAAAGAAATTTCAGGGCTATTTCATGGGCTGATTTATAATGATACATTGGATGAAATATATGCAGCTGTTCATGCAGAAAATCAAGCTAGAAATCAGTCCATACAGGTATGCACATTGGATATTTATGATATAATTCAAGAATTTGTATATCAAGAAGCTTTTGGATAGCCAAAAAAGGATGAGGTAAGAGTAGAAACAAAGTATAAGACAGTTGACAAGAAGGTCAAGCCGGTGGCTACTCCACTACCTCTTGAAAATGAAGGACTGGCAGAAAGGGCATCCAAACAACCAAGCCTTCGTGATCCCAAAGATATTGGTCACCAATTTACAGTTGAAAGTCTACAAGAGCTAAAAATTGGTGAAGACTCTTTTCTCTTGCCAGCAACAGCTGAAAAGCAAATCTTCATGTAGATGTTAAAGAAACATGGAAAAGCTTTTTCATTTCAGCCACATGAAATTGGCTGTGTGCATCCAAGTGTTGTGGCACCAATGGTGATTTTCACAATCCCACACGTTCCTTGGAGTCTTAAACCAATTCCGGTACCAAGGGCTCATTTGCCTAAGTTACTGGAGCTTTTAAATGAAAAGATAAAGATGCGAATATTGGAGCCATCTTCAGCTCCATATTCCAACCGATGGTTTACATGCCTAAGAAGAATGGATCTTTGAGATTCATTCAAGATTTACAGCCTGTCAATAAAGTCACTATTAGAAATGTTGGTTTGGGGCCAATTGTTGATGAATTTGTTGAGGCTTTTGTAAGTAGAGTAATTTATTCCATGGGTGATTTATATTCAAGTTATGACCAATTTCAACTTGCTTTGGAGAGCCGAGACATTACCACAATGAAGACGCCTCTTGGTTTAGTCCGCATGTGTACTCTACCTCAAGGAGCTACAAATTCAGTAGCTCACATGATGAATGCCATGCATAAAGTTTTGAGAGATTATATTTCCCAACTAACTCTTCCTTTCCTTAATGATGTACCGATCAAAGGATGTGAAATTCATGAGATGAATAAAGAACTCAATGAGCTTGGATGTCACAAGTTTGTTTTCGATCATATTAATGATTGTGCTCAAATCTTGTCTAAATTGGAAGAAGTCCATCTTACTCTTTCAAGTGCTAAATCTGTTTTTGGAGTCAAAGAAGTTCTTATGGTAGGGCATATGTGTGGTCCATATGGCCGAAAGCCTTCTCCAACCAAGATTCATGCTATCAGCAAAATGCGAAAAATATGCACAAATGTTTCGGAGGTGAGAAGATTTCTTGGAGCATGTGTTTTCTATCTTATCTGGATCCCACATTTCGCTCATGTTGCTAAAAATCTTTATCAACTGCTAAGAAAAGGCCAAAGGTGTATATGGGAAAAAGAGCATGCTCAAGCTATTTGAAAATTGAAGAAATTGCTGATTTCTACCCCCACCTTAAAGAGGGCTAAGTACTTTAATGGACAGCCTATCATATTGTTAACCCTCAAACGAACGAAGGTGGAAAATTCGGAAAAGCTAAAGCAGAAGACAAAGACAAAGGCCAAGGCAAAGAGAAATGGAAGACAAAGATGCACAAGGAGAAGAGTCCTAAATAAGGGAGAAAAGCGCACAAGCGCACAAGGAAAAGTGCAAGAGTGCAAGCGCATCATGGTTTAATTCAAGGAGCGCCGGGCTCTCACCCATGCAATTTGTAAATGTAGACGGGCGGTGGAAAGGAAGCTAGGAAGATAGAAGGACAATGGGAAAAATGACCTAGGCTACGGCCGGCCATGTAAAAAGGGGAAAAGGGGATGACCACCCAAAATGGATTTAGGGTTTTGTATATAAAGTTGAAAAGTGAATGAGAAGCTCATTCTTGTGTGTGGCCAAAAGTAGCTCTCCTCTTCTTCTTCTTCTTCTTGTTCTTGCTTGCTTGAGCTTGTGCTTGAGAGAGGGAGTGTGAGAGTGTGAGGGAGTGAGTGTGTGAGGGTGAGGGACCGAGGAGGAGAAGCTCTCCATCTTCTCCTCTCTTCTTCTCTTCTCTTCCTTCTCTTGTCTTGCTCATGGCAATGGAGCTTGGAGCGTGGAGCTTGAAGATGGAGCTTGCTTGAAGCTTGCACTTGGATCATGGATCTATCGGAGTGCGCAGGAGAGGAGGTAACTTGAATGGCACGGAGGTAAGCTCACTACACCCGTAGATATGGATGGCGCATCGGTTATGTGAGAGATAGCCATTAGTGCTCGGCTTGGAATGCTTGAAATAATAAGCGGTCCGAGGGTCTTGGCGGTTGAGTGAAAGCTCCCACATTTTGGTCTCATTGCCGGGACCAACGGATTCAAGCCTTGAGTGCTTGTGCACTTCGAATCGAGCATCGAAGTAAGAGTTTTCCCCCCGAACCGGTGCTTGAGGTAGATAGGTAGGAAGCGAGGGGGTTGAAGATGGTATTCGATCTCCTTGGCAAGTAGATTTTTGCTTTTTTGAGATTTATGTTGTGAGATGGAGTAGTGTAGGTATTTACTTTGTGATTTGGATGCATTAGGGTAGAAAAAAACAAAGAAAAAGAAGAAAAAAAAGCATCAGGGTTTCTACTGTCATAACAGGGCATGAGGGTTTGATTCATTTGCCGCTTTGCATTTTGGAGTTTATTGGCTATTCCAAGTATATACAACTCTTTCCCTCCATCCATAGCTTTGATCTGGAGGTGTGTATGACAGGCCGTGACCTGAATCGTGTGATTCGGGCAATTTATCGTTGCGCCGAAAAAAAACGCGCCGCGCTCGGCGTGTCCGAGTGACGCCTCGGCCCACTACCACTCGGACCACTGACTCGGCCCATCCAAGTCGACCATTTGGACCATCGACTAATTCGGCCCTCGGCCTGTACGAGCCAACCCATCCGAGCCATAGGATTCAGCCCTCGGCCACGTGTCATATTCGGCCCTTGGCCCAAGTGCCTCAGCTCGTTCGAGTGACCTCATCCGAATTGACCATTCGGCCCATCCGAGTCTACCCTGTCTGAGTCACGAATTCGGCCCTCGGCCCATGCACCTTGGCCTGTCTGAGTGACCCACTCGGACCCTGCAATTCGGACCTGTTAGGCCGAATTTAGATTTTTTCAAATTTTAACCTGTAGACCTTGAAACTGACCGAGATTCCATATAGAGCCGAAACCACCTCATAGATCGATCACTAGGTTGAAATCTAGAAGCAAGTAGTCCAAAATTGTATGTAGACGGTCCTTCAAATCACATATGGCATTTACCGTAACGGCCCTGCGGGCCAGGGGGGACTGCCCCCCCCGGACCCCCGCAGAGGGGGCTCCTCCGCACCTCCCCCAAGTAGGTTGGAGAGAAAATGCGCACCGTGACAGGTCCTCCAAATTGGACCCTAGTGTAGTAATGGCTCTACATGAGCATGGATTCTCACTTACAAAAGAGCAACAAAAGCCCGTACCCGAATAGAGACAAACAGAGACCCTAGAACCTCAATGGGCCAATCTAGCCAATCAAGGGCTAAAAGGCCACACCACGAGAACACAAAGACATTGTGTTCATACCATGTCTAGTCAGAGCGAAATGCAACATTAGCAAGCTACAAATGCGAAGATGGCTAGACATGACACTCTTGACGAGAGATGTACCTTGAATAGCACTGCACTGACGATCTAAGACAGCAGTGGAGAATCCATCTGGTCGTGCAGTCAAGAACTCAAGGGCATCTGTCAGAAGGCTTAAATTTACAAGCCAGGACCCGGAAGATGAAGACATAGTACCACCTGCTTATCTTAGGGTCAAACTCACCGCAGAAAGAGAGCATAGTGTTGATGCTCTCATTGATGAAGGAGCATATTTCAATATATTGACTTACGAAGCATGGACTCTACTAGGTCAACCAGAGCTCAAACCGACTGATGCAACTCTTAACCCTTACGGGGAACACCCACAAGCACTTCTAGGGAAGTGCAGAATCCTTGTAACTATTGAAACAGAAAGCTTGCCAATCCTGTTCTATGTTCCTCCAAATAGCGAGAATTGTGGAAAGGAAATCCTCCTAGGAAGGCCCTTCAAAAAGGCAACGAAGTGTGAAGCCGACTATATAGCACAAAGGATACACCTAACACTACCAGGTGTGAGGATAATCACAACTTTTAGCAAGGGTGACCTCACCAAACCTCGAAGGAAGGGAAAGGAGCATTCTGACATACCAAGCAAGCCTAGTAATGAGAGCAAGGAGTTGTTGAAAGAGTTGATACAAGCGCAGGTTGAACGGAGAGAACCAGTGAGTGAGGCCATACTTGAGACAAAAAGTTTAGGAGACAAGGCCAAGGATAGGGTTTGGACTCAAAAATATCGTAGAAGACTATGAAAGAAGCCCAAGCCTTATAGGCGAAGGCATCGATGGAGAGCTAGCACAATGCCACGATGGATATCCAAGGCGTTGCTTCTTGCTCAAGGGTATTATGCAGGCAATCATTGGATGTGGGTACCCAAACTCCCTGCTAAGCCACCTTTATCAGAAGCCCAAATTATGTCCAAAGCAAAGAGGCGAAGGAGGAAAACTAAACGAAAGGCCAAGTTTCGAACCAAAAATATTGGAGTGATCGATCCCCTCACTACTGAAATCAAGAAACCAAACATGGCCTATCAAAAAGTAGATCCTCAGCCTAGTGTGCTTGACAAGTGGACATTAGATGTAGCCATTGAGCATGCACAAAAATCATTAGTACCCAAGGAGCCTTTGATTTCCCAAGGGGAGAGCAAGCATCATAGGCACAACATTGCTCAAGGCAAGGCTGATCGCTCAACAAAGCAAATGGCACAATCGTCTAATAACCTCGAGCAAATCATTCAGCCAGTGTCAAGTCCACCTAAGAGGCCTAGATCTCCTACATCCTTTTTTTCCAAAAGGACACAGGAAGCACAACAACGGTTGTCAAGGGAAACGGCTCAATTCCAATCTCTATCTCCATCTAAGTTTCCAAATGTCCAAGAGGTGGGACATGACGCCATCTATAGCTCTCGACCCAAGGATATGCATGAGCAGCCTAATGTGACTAAATCAACTCATGCTCGATCTACACAGATGAGTGCTCAAAGGCCAACAGAAGACACTACCACTTCTGATCGCCCTAGGGACTTGACACCACAATCCACCAAGGGTAGCCAGCCCACCAAACTAGCTGCTACTACTTCCAATCAGGGACCACAGCAGTCACAGCCCTTGGCTGTGACAATGCCCCTTGTGGAACGTGTCCTTAGTAGTTTACCTGTGGAGGAGGTGTCGCAACCAAATCCCTCGACAACTCCAGCACTTTCAAAGTACCTAAAGCCTAGGCTTGAGGAGAAACCTCTCAAAGCTGTGGTCAGGGAGGTCACGCATCGAACCACTCAACCTGGAAAGGCTATTCAGCAGGCCACAATTATGTCCCATAAGGACACACTAGAGAGAGAGAATGCTGAGGCCCAACCAAGCACGTCAATGGTTGACCTAGTCCAGGGTCCTGAGTCGTTGAGAGAGGCACCTTCATTGACCAAGAAAAAGAGGAGAAAGTAGAGAAAACAACAACAGTTGCAGGTGGTTGTGGACCCCAAGAACATTGAGACGAAGGGCGCTGGAGAGCTGATGAATAAAGCATCGAGTCCATCCACCAATGAACCCACTGATGCCTCTCCTAATAGCGGTGAAACCTCAGACACATCTGTGTGCTCTGATAAACCAAAGCAACAGTTGCCATCAACAGTTGCTTGCAACACTCTATCCACTGACAATAGAACTTGCATTGACCAATCAAGAGTGGATACAACGTCGTCACAACAGGGTGACAAATCCATACCAGTCACATCCGAGAAGAACCATGACGAAATAACAGCAAAACCTCAAGAGAAACGTGAGAACCCCAAGAGCATAAGAAATCCTAGCGTTGGCCAATCTTGCTCATCTAGGCCTGAGCCCCCAGCCATGCTAAAGCCTAAGGAAACTCTTAGAACTTTGCATGAGATAGCAACCGAGCAAGCCCTCGTTGAACATAGAAGTGTCACATAATTCTTAACTGAGTTGGATGCTAAGCTCAAAGTGGTCGCACGTGTCTACGTCCTTGCGGACATGGGCACAATCACCAAGGAGCAGCTTGGAGATTACTTGACCTTCCCTTTATCTTGGGAAGAGCAGGAACATCTTAACGAGCACTATGACAGGCTCCTGTATGAACGCATGCGACTCATCTTTGACGAGGAAGCTGACAAACTACGCTTAAATGTCACGTTCAATGAAGTGCTCTGCCAACCGAATCTCGTAGACATAGAGCAACTAAAGCGACTGTCAGCAGGCTAGAGTCAATTTGAGCAGCATTGGTGTGAAAGCCATGTTGTAATGGCCGAACTAGGGGCTCAGATCATGACGGTCTTAGAAGAGCGATTGGCCAAATGGTGGTCTCAAAGAGACCCAATCTATGTGGCACCAACTTCCCTTCGAGTGCTGACAGACATTCGGGGTCCGGACTTAGCTGGAACTAGGCTACAGGGCCCTTTGATTGATAAGGTTCTCACTGAGAAGGAGTTAGATATTGCCAGTAGACTTGGTCAAGGTTCCATGCTACTCGATGTGGCAAAATACCTATCAGTATTAAGTAAGCTGCCACGAATACTAGATGCGTGTGCCACGCTCCGGTACAACCCCGAGTTCTACACTTGGTTCTTATCCTCGTGAAGTGACATGGATTCACAAATATGTATATAAATAAACATTGCTTTTTGTGTCACCGTGTATAAACAATGTGAACACACATAAGCAATGATAGTCAAGCGCAGGGAGAAGAGTGGGGTCAGATAAACTAAGCTCCTCAAGTCCTCCTCTCATCACACATTCAAAAACCGTGTGACCAGCCCCACCTCCAAGTGAAGGGCATACAACCCACATTGCCGCCATAGGAAGCCTTGACCAACAACTCTGATGATGTAGACAGGGTGTAATCCCTTCCAAAACACCTGCTTCCCTTTTTGGTCTATCCTTTCGAGGATGTGCCTTGTTCCACTCCACGACAACCAGTCCACGTGACTTAGCATAAACTAATAGCCGCTAATGACTGGAGGCAACGCGAACATCAGCATGGGGGCCATTCCTCTACAACAAACACCGCACGCCTCACCCCTCCCCTTCTTGTCATATGTGCTTCATAAACACACTAAGATCCCTTCCATGCAAACAGTTGTATCCTATATCCAGGTCTAACCCTTGGATTGCGTCTTGTAGGGTTCCTTTTTTGGCGGAACGCATGGAGAATCATGGAGATCTGGGTTGCAAAGACGCTCTTCGCAAGAGATGGGAGCATGTGGCACGCGCCCCTCCATCGGAGCGCTACGTGCCCACCATCAAGAGTATGCTAAGAAGCGAGGCCCTAAGCGACAATGTCCAGGGCGAAGGCCGAAGAATCCTCGAGTCAAGGAAGCCGAGACTCAAAACACACAACAGGTGGCAGCACTAGTGGCACGAACCCCCAGCTCACACTCGGGGCCCAGATGCTCAAGGGCAGAAAGGGCAGCTTGGGAAAGAGAAGAATTTAATGAATTGTTTAAAGACATTCTGGAGACGGTAGCGGGCCCGAACTACACCATTCATGTCCCGGCCGACATGTTCCCTACCCAACCCCACAGGAGCCCCACGCCAGTAGAGCCCCAATCACCCGGCCACCCAGACTCGCCCCGCCTCGTGCAAATTGAGTAGCCCATGTTGTATAAAAGACTTATCAAATGCTACTTGTCCATGACTTTTTGTCTTTAAATGGTTAAGTGTTGGCATGTTCCCCAATTGTACAAACTTTTCATATCTGCATTTAATATATTTCACGTCTTTACCAAAAGAAAAAGCTAATCGAGCGCAGGTGATAAGTATCTAAGTCAACACCATGGAATTCAGATAAGTGATGTCTCTTTGCGTGGCACTGGTTTATCATAGTTGTGGCATATACCATGCATGTACTCTCACAAAGTGACAAGTTGATGCAGAATGACACAGGTCAATGTCTAGAAGCGTTTTATATCCAAGTCACCACAAGACCACCAACCCCACAAAGAACCATTATGGAGGAAGTGACAGGAATACCAAGAAACAAAAGCCATTACAGAAACACCACTAGATGAGAACCCAAAGACACCTCTGCAGAAAAAACACATATCACCAACAACTGAGCATGGCCAAGGATTACCTCCTCCTTCTTGGCCAAACTCTATGTTCAGGCAGGAGCCACGCTCTCAACAAGGGCAAACCTCTCTTCATCATCCAGGATTCAATTCGCACGATGCTCTGCCCTTGTCCATGCACAACTCACTCCAAGTGCTACCTCAATTGTTAGATGTCTCACATGTTACAAAGAGGTTTGCAAAATCTCAAGTGTATCTCTTTATCTCAACAAAAGTTCCTCTAGCATCAAGGCTGGTAACACAATCATCTCTGTAATATCAATTCTTCATAGCCTTTGAATCCCAACATTTCTCAATCCAAATGAAAGGCTAACAGTCTCAATGTATGGCATTGATTGTATTCACTTTTCCCACAAAAAAAAAACGAAAAGAAAAGAAACAAAGAAAGAAAAAGAAAAAGAAAAAGAAAATAGAAAAAAAAAGCACACACGATCACAGCACTGCACCTAGGGGTCCTCAAATTAGGTACGTCCAGTGACCTTGGTCGGCTGGCTCCGTCCCTAATCCCCTAGCCCTTTGTATGTCCCCCACAATTGTTCAGGGCACATTAAGGGCAGGACATACCTAGGGAGCTCGCCTCGCCTATGGTTAGACCTGTCACCCTGAACCACTTGCACAATTCTTTTATACTCCATCTCAATGCCATTACAATCAATAGTGGTAAGCAAGGCTCGAAAGACAATGGAAAAGTACACCATACGTTCCAAGCACTACAAGTAGCCACTACTACCAACAGCTAAGACATCAAGAAGCTTAATTATGCTACATTGCCTTGACAAGACCATAATGATGTCTCAAGCAATCTTCAAGTGTACTCCCCGTCTTCATTGACAAATTTTTCCATCAACTTAGCCCCTTGCTTCACTGACCCATTGCTATACAAGGAACTAGGCCGACAGTCTTCTAGCTAAATAATATCTAAGTATGCACAAGCACTCACATAATACATGCACCGAAGTATATACACAGTTTAGGTCATCAAGTGCAGGACAATACTCTCGGCTTGCTTAGAGTTCGACCTGTATCCCAAACTAATTGCACTATGTCTTGTGCACAATAGAGAAGACTACCACTATCCTTAGGGAGAGACCACATGAGAGGTTTTCAATTGCAAGTGTTGAAGACTCCAACGAACGTGTCGTTCGCTCTTCATCAACACCCAACTCTGAATGTTTATCCTTTACCATCCGACAAGCCTGCAAAGAATCGTCATGTGCAGAATCCCCAACAAACCAACACTTGTGCTGACCATCAATGCAATCCCCAACACAGAATAGCCCTACCATCAACTCCAACAACCTTCCACCAGCCACCTTGGCCACCAACAGGACCCCAGGACCTTCTTCCACACCACCACCAACACTCCTCCACGGAAACCACCGGCGTCCTTGTCACCCACGTCTTCGGTGCATGCTACAGCCTGCTACCTACGACGGTGAGTGCCATGGGACTGTCACTTATCTAGGAGGGGGGTAATGTTAACCCTCAAACAAACGAAGGTGGAAAATCCGGAGAAGCTAAAGCAGAAGACAAAGACAAAGGCCAAGGCAAAGAGAAACGGAAGACAAAGATGCACAAGGAGAAGAGTCCTAAATAAGGGAGAAAAGCGCACAAGCGCACAAGGAAAAGCGCAAGAGCGCAAGTGCATTATGGTTTAATTCAAGGAGTGCCGGGCTCTCACCCGTGCAATTTGTAAATGTAGACGGGCGGTGGAAAGGAAGCTAGGAAGATATAAGGACAATGGGAAAAAAGGGCCTAGGCTACGGCCGGCCATGTAAAAAGGGGAAAAGGGGATGACAGCCCAAAAGGGATTTAGGGTTTTGTATATAAAGTTAAAAAGTGAATGAGAAGCTTATTCTTGTGTGTGGCCAAAAGTAGCTCTCCTCTTCTTCTTCTTCTTCTTGTTCTTGCTTGCTTGAGCTTGTGCTTGAGAGAGAGTGTGTGAGAGTGTAAGGGAGTGAGTGTGTGAGGGTGAGGGACCGAGGAGGAGAAGCTCTCCATCTTCTCCTCTCTTCTTCTCTTCTCTTCTCTTCTCTTGTCTTGCTCGCGGCAATGGATCTTGGAGCGTGGAGCTTGAGGATGGAGCTTGCTTGAAGCTTGCACTTGGATCGTGGAGCTACCAGAGTGCGCGGGAGAGGAGGTAACTCGAACGGCACGGAGGTAAGCTCACTACACCCGTAGATATGGATGGCGCGTCGGTTATGTGAGAGGTAGCCATTAGTGCTCGGCTTGGAATGCTTGAAACAATAAGCAGTCCGAGGGTCTTGGCGGTTGAGTGTGTACTCACAGTGGACACAAGCCCTATTGGGATAGGATGGGCAGTCGGTCAAGATGATCTTCAGGGCAATAGATATGCAATTTGCTTTAGAGCAAAGGTTCTTAATGAATGTCAAAGAAGGTATGCTCAAATTAAAAGAGAACTTTGGGGAGTTGTAACTGAATTGAAATGTGACTGGGAGTACTTCATGGGTGCACATGTAATAGTTGAAACAAATTGTCTTCCACTCTTGGGCATGATTGCCAATTGCTCCACTCCCGACATAGCTATGCTAAGATGGATAGCCTATATTAAATCCTTAAATCTTGATTTGAAACATATTGTAGGAAGAGATAATCCACTTGCTGACATGCTTTCGCGTGCCAGATATAAGGATGAAGAAGAGATGATGGACGAGGAAGAATCAGAGTCTATATTTGCTAAAAATGATGCTGTAATTGCAGGTTCAGATTTGAAAACAACAAGTATAGTTGTACCTAATGATGATTTAGCTATCAAAAATGCAAGTACATCATTAATTATAGCAAGTACAACAGGTTCAACTGCTGAAACAAAATTTACAGCATCAAAAAAAGAAGAAACAACCATGGAAGCACGGTGGGCAGCTGAAAGACAGCGTGCTCAATGTTTTGTTATGGTTTGTTTACACTTTAAAGAAGAATATTATGCATGTGATTGGCTAAAAACTGGCCAATTTCTAAGCACTATGACAAAGAAGGAAGATTGGACTAATGAAGAGTTCAAGAGAATCAAGAGAAAAGCTTATGGCTTCTTTCTCAAAGATGGCTACCTTTGGAGGCATGCGAAAAAGAAAGGAAGAGCACCTGTTCATGTCTTAGGAGACAAGATGACTCAAAGACATGTCATGCAAGAATTTCATGAAAGCCTATTGGCTGTTCACAGAGACATATGGGGCACTTTTGCCAAAATAAAAGAGAAATTTTGGTGGAAAAACATGTATAAAGACATTGAGCATTTTGTTGAGTCTTGTCATGTTTGTCAAATGTACTCTGTGGTTAAACATAGAGATGGGCTTCAGCCTACCTTTCCTTTATCCATTCATTACAGATGGGTTATTGATTTAGTAACCATGCCTACAGGAATTTGGAACATGAGATATCTAGTACTTGCTAGAGAAGATCTCACAAATCAGGTGGAAGGAAAAGCTTTGACAACAAAGTCCACTTAAGCTATTTTTAGATTTTTACTTGAAGAAGTATTTTGCAGGTATGGCTGTGTTGCCAAAGTAACTGCTGATAGAGGAGAATTGGATGCCGATGAGGCTCGCCATTTCTTTGCTCAATTGGGAATCAAGCTTTCTCTTACATCAGCCTACAATCCTGAAGGCAATGATAAGAGTGAAAAAGGTCATCAACCAATTCTCAAAGCATTGGCAAAATCTTGCGGAGGAAAGATGAGAGAATGGCCTAGAATGCTTCCATTCGCATTATGGGCTGATAGAACTACCATAGCACAGTAACATATTATATGTCGGATGAACTAATATATGGGCAGCCCCTATTATGCCTATTGAGGAGTCTATTATCACATGGAGTATCTTGCCTTGGGAGGAAGGCATAAATAGAGAAGAGCTGCTGATTTTGCGCATAAGGCAGCTTGAAAGAAGGCCAGAAGATGTCAAGACAACCATTGAAAGGCTGAAGGCAGCAAGATTGAAGAATAAGAAGAGGTTTGATAAGCATCATTGACTCCATTCAAGAGCTATTCAAGAGAATGATTGGGTACTTGTCTATGACAGTAGCCTGTACAATCAATATAGTGCTTATAGGAAGTTAGCCAAGCGATGGTTTGGACCATATGTGGTGAAAATAGTATATGATAATGCTACTTATACTTTGGCTGAAATGGATGGGACCATGGTCAAGGTACCAATAGCCGGTAAACGTATCAAGCTCTTCAAACGAAGAGAGTCTTCTACTTATGAGCTTGATGACTTGGATGTGAGCCATCAACTTGAAGACAAGAAAGATGAAGAAGACTTAGAGGATGAAGATGAAGATATGTCAGAAGAAGAGCCTCCTTAACCTGCAATTTTATAAAATGGCACATGCTAGAGGATGTGCAAGGTTAGGAGGGGGTGAATGTCAAAGATTTTTTTGTTCATAGTATAAAACATAGAGTTCTTATGTTTGCAGAAGAACTTCATTAGGATTCACATGAGAAACTTTCATACATAATTCAGTCATTGTTACCCAACATCCATCTTAGATATCACTTAATTTCATAAGTTCTTTTGTAACTGTCATACAATTTTTAGTTATACCATGTATATTGACAAAAATTAAGTCTATGGGAACCCACAACTTAATCAACTAGAGGTAATTGACAGTCTGTAGGCTAAGTCACATTGGTTCAAGAGGAAAATTTGCCTAGAAATCAAGAGAAGAGCCAAAAGTCCACTAGGTTTGTGTGGGACCTGAAATAATGGTCTTATATGACTTATAAGTGACCTAAATGGTCAAATTGAAGGGTGGGAGCTAAAGAGGATGCAGCCCGCATTTTTTGGCACAAAAAACGGGCCTGCATACTTGTGGCAGATGGAGGATGAGCTGTGGGCTATGGTGCATGCTCCAAAACATGCAAACTCAAGGCAAACTGAAGCTGAAGAAGGAGATACAAACAAAGAAGGTGAGAGCTCTTCTTGCCCATCCATTTGGTATGGCGAAAATGAGTGGTATGACAGTCCATAAAAGGGAAAAAACCTAAGAAAAAGTATTCAGCCTGCTCTTATGTACGTCTTCTCTCATTCTTTTACCATATTCATGGTCCAATGAAGCCTGTCTTGTACCCAAGTACTTGAGTGACTTTGGGGCAAGCAAAGGGGAGGATTTTGAACGAGTATGGGCTGTTTTGAACTAAAAAACCAGTCTAAATAGGGCAGCCCACTGTTCTTGTCCATTTTGATGAGTAAATAAGTGATCTATGTGGTTGTAAGAGAAGGAATTGACCTCTTAACATCAGGGCTTCATTTGTGAATGATTAGAGAAGCTTATTCTTAGGATTATGTGCACTTTTGGAGCTTGATTATGGGCTGGAAATTACTGTTTTAAAACAGGGCTGAAGTAAATTTATGCTTTGTTAATGCATTTCATGAGTTTTTGATCTATGTCTTGGATGTAATTGAGTCTACCATCAAAATACTTCTATCTTGGAGTTGTTATCCATTCATGTTTATGAAATAGAAACCGTTTGACCTTGCATTTAGAGTATGCATTTGGATTAAGTCTGAGATTATCCCTAAATGTATTAGCTTATTATACGTATATGCATTTGATGTGATCAAGACAAAGTCTTTCATTCCATTCATGTATGCTAAAAGAAAAATCTTGAGATCTTCTTCTTCAACTAAGTCATCTCAAAAACCCAAATCTTATAAAACCCCAGTCTTTTCTCCTTCTCTTAATCTTGAATCCCACACTCCTCTTCTGCTCTAATCCCTAGTGGAAGACCTTCAACCCCCAACACGACGACAGCGCCGTATGAGTTGCTCCACAATACAGTGCGAATAGAACCCGGCAAAAATTTGGCTTTGCTGCTCTCACGTCATATCAACTTATCCTCTCCATGTCGTATTGACCATACCAGTGAATAGTTTTTTTTTACTCTTGTATCAACTTATATTTTAAGAAACTAAAAATTGAATAATAAACTTTTTAAATCTATTACTAGGTAAATATTTTTGTCTCCCAGAAATCAAAGTACTTCCTTTCTTCTAATTATAATATATTATCCTTGTCTTATCCATTAGTGCTTGCTAAAAAGTTGATATTACAACACTGTATAATGAAGATATTCTATTTTCAAGTACTAAGATCAAGGTGAAAATTTTCACTTTCTATTCTATTAGGTTAAGGATTATCCTTAGTATATCTATCCCTACCAATTTGTATCAACACCATGGGACTCTTTTACCCATTTTCTTATGAATCAAATTGAAGAGATTGAAGAAAAAGCTTGGATTTAGTTGAAACAAAATCTTATAGAATGGATGTCTTAGGGGTTGAAGTAAAGATGCGGCTTGGATGTCCCAACCTAGTTGGGTCTGCTGAGAACTAACGAGATGATCTCGTCTCAGGTCCATGGAGGACCATATCTCTATAGCTCAATCGACACAAGTAAGTGGTATTGATCCTCTGTGTAGAGACTCTTTTGATTGTTGATCACCTTCTCAAGATTTTGTGAAAGGAGACGAAGGGAGACCAATGCAGACTGCTAGTAAGAACTGGACGTGATTTTGGTGAGAAATTTTACGACAGAGTAAAATCTGCTTTAAGAACTAAGAAACAAAGTGAAGAGGAGAGAACGATGATTCAAATGAATGCATACAAAAAAAGAAGCGTGATTTTGGTGGGAAACGTGATAGTAGAATATTCAAAAAGAAAGAATAATGGCCGAAAAGTGACCTCTGCTAACATGAGTTAACGTCCTTAGACATTTAATGGCTAACCTCTTAAATGAATAATAAATTCTCTCTTTAATCACATCTGAATGGCCAAATTCGGAGGGTTCATTATTTTAAAACCTCAACTAATTAGTAACTTAATCATTTTCTTACAAGTGCCATTTTTGAAATATTTTTGGCCCTAATGGGGAGCCTCTTCTTGCACAGCAGCTTCTTGTAGCCAAGTCTAGATGATATTCTTTCTTTACGAGTTCTTTCTCCTTATGATGTATGCGTATATGTATGTGAGGTATTTTTCTTTTGTTGGGGATTGTCATTCAAGGCATGAAGTCCCAAGGTTAGGTTAGGTATGTTTGGGGACGTTTGAGTAGTTGTTTACCTCCTATAAACACATTGTCAAGCAATCTAAGAGTTGTTTTCAAGGATAGTCCTAGTGACCATATTTTGCTAGTTTGCTAGGTAGTTGTTTCTAAGAATCCCTATTAGTGTGAGGTAGGGAAGGCTGCCAATTAAAATAGAGAAAAAAAAGAGAATATATTTGAAATATATAAGATATGAAAGTGTGTAAAAAGGGGTTCTAACCCATGAAATAGAAAAATCCAAAGAAAGAAAAATTCCAAGAGTAGATGCTCATTGCCTTGTGAAGGCCTAGTAGGTTCCAAGGGATAAGTCTAGACCTAGGGCCTGATGCCTTGTCTTTGTAGGGGTGGTATTTAGCCGAAAAATAAATAAGGATAGTTGGAGGCTTAAAAAAACTGAGTAAAAGGAAAATGATTTAGTATCGCCTCACGAGAGCTTGATAGGTTCTTGGATACAGAGACTAGACTTGAGGTTGATGAACTATTCTCCTTGGGTCACAATATGCTTAGCTCTCCTTTTCACATGCTTGAGTATTAAGTATTATAAAAAATCTAGTAAAATGAAAAAATATATAATTTTCAATAGATCAAGCTATTGGATTCCTTGCCTAGTAGGAGTTCCTGGTCCAGTTGTCCTAGGTTAGGTAGGCAGGTTAGACCACCACTTGGGATGACTCCTTTGATAGTTCATTTAGGTGGAATGTGTTGGAGCAGTTGTTAGCAATTAGATCCAATTTTTTGTCAGACTACTATACTTGACCTATCCCTCATGTACTTCATGTCTTGACCAAAAATGGGCATGACACTGGCTCTAGGCCTATAGGCAGGCCTCCTATGCTCACCAAACCACCCTCACAGCCTTGTAGCTAGGAACATCTAGAGGCTATATACTAATCTAAATAAATCATGTCTTTGTATTGATTTGTAGTCCAATGATTTTTCCTATCCTAACTCCAACAAAGGGAGTATTCCACACATACATGTAACCAACATCTCATTGTACACACATATAAAGAAAACCCCATTTGATTGCTATGGCTCCTACGGCTCTCCTACACCCCAGGGATTGGCCCCAAGATATGCCATCTCAGACATAACACATAATCATAACATTGTCCACTCTTTTTCTAACCTCCACATTTCAGAACATATTATTTTTTCCTTACTTAATCAGACCCCAAAGAGAATCATACTATCATATAGCTCAGGGATCCTCATATACTCTCATCATTGGTCAATAGTTTTAGCAATGAATTGTAATGTATACTAGAGACTTCCTCTTTTTTTATACCATGTATAAGAATGAAAATGCAAGGTGTAATGCCATATAATACTAAAAAAAAACAACCACAAATCATCCAATGTGTCATGTGAAAAAAACATTCTTTCAATGATTTCCTTGCTAATGTATTGTTGCATTGCTTAGAAACAACATCAGACTCATTCATGCTATTGTCCCTTTAAAATTGAATAAATAAAGTCCTATATACCATGATATATATCGAAATTAGAATTTCATTAATACTTAACTTTTCACAATCTCTTTTCCCCTATGGTTTAGGTTTTGCAATTGTGCACTAGTTTAAGAGGGTGTTTCATGTCATTTTTTAAATGTAGGAAAGCATAAATACACACTTTCACATAAAGATGGAGATAGACTGTAAGGTGCCCACCCTGACCATGCATGCTTTTAGTAGTCTATCAAGAAATGAATCTAAGTGTTGCTGCCCAGCACTCCCAGGGAATGTTTCGAGTTTTGTTGCCTAGGGTTTCCCGGATCCGCCTCGCAACGGAACGTTCACCGCCGAACCCACTAGAATTGACCTAAAATTTGTGCTCCTAGTGGCCAAGGTCTCCTAATAGCATTCTAGGGTTGGATCCTGGACATCCTACTTTACGCAAAGATACATAATCCAAAGCAGATCCATACCGCACTTGGTTCAAAGAGAATGGAAAATGAGAGGGATGCGCCGCTCAACCTCTCTACCCGTAGGGCATAGTCCCATTTTAGTCCCCTAAAACGGCATGAATTGGATTCTAACCTAACAATACCTAAAGTTTGAATGACAGTAAAATGTTGTGAGAAGCCTCCCAATTCTTTGGGACCACCCTGCCGTAGGACAGACCTGTCGGGGGTCTACCCATCTGCTTCCCTTGATAGCTTTAGTTTTCTAATTAGGTCCTACCACATTTATGTGCGACACTTAAAATCAGCTTCATTAATTAAGCCTTTAAGGAGATAGGGTTCGTTCGCATAACTTATAGCATAGACACAAAAACAGAGCAAGCCATCTATTGACAAACAAGTTCCTTAACTTATCTTCAAGTTAATCTTTGTTTCCTGCCCATATAGGAGAAATTATGTATCACTTTTACCCAACAGAAGTATCCCTTCTGGCCTGCAGAAGTAACTGGTCCAAATCACATGGCACCACAAATTCAATCCTTTATCTAGAATAGGATCTCCCAACATGCCCAGACGTTGGGGGGCCACGGAGGTCTTCAACTCCATTCTAGACCTAGCAAGGGGTGTCTAGAGACCCGCAAGCTGTCTAGGAGTGAAACATCATTCCCGTGGTTGGCCTTTTCACCCTTGACCTTTGGCCCATGAATCGAGTAGTGCCCTCTTTGGGTTAATCCGTGGTGTGATCATGGAGGTGATCCACCAGTGCAAAATATCCTTCCTTAATTAAATGCTTTAAGAATCAAGCACAAACAAGGCATTCAACCCTAATATCATTTTCTAAGAAAACATTCCTTTATTCCCATGGCAACTTGTCATCACAGACCCTTGCATGCATTTACCATAAATCACAAGCATTTGGAATAATCATCCAAACAATAACTAATAACCAATTGAATGTAAAAGCATTTAGGATGTTGTTCGATCAACCAACAAAACCAATTGCATTCTTCCCAAATAATGCAAGAATAGTCGTGATAACATTTCCATCACATATCTGCTCTCCCCCTTGGGATCAACGAGAAATTCTATATAAAATTTAGTTATCACTTATATGCACAATTTTTAATTTCATGATTATGCCATTCATAACCCTTGACCGATTCCTCCTTGTAATTGCTCTATTGACGAACAAGCCATATGCAACTAGGTGCAATTAACTTTTCTTAATACATGCACTTTGCAAACTCAATCATTTGAATATGTGAGATAAAATTTATCCCTTCTGATGGCCTATACTCGTGCATCATAATATGGGCCTAACGTATGTTATACGAGGATCAAAATAAGCATCTATCAATTGGAAAATACATTACTTACGACCAGAATAGCAATTGGGTTGGTAGTGATGCCTTTGCCGAAAGCTTCGTTGTGCTGGTTGTAGGATTGCTATCCACACACGACATTCTTCGCTTGGAGTCCATCGTTCGCAAGTAGTCTTTAGAGATTAAGAAGGTGGAATAGATTTGAGATGGGAGAGTGTAAGAGAAGATGGTTAAATCGAGGATCAAGATAGAGGAAAATTGTGCAGCCTCTCGACCTAAACTCCTCTCTATCTCTCTCTCTATCTCTCTCTCTCTCTCTCTCTCTCTCTCTCTCTCTCTCAAGCTCTCTCTCACAATCTCTTGGAGGGGTATCTTCTCTCTCTCGTAGCCTCTCGAGGTCTCCTTATCTCCCTTGTGCCTCCCCATGCCTCATATTTATAGTGAATTAGAAAAGAGGCTTGTGGCTGAGAAGAGGAGCTCTTTGTGGAGGGGGATCTTGGAAAGACCAGTGATCTGATGCTCAAATCATAAATCTGATGGTTCCATTGGCTCCAAAAGGGGGGTAAAAATTCAAGACACTTGCTTAGAACCTCTTAGTTCACTCCTTCTTCTTTTCTCTTTTCGAAGTGCTGTCTATAGCTTGTAGACTGTGATCGTGGCACGCGCGATTTGGAAAATCCCCCTCTTTATTTTTTTAAAATATAAAATCTCCAAAACTAACTAAAAAATCAATTGTCTTTGGACCTCCAAACTATATACATTAATACTAGTGATTAATATATCTAAAATACCTAAAATATACTAGTTTTTTTCAAAATCTAATATTTTTGGACCATCCAAACTATATACATTAATACTAGTGATTAATATAGCTCATAAGTCTCGTTCACGTTATAACTTACGTGAAGGGTGACTACGGTCCTTGTCAATCCAAGAAAAATATTGGATTTATGACTTTTGATTTTTTTAATATATATGTTAAATTAAATAAAAATCCTTAATTATTAATGTTAGTTAGTTTTTACCTTAGTTAGTCTTTAGTTAGTAACCTTACTAACTTATTAATTGAGTAACTGACTTTCGAACTAACCAGCTAACTTTAAATTGCATGGAAATATTACATCCTCCTCCCCGTAGAGAAATCAAGATGTCCTCATCTTGAGAGAAACCGAGGGTATCATTTTGGAACCTGTGGGTTATGGACCCACCATGCTTTCACTGTGCTACTTTGATCACTCATAGGCATGCGGTCTTTTGAAACAACAATCTATTGTATTTGATATATCAGAGTCTTGATTACAATAGAAAATTTATTGTAGTTACATCTCATGGATATCTTCTAGGTTTTCCTAAGCACCTGGTATATTCTAGATCATTGGAGCTTATACAACTTCATTTCTTGTAAGATCAAGTTCTCTTTGAGTTCTATTGGGATAATTGATGTAGCTATGTCCAATGTTGTGGCACTCGGAGCATTGGTGTTTAGGGTGCTTTGGACATTTCCTTTTTACTACAACAAAAAGGGTTCATAGACGCGCTTGTAGACGCAATATTTGAATTGTGAAAAAAAATATCGGGTGCGTTTATTAATGCATCTATTTGTGCGTCTACAAAATCGCGTCTAAAAGCGCACTTATAATCAGAGTTACACGCATACTTAGATGCGCCTATAGACGCGCGTATAAACGCGCTACGTAAATATATAATCATATTTATAAAAAAGTGGACATATTCATATTGTGCGTCTATACAAGCGTGTATCTACACGTCTAAAACCGCGTTTACTCTAAAAGTTTTTGACAAGAATAGACGTGCATTTATCGTGCAATTTAGACGCGCTGATAGACGCGCAAAACAGAGGTATGAAAAAAAACCAGAGAGCATGTGTTCTCTGGTTTTTTTCCCCCCATCAACATCAAATTGTATGCTTAGGGAAAATAGAGAAAGATTATTTTGAAGATTGGATACTGAAAACAAAACAATGTATGTAGCACATGAAATTTCATATATATAGATGAAACGTTTTTACATTATGAGTTCTAGTGCTTGTGACGTCATGGTCGCAAGCACTAGCTGAAAGTAATACATATCAAAAATGAAAATTACAAGCCAAGAGGAGGCATACATGCATGGGGCTCCTCTATATCTCCTCAGAAGAGGCATCATCATTGCTAGCACCATTGCTGCTTGTGCCATTGCCGTTGCCGCCACCGCTACTGCTAGTCCCCCCCTTCGCTATCCTCAATTGCATCAGGGTTCGCCTACACAAAAGATTAAGGTATATAAATACCATTACAAATAATAAATTAGAGTTATCTATACTTTTCATGTAAAAAATAAAACATACCTCTTCTGGTGGTGGAATCCTAATGGTGCGATTATATTTCTCCTCCGTGATGAGTCCCTCCTCGTAGAAATGTTGCCAAGTGGACGCCCGGTTATGACCTCGATGGTATCCTACCTCTCTAGGAGTAGGCATCCTACCAACGATATCATACTACAAAACAATTTGAACATACAACGTATTAAAACACACTACATAATGAAGTGAAACAAATTACAAAATTTAATTTAAAAAAATAAATCAAATAAAACTTACAAACTCAGCCTCCCATGACTCTCTGCCACCCGATCCATAATGCGACGATCCCATGGTTTTCATCTGGATACGTCGCGCCTCTGCATGCTGGCGACTTGTCATTTTCTCTGCTGCTCTCTTCTTGGCCTCTTTCCACTCCTTGCGGTGGCAATTGGGTGGTTGGCCATATCCAGGGCGCCCCTGCTCTTGTCTCCGCAATGACTCCTTGGCGCGCATCATAAGGTGAGACCTCTTGTTATGAAGCGCGTCTCTCACCTTTGATCATCCCCAATCATCTGAGAATCGTGAATTCTCAGGATTAGGGTACCTTTTATGTACTGCCCACAGCACCTCTTGCCACAAACCATTTTTTTGGTGCTTGAAGGGAATCATGCAATCTTTGTATGTGGCATGCATGACACTCCTCAAGTAGGCTATCACTTCCCTCCCCTCAAAGTCATGCAAGATACCACCAACATCAGTGATAGAGTAGTACATTTGTGGAGGCTCACCTCTCTCATTTTCCGGTGAGGGTGATCAAGAGCCACCACCTAGGCAACCCCCACAAAGCCTCAACCTCCTCGTCCTCTCGCACCACTCTCCCTCCTCCCTCGACGTGCACTACCCTCTACCTCACTCGATACACGTGCTTCTGCAGATGCACGTGCTTCCGCCGATCCATGTACCTCAGTTGATCCCTGTGTAGGCAAATATGTGATAGGTGTCCTAGACATCACACTGAAAACCTCATCTGTAGTGGGAGGGCGACTAAGATAATTGGTCATCTCCCCCATGAATTGCTCCTTGTTGAATGGGGTGCTGGAGGATCCAGGATTCCACATCTACACAAGAAAAATCATATTACCATGTGCAGATAAAACATATTACATACAACGTCTATACCTGCGTCTTTGTGCGCATCTATACCTGCGTCTCTGTGAGCGTCTGTCAACGCGTCTCTGTGGGCGTCTGTCAGCGCGTCTATTTCCGTGTCTATAGCTGCATCTACACTGTTATTTGGATGCACTGACAGATGCGCACAGTCGCACCATTTCTTCTCAAACTTGCTTAAAAAACAAAGCTAAAAAACCTCCATAGATGACAAGATCCAGCATGTGAAGAGAGAGACAAACAAACAGAGAAACCAAACAAGATTGAGAGAGAGAAGAAGAACTCACCTTCTTTGCTTGTTCCAACAGGTGGCGGCAGCTAGGTTGCAAGCTCCTTGTCCTCCTTCTCCCTTCCCTTGGTAAGTTGCTTCAATCTTGTTCTCTTCCTTGCTGTTTAGCTCTTGTTCTTTACTCTTTGGCTCTTCTTTCCTCCTGTCCTCTTTTTACTCTTATTTCCTTGCCTCATTGTCTTCATGAAGTGATAGATAGGCATGAGTAGTGATGTCGAGCTCGAACTGTAGAAAACACACAAAAAACGCAGAAAAGCCTAGGTTTGAAAAGAAAGCCACAACTTTTTTTAAATTTTTCTATACTTGCGTGGTGCGTCTGTCAGGGCGTGTAATAGCGTGTGTATATGCGCAGATAATTCCTGTTACACGCGCTTACAGACGCGCAGCAACAATTTAAGAAATCAATGCATGCATTTAGGGAATCAATTGACCTATGTGGTGACATATATAACAAAGCTTGAGGATAAGAGATAACACATTGGCAAGTCAATTGGCACATATATATGTAGTGACTTACTAGACCATCCCACTTACAATTGCATATTATCCCACTTACGTATCAATAGGTGGATAAAGCATGAATGGTCCAAGTGTAATTATGTCGTATATACATCCAATCATGCCCTATTCAAAAAATACTAGCTGTTAAGATGTTTGGTCATATTCAGGTAACCTCTTGCTTGCATGATATGTTTTAAACTACTCAGAATCTTGGGAAATTTAAAGAAAAGATAGGATACTTTGCCACCCAAGCCTACCCTGCTTACTCTATTGTTGCCTGAGAGATTGTTGCAGGGGCTTCCCCCAATTATGAGGTCAATCTTTCCCACTGCATCCACAATCTCAGCCAACTTATCATCAGTAAGATCTCTAACATCATCCTCCATTTGAAATCGGCCTGTTTGGAAGGTTTTGTTCCACTAGCTGGCTATTATGTTTTTACATTTATCATTGATCTCCACAATAACGACAGCCTTCAAAATTATACCCAATTTGTGCAATGCCACTTCTTTCCCACCAAGGCTTGAGAATAAGGACAGAACTGTTAAACCTTGCAGATATAATTCTTTCAGTGGTGAAAGATTGTACGCAATAGTATTGACCTGAAATGAGTTGCCCAATGCATCATACCGATCTGAAAGGGTAGAGCAGCCTCAAGTGTGGTCACGATCATGTCCAAGCACCAGCTCAATCTCATGGGGTTCAAGTGGGGTAGCTTGGCTTGGGCTGACCCAAACCAAGTTCCATATTTTGCATGCCAGGACAATCTCATGTTGAAGATAAGAAGGTATCTTGCTTTCTTTGTGGGAAGAAAATATTTTTCTAATCAATCCACATATAGTGCTAGGGGCACCCCGTGTGTTTATGCAATTCAGCTTCTCTCTCGGATCCCATGGGGGCCAATACTTCTTTGTTTTCGGAAGCACCTCAAAGATTGTCATGGGAGCAGGGGGAAGGATCAACCTTCTTCCATCTACTGGAAGGTTATAAACATAACCACCTCAGCCTAAAGCATGCTGAAAAATATCTAGAGTCTGTGAACTCTGGATCTATGCCATTAAAATGCCGTTTGATGGTCTTCCACTCTGAATTGGGAACGTTCTCGACATTTTCAAAATAGAAAAAGGGAGGGCCTTCCATCAAACTATTCAATGGTTTTGGTTTGCCTTTAAAAAATCCAGGAATTCCAAACCCCATGCCCTTTTTGAACTTGAAGGGTGGGATAGAACCTAGATGTGGACGTGTTGTTTTTCCATTCATAGATTGAGTCTCGAGCCATAAAACACTCGAGTCTTCACTGGCACTTTTATCCAAGTCTAGAGTAGGAGTAATGCTGATCTTTGTTTTAAGGCCCAAGTAAGTGTACCATAGCTTAAGGGCTCTTTCATCTACCCAGTATATTTTGCTATAGACACCTCGTGAGGGTCCAGCATGTCTAGTTATTTGAACACCTCGTGAGGGTCCAGCATGTTTAGTTTGATCTTTTATCTTTTACGACTAGTGCACATTATTCAATGCACTTTGGTGTGAGGGTAAACATCTTCGAACTCAACGTATAGATGAAAAGAGAAATACCCAAGATTGTGGTGTCCTTGCTCACTTCGAGGATGCCAATGGTACTTCGAGTAATTATTAACTCTATTTTTTTAATTCAATGATTCAATGTGTATTCTTAATTCTATGGTTTTTATCATGCGCACACGTGCATGCTCAAGAATCAATTTTAGGTGGTTAAATAATTATTAAATTTGGTTTTTTAATTATGTGAATTGCAATTTTAGGTGGTTAAATAATTGTGCGTCTGCTGGCGCATCTATATTAGCGTCTATTTGCGCGGATATATAGACGCACAATTCGCATCTATTTACACGCACGTTTACACACACTTATAGATGCTATGATAGACGCGCCCGACTTTGCGTGTCTAACATGCGCATCTATGCCTCGTTTCTGTTATAGTGTTTGAAATGACCTAAAGTTCTGCAATAGAAACATTGTAGAACTTTATCACTTGTGGTCACAAGATTCTTGGTTGTCCTTGATAGGATTTTCTTCTTTAGACCAAAGTGTCATAGGATTCTTTTAGCAGATTGGAGTGGTCCTTTATCTTGGAAACTACGTTCCCAGATTGTCCTCTTCTTAGTTCGGGACTGAGCTCCATGGACAATAGGCTTTGCTTGTAATACTAAAGAGTACTTCCAAGCTTCGACATTTTGGTAAGACCCAATCTATATTAGTTGAGAAGGAGCGAGTAAATAAAAATTCATTACAATTTATAATTATCATTCCTTGCTAGTGTATCTCTAATCATTTACAAGTTCTAGGCTCAAAATAGATGCAACTCATATTACTCAGATTAATTGTAGTTACAAGAGTAAAGTTTTTTCCAATATGAGTTGTACTTCATGTCGACAAAATTTCTAGAATCTCTAGTTATCCTGAAGAGGTGTTATCGGTTCTAGGTCTTTGTCTTCATCTAATTTCTCTAAATATCCATAGATTGCACCTGTGTAGCTTCATTTTCTTGGAGGCTCAATGTCTTCTGGACTTAGGTCAAGGCAGTTTTCTTGGATGTGTCCTAGCTCATTACAGTGGAAACATCGATGGTGGAGACATCTCCTATGGATGTGCCCTATCTCTCCACACGTTTGGCATCTCTTACCCTGATCTTGAGATTCATCTTTGCTACAATTGCCCGATTTAAGTTCTTGGATGATTGGATTCGCTTGGAGTAATGCATCTTGCAAGTCCGTTGGATACATTACTTCAAGACGGTGGTTTGGAGGAGTGTTTAGACCATGGCAAAACTTGGATACTTGTTGCATAATATCCATAGGTGGCACATATTTTAGTAAGCTTCCAAGGTTAATTCCAGCTACTTGAAGTTGAAGAATTCATTCATCCTCAAAGTCTCGTAGGTTGACGGAAGGTATCGTCCGTGTAAAGCATCTTTTAGCCGAGCTCAAGTGACAGGGGCTTCGAAAATACCTTGAACCTTGCACCATTTCTTCCACCATAATCGGGCCTGGCCAACTAGCTTAAGTTTGGCTATTAGTGCTTGATTGGTAGAAGCAGTTCTCAAAGGAAAGAAATAATCATCCATCGACTCAGTCCATATCTCTGACTCTACTGTTGTGAAATCTATTCCTTCTCCATGAAACTCAGGTGCCTTAATTTGCTTGAGAAGAAATTTCTTCTCTTGCATGTTAGCATTTGTGGGTGCAAGAGATGCCTAATGATCAAGCCATACCATTTTGGTAATTTTTTTAAGGATATTTCTATAAACCAATCACTCATCATTAGGAAGTTTTGCTCTAATACCAACTGTAAGGTGCCCGCCCATTCGCTGACCAGGCATGCTTTTAGCAGTCTATTGAGAAATATATCTAAGCGTCCCTGCCCAGCACTCCCAGGGAAGGTTTCGAGTTTAGTAACCTAGGGTTTCGCGAATCCGCCTTGCAATGGAATATTCACGACCGAACCCACTAGGATCGATCTGAAATTTGGGCTCCTAGTGGCCAAGGTCTCCTAACAACATTCTAGTGTTGGATCCTAGACATCCTACTTTATGCAGAGATACCCAATCCAAAGCAGATCCATACTGCACTTGGTTCAAAGAGAATGGGAAATGAGAGGGATGCGCCACTCAACCTCTTTGCCCGTAGGGCATAGTCCCATTCCGGTTCCCTAAAAAAACATGAACCTAACGATACCTAAAGGTCGAATGATGGTAAAATCTTGTGAGAAGCCTCCCAGTTCTCTAGGACCACCCTACCATAAGACAGACCCATCAAGGGTCTGCCCACCCGCTTCCCTTGATAGCTTTAGTTTTCTAATTAGGTCCTACCACATTTATGTGTGACACTTAAAATCAACTTCATTAATTAAGCCTTTAAGGAGATTTCTAGACCTAGCAAGGGGTGTCTAGAGACCCGTAAGCTATCTAGGAGGGAAACATCATTCCCGTGGTTTCAGCCTCCACCTCTGTGTGTATTCCCCCATTGTGCAAGCAAGAAAGCTACAAGTGAGACTCCTTCCTTCTCTCCCACAATCTTAACATGTATATCACCTCCATGTTGACCTTGAGCATGAATATGAGCTATTATGTAATAAAAACAAACCCAGTCTCATGTCTTCTACACTTCTACATCCAAAGAATTGTGTAGGTCACAAGTAAAGAGGAATATAAATCTATGGACTGATAGAAAAATATATCTAAAGGATTCTTTGCATAACTCCATAGCACGCTATAACAGATTTAGGACAGAAAATTCTGTAGCTGGATTTCTGAGTCTGAACTGTCCAGGCCTGCACCTTGTCTAGACCTGTAAGTGCCCTGTTTTGACCCTGTAGTGCAAGATAGTAACCCCAAATGCTTACCAAACCCTGCAAAAGTGTGTATAGGACCTGTGGTGGGTACCTTGTAGTACATGCACTTGTACTTCAGTAATGAAGGGTGTACCTGTAACCACCTGTAAGTACCCTATAAGTGCCCTGTAAATTCCTTGTTTTACCTTATTTTGGACCTCTAGTACTTGAGCCTTTGGAAAGTCTTCAATCTTCAATTCTCCACTCGTTGTACTTGTATGAGGGATAAAATGGCATGACAGGCTCCCTACACGGGCTCCGAATCACCGCGAGGTGGGCAAAGCTCCCCCTGGGTCAATTGGTTGCACCCCTTCAGGATCTTTGATAGTGAGGGAGGGTCACCTCTCTTTTGTCCCACTATCTCCCCCGGCATCCACCTTTTTCCTCGGTGGGTATATCAACATGGTAGAGGCTAGCATTCTAATCAATCAGCATGAGATGCATTTCTGAAATATTCATTCAGCCTTTAATGCGATGCAATTGAATGGAATCTTGAAAGCTTGGATAAGGAAAGGGTCTTACCAATGGAATTCAGTGACTCACTCATTGCTAGTACTTACCCTTTTACAATATTTCAACTTGGGTAAAAAAAATTCAGCCAAAACAAATCAAGGTTATGCATCAAGCTTATCAAATGATATCTATGATGAAGTAATGATTGAATCAAGATGAAATTCAATGGAATAGGTTGAAATCAATGAGAGTTAACACTAATCTTTGATCTATTGATCAATTCAACGAATTAATTGATCAATAATCTCCCATCAACAAGTGGAAAAGCAATAGCAAATGGACTATTGAGAGATTTCAGAGATTAGTAAAAGAAATACCTCAATTAAGCTTGAAGAATATGGTGGATGTCAGATTCAATCCCATTGATGGAAAAGTTCTTCATAATCCATCATAAATCCGTCATAAAGCTTGAAATCTCCATAGAATCAGTCCATACAAGCTCCAATATGATTAAATCCGTGAAGAATCAATGCCCTGGCCTTGCTTGAACACTTGAATATCAAAGATTCAAGCCTCTTGAAGAAAAGCCCCAAAGTAATCCTTCCATTTGAGCTCCAATGTCATGCACAGGCTGAAATCTCCTCAATGTCTTCAATCTTGGAGTCTATTTGACTTGTACATAGCATTAGAGAAGCCTTGGAGGTCGGGGAAGTCCAAAATTTGAAGAAATTTGAGCTTCCAAATCTGTAGCTATGGTGGCTGCCCTGCTGTGTTTTAGGGTTTTGAGCAAAGGAATGGATGATCAGAGTTCTCCTCCAGCTGAGAGTTGTTGTAGGCAAGTGTTGATGAGGTCCTTCAAAGCATTTGATCAATGGATGGAAGATATGGAGCAGATCAAGCAAGGAAGAAGAGCAAGGAATTTAGCACATTTTTTGGCGCATTTTTTGGGCTGTCATCTGCTCCATATCCTGCATCATCACTTGACCATGGTACTCCTCCTGAAGCTCAGAAATTGGTCATTTGTATTTTTTCCAATGGAACAAATGAAAGGACATAAGACGTCTATGCATTCTTAGCAATCTGTTATATGCATTACAAGTAACGAATTTAGATTAATTAAAGATCATCTTTATAAAGTCAAAATTATTATCATGCACTTCGATTAGGAATGGGTGTATAAATCGCATGTCGCATAATTAGACATCTCTTCTTCGCAATGATTAAATCCATAGGAATTTGCAAGGCATGAAATGGTTCTTGAGTGCATAACTCTAGTCAATTGGTATAAATATCGTTTCAACTATGTAATTGTTAGAAAAGGCTGCATGGTTCAAACATAAAACCCTAAAGCTTAGTAGCATGAAACTTGATTGCATGTTATCGAAGGATCACTAGGAATTATGCCATAACTTAACTTACGCTTTGATCTTAATTCGAAAAAGTTAGGGATTGTAAAACTACTCATACATAGGCAATACATCATGTGGTTATGAAAATGGTATCGTAAATATCTTCAAGAATAGACAAGTAAATTGGTTTAAACCTAAACACCTAAAACCGTGAGGTACTCATTTAGGAAGGGTTACTTCAATGCAAGATATCCCAAAGAGCTAACTAGGATTTAACACATTGAGGACGTGACCTAGTCACTCTTATTGCCAAAGTTGAAACTCCTATACCCTAAAGACTTTCCCACATTCACGAAATCTAGGGACATTGGGACACACTTGTGAGAAGTGATCTAGGGTTTTTACCCTAAGGATCTCTTGATAAAAAGATGAAACTCGGTTTGAATTTAGAACCTTAGGACCAATAATATTGGCCTAGTGCAATCAGGAACGGATTGCTATGAAGACACCTTAACCCTGTTTCCTATCTAATCTTGATTTCATGATTAGAAGATACCATTTGATGGGTAGAATAGTCCCATGGATTAGGTGCGACACTTGGCAACAAGTTGTAGAGTCGCATGATCTTGTGATTTGATCACAAGGGAATGGCCAAATCCTCGAAATGAGATTGGCAGATTCTTATGCAAGTTTATCTTGCAAGAGGATGAATAATCGTCCTGATATAGTACTTTCTTGGGTAAAGTGACCAAGATACGGGGATTAGATATTTGCTTGGGAGCAAAGGACCAATCAGTAAATTGGAATAACATATGTACTGTTAATTGAACTTAAGGTATTGATTAAGTTGGGTTAATAGGGTACGGCCCTAACCCAAGGATAAGGGTTAACAAACAAACCCTTGGGGATCTTTCCAAGTCGCAATTGATCCCAGATGGAGTGCTGTATGAATTCGGAAAGAAGGATTCACTCCTTAGTAGTTGGCCAAAATAACAAACACTGGAAGTGATTGTGCTTGTAAGAGTTTAGAGAGCACTTTTTTGCTTTGTTTGCTCAAGGAATTAAAGGATAAAAAGATATCTAATGCTTTAGGTTGAAGGTGTGAAGGGAGAGGCAGCTTCAGTTACCCCCAACTTCCTGCCTGACTTTAACCAAGAGGGTTGTTAACTGCACAGGAACTAGTGCCTAACGGACTAATTAAGGAAGTTGTTTGATGCATGTCCAACTAAATGTGCTAGGTAATTAGATAACTAAAACAACCTGAGGAAAGTGCGGTGGATGTGGCCATGGTTCCATCCTACGGATGGTGGTCTCGGTTGGACGGGAACTTTTCTCAATCATGATGGACAACAAGGAGATCGTACAAAGGACACGAACAGCAAGGGTGCTGACCTAAAATCTAAGTTATAATAATCCTGGTTTATGCTGTTTTAGGGGAACGGAATGGGACTATGCCTTATGGCAGAGAGGTCGAGCCTTGCATCCCTCTCGTTTCCCATTCTCCTTGAACCAAGTGCAACGTGAATCCGCTTTGACCCTGGCATTTCTGCGTAAAGTAGTTTGCTTAGAGTTCGATGCTAGTTGCCGTTTAGGAAATGACCATTAGGGAAAAACCTTGATTCAGGTCGGGTCCTAAGTGGGAATGGCCAGAATACTTCCGCTACGTGGTAGATGCGGAAAGTCCTAGATCGCAAACCCCGTGACATTCCATGGGAGTGCCGGGTGAAGCTTTCTAGACATCCTTTCCGATGGATTGCTAAGACGTGTCCTGAAGATTACAAGCGGACATGTTACAGTTGGTATTAGAGCGAATCAACGAAGGATTTGTTTCTAAGAAATCTTAATAAAAAGAAGTAAAGCAAATGTTGTGTTCCAAACATTTCCTTACTTTCGATGCTGTCTTGCAGAATTATGAAGCATGGAACAGGTTCTTAGTGTTTCGAGTCATGTTTATGACTGCAACACATTCCTTGGATTATCAACAAAGGGTTGGGATGATGAGCATCCTAGAGCATATTTATAATCCATCGCCTTTGTACATGGAACGAAGATGGAGGGGTGCCTCAGGAATCTACTATATAGCCACCCACCAGTTTGCATACCTTCAAACCAACCTAAAGAGGATCAAGTGGTTGGAAGACTTGAAAGTCGTGAAGCTGTTCATTTTTGTGGAGGCTTATGTAAACTCAACTTTCCATATTCGAGGTTGGAGGGTTGAGCTGAACTCATATGTATATGAGGAAGTGACCCGTGTAATCCCCGCCAACAGGATGAAGGTGCTATGGTGCTATGAGAAGAATGGGTTCCAAAGGAACGGATACCCTGATCTTCCAATGACTTACCAATTCCTGAAGATCCATAATCCGAAACCATACTATTATCCAATTCCCGTAGATAAATGTAATACAACATTATTCTCCCCAAACTAAATGTAAACAGTTGGTTTATCATCATAAGAAATCTTGTATTCTGAAAGGGCTATGCCCATATAAATGCAATAAGACTTCTTTTATCAATATATGTTTTGTTCATGAGAATTGATAAGAAGTTAAGTCGTTAGATTGCTTGGTTGATAGCGAAAATGGAGATGAAATATAAATCATAACGATTATCGAGTAATAATGTTAAGAAACCTTTATCTAGGCACAACCCCAGGTACAAAATCCCAGTTCGCCTCCTACATCAAGTACTGCTGTAATCCAGGAGAAGAAGTTTCTTCTCAAGCAGATTAAGCCGCCCAAATTTGACGAGAGAGGCAGGTCCGTCCAAGCAGATGCTGAAATTTGGATTGAATACATGGAGGATTACTTTGAAGCAGCCAGTACTGCACCCGCCAACCAGGCTATGCTCGCCAAGCTAAAGCTCATCGGCGAAGCCAGGCTTTGGTGGAAGAAATGGTGTAGAGATCAAGGGATCGTGGAAGGATCTGTTACCTGGGAGAAGCTGAAGAAAGCCATGCATGGAAGATACTTACCACCTGCGTATCGCACGTAGAAAATGAATGAGTTCTACAAGCTAAAGTAGCTGGGACTCACTCTTGATGCATACTACTCTAAATTTGTCTCACTTCTTAAGCATGTGCCACAGATGGACATGACACAACAGGTGTCAAAATTTTGTGCTAGTTTAAATCCACCAATGAATACCTGTCTCGAATCTATGTACCTATCAGATCTTTAGGACGCACTCATTTGAGCTGCCCCTATAATTTAGGAGGTCATGCTAGACTAAGAGCTAACAAAACTTGGTCTTATAATGACCCGAACAGAGGAGAATTTAGGCCTCAATTGAAGAGAGTTTAAGGTCAGAATCAGGGACAAAGAAAGAAAGCAAGGACTAATAATGTCAACAACTTTGTCCCTACCCAAAGAAATGGCCAAAACTTCCATTGTTTCCATTGCAACAAGCCAGGACATTTCAAGAGGCAATGTCCCAAGCTTGGAGGAGGACATCACCAAGCACCTTTCCAAGGAATTGGCCGTGGTCAGGGAGCCGCTACCCGAGGCTGAGGAAGAACCGCCTGTGTTGCCAATAGGGAGATGTGCGAAGAAGAAGAAGATCCGAGCATAGAAATAGAGTTTGAAAGGGTACACATTCCTTTATCTCACCAGCTTGTGCAAAAAGATTAGGAATAGCCACAGTAGAAGCACCTATCTTGCTTGTGGAATTGGCAAATGGTCGTGAGGTCACTTGTACCAGGCAAACTGCTAAGGTGGAATTCTTTCTGGGAGGAAAGATAACTTCAGTCAAATTCAGAGTCATGAATTTAGGTATCCATGAGTGTCTACTCAGAATGGATTGGCTTAAACCTAATGACGCCCACATTCATTGTGGAAAGGGCCAAATTTCCTTTCGGAACTCTGAAGGGGATTTGGTTACAACTCAGGGTGAAGCAGGGAAGCCAAAAATTCAATTGTCCAAAGCATCTCGAATTATAAAGGGAGTCAGAAAAGGACTACCTGTCTACTTGATTAAGCTCAACAAGTTAGATCAAAAGCAGGAGTCTAGTGAAGGACCTTCTTGGCTAAAGGAATACGCATATGTATGTCCTGAAGAGTTAACATAACTCCCACCAAAGAGAAGTGGATCATGAGATCAAGCTAGTACCAGGAGCTGTGCTAATTGCAAAGAGACATTATAGAATGTCCATCCCGGAAGCAATTGAGCTGAAGGAACAACTCAAGAAATTGCTAGATTAGGGCTACATTTGTCCTAGCAGTTCACCATGGGGAGCTCCAGTACTCTTCCAGAAAAAGAAAGATGGAACACTTTGACAATGTATTGATTATAGAGGGTTGAATAAATCAATTGTCAAGAACAAATACCCTATTCCTAGAATAGATGAGCTTATTGATCGTCTTCAGGGTGCGAAGATCTTCTCCAAGATTGATCTCAGGTCTGGTTACTATCAAATAAGGATCAAGGAAGAAGATATCCCAAAGACGGCCTTCAACATAAGATATGGGCACTTTGAGTTTTTAGTTATGTCATTTGGGCTTATGAATGCACCTGCCACCTTCAATAGGTTAATGCAGGAAATCTTTAGGCCATATCTTGATGACTTCATACTTGTCTTCTTCGATGACACTTTAGTCTATTCTAAACAGGAAGAAGATCATGAACCCCAACTTTGGATTGTCCTTGAGACAATGAGGGCACATAAGCTATATGCTAAGATGAAGAAGTGTGCATTCTTCAAGCGTCAGATTGAATATCTGGGACTCATCGTATCAACAGAAGGAATCTCAGTGGACCCAGACAAAGTCAGAGATGTGCTGGAATGGCCAATACCAACAACTGTCAAAGAAATATGTAGTTTTCTTGGATTGACAGGATGGTATAGGGTCTTCATAAAAAACTATGCTTTGATTGTAGCACCTCTGACGAACTTATTGAAGAAGGAAACATCCATGCATGGTCAACTCCTGAACAAACCAGCTTTGATAGATTGAAGCAAAGTTTGGTATCAGCACCTATCCTAAAACTTCCAGACCTCAGTAAGGAGTTCGAGGTAGTAACTGATGCCAGCGCACTTGCCTTAGGATGTGTGCTCATGCAGGAAGGTCATCCTATAGCATACTCTTCAAGGAAACTGAAGAGCCATGAGAAGAATTATGCTATCCATGATCTAGAACTGTTAGCTGTCATCCATGCTCTAAAGCTTTGGAGACACTACCTATTGGGTAATAAGTTTACACTAGTAACTGATCATAAAAGTCTTAAGTGGATCTTTACCCAGAATGAGCTCAACATGAGGCAACGTCGGTGGATTGACATGCTAGAGGAGTATGACTTTGAAATCAAGTACCGACCTGGAAAGGAGAATGTAGTTTCCGATGCACTCAATCGCAAGGCATTCCTTAATTCTCTAATCTTGCAAAACCCATCAATAGCTAGAACTCTAGCTACAAAGGTATCCATGCCGAACAACCCAATACTTGAGCTAGCTAGAGAGGAAGCATGCCATGATTCATCCTATCAAAAGATGCTCAGGGAGATCTCTATTAAGGATCAGGACCAAAGGATATAGGCTAAGTATCATGAATTCTCTATCAATAGTGGACTTGTCTACTATAGGACGAGAGTATGTATACAGGCAAGCCAGTCACTTAAGCAGAGGATATTGTGGGAAGCTCATGATTCCCCTTTCTCAGGACATCGTGGCTATGCCAAGACTCTCAATGCAATTAGGAAGAGCTATTATTGGGAGAGGCTTAAAGGTGACATTCTCAAATATGTCACTGAGTGTTTGTCTTCTCAATGTATCAAAGCCGAACATGTCAAGATGCCAGGGAAGTTACAACCACTTGACATTCCCCAAATGAAATGGGAATTCATCAGTATGGACTTTGTTGTTGGCCTACCCCAAGTTCAGGGATGATACAACTCCATCATGGTTGTGGTTGACATGCTTACTAAGGTTGCACACCTTATGCTAGTAAAGACAAACTATAAAGCCTTAGACATTGCAAGGTTGTTTATCAAGGAGATATTCAAGCTACATGGGTTACCCAAAAGAATCATTAGTGATCGTGATTCTCTCTTCACATCACACTTCTAGAGAGCTATCTTTCAAGCTATTGGGACTCAACTCTATTTTAGCATAGCTTACCATCCCCGAATTGATGGTCAAATAGAGCGAGTCGATCAAGTTATCGAGGATATGCTTAGGGCACACTGCTATCGTGAGCCAAAAAGGTGGATTCAATACTTGCCTTTGGTTGAAATTGCCTACAATGCTTCTTACCAACAAAACATTCAGATGACCCCTTTTCAAGCATTATATGGTCATGACTATCGAAGTCCCCTAAATTTCTCAAATCCAACCTTGAGGGTTGAAGCTTCAAGGTAGATGTTGGAAGAGATGGATGACCAAATAAAGTCAATAAGACAAGACATCCAAGCTGCCAAGTATAGACAGGAGACATACGCGGATTTGAAGCATCAAGATAGAATCTTCGAGGAAGGAGACATGGTCTTCATTTGCGTACGTCCAAAGAAGAGTTCTCTATCCTTAGGAGATTGCAAGAAGCTAAGTCTAAGGTATTGTGGACCATACAAGATCCCCAAGTGCCTAGGACCTAATGCTTATAGACTGCAACTCCTGGAGAACCTAAAGGTTCATAATGTATTCCATATTAGCCTATTGAAGAAGTATGTACCTAATCCTAACCATGTACTTGATGACCAACAGGTTGTAATGCCTAGTCAAGGAGTCCTTGAACTAAGGCCTGACAGGATCTTAGATGTTAGGGAGAGACAACTGAGATCCAGAACCTTGAGAGAATGCCTTGTCCAGTGGAAAGATTATCCAAAGTAGGATGCCACTTGGGTAGATGAAAGCACTCTCAACCATCAATATCCCCAGTTTATCTCGAGATGATGACATCTCGATTCCTCCAAGGGGGAGAGAATGTAATAATTTTGATTCCTAAAAAAACTGCATTCCTCATATGAACCACCTCTTAGGAGGCCAAAAGGATAAATTTTGGGAAGAATGGCAAATTTTTATTATTATCCCCCTTCCCCCAGCCGACTGTCATGCTATTGGAGGAGAGGGGAATAGCAAGGGCAATTAAGCTCCTTGCTGGAGCTTGCAGAAGGGCAAAGGGCATGTAGGAGGCCGCGTGGGGGAGGGGGGATCCCCTTCCCTCTCCCTATAAAAACCATGGCCAAGGGAGCTGAAGGGAAGAGCAAAAACGCTGACAAGGAGAAAAAGGCCGTGACAATCAGATGCTGCAGATTGGGGAGTAAGGGGAGTGAAGGAGGAAGCCACGGGACACTGCCGGGCCAAGGAAGGGAAGGGAGAGGATTCTAAGAAGAAGAAGGCCATAAGGACTGGCCGTGTCGAGAGAAGTGAGGGGAGAGTATCATCGACCGTCAAAGGAAGAGACGTAGTCGTCTGCGCCGTTGAGGTTGCCGCCTGGAATCGTGAGCCACCACCTGGGAATCACAAGCTGCCGCCAACAGTCATTTCCTCCCCTCCACATGGCATCTCTACGAAGAGCCCAGAAGATTTGGAAGCTTCTTGGGAAGCTTCCAAATTACCTTAGGAAGCCCCCCTTCTTGTGGGCTTCCTTAAATCCTTCCAAAGTGGAGTTTATGACCCACCCCCCCTCTCGGGATTTAATCCCCTGACAAGCGATTCTTACACCTTTTTCCCCCTTTTATTTCCACCAAGTGCATTTTAAAACCTCCACTCCCCGGGATTTAAAACGCTCCCCGTGGGTTTTTCGCCCCCTTCAAAATGCTTTAGGGTCCTTTAAACCCCCTTTAATATTGCAAGTCCCTCAAAGGTTCATCTTAACCTCAGGGTCCCTTAGAACCCCCTTTCTATTGGCCTTCACAAACACCCTTTTTCCCCCCTTTTTCATTTCACCCAAGGCCCTTTAAAAACTCATCTAGCCCCGGAGTTAAGCCCTTCTCCCCCCCTTGGGTTCCCCACAAAGCTTCCACTAGCCTGAGTTCTAAAACTCTTCCCGTGGCACTTCCCTATTGCCCTCTCAAGCGGATTCTTGATATTTCGGGATATTTTAAAATCCCCTTTTAATTGCCTTTCCAAAGCAATCTTTTACAACCCTTCTTCCTTGAAGTTTAAGGAGGAATCCTATAAAGCCTTCTAAATCTGGTTCCAAAAGACGGAGAAATTAATCAAGGAGGCCGAATCACAAAGGAAGTTTCACGTGCGAAGGAGACGGCTAAGATCATAAATTTGCATCCAAGGCGAAAAGGCCAAATTCCCGATGGCTCCTAAGAAGGCACAAGGTGCAACCGCAGGAGGATCATCTCCTAACATCCATGTGGACATTTCATTGCAAGTCCAGGTTTCTCTTCCTAATTTTGATTTACGTCATAATAATTCAATTGTGCATGATTCATTTACAAAAATTAGGATGCATTTTCTTTTGATTGAAATATTTTGGATAATTTAAAAGGAAATAGCTTACGGTCAAGGAATTGGTCATTTGTATTTTTTTCCAATGGAACAAATGAAAGGACATAAGACATCTATGCATTCCTAGCAATTTGTTATATGCATTACAAGTAACAAATTTAGATCAATTATAGATCATCTTTATAAAGTCAAAATTATTATCGTGCACTTCGATTAGGCATGGGAGTATAAATTGCATGTCGCATTATTAGAAATCTCTTCTTCACAATGATTCGTTATAAAAAATTGCTAATAATCCATAAGAATTTGCAAGGCATGAAATGGTTCTTGAGCTGCATAACTCTAGTCAATTGGTATAAATATCATTTCAACTGCGTAATTGTTAGAAAAGGTTGCATGGTTCAAACATAAAACCCTAAATCTTAGTAGCATGAAACTTGATAGCATGTTATAGAAGGATCACTAGGAATTATGTCATAACTTAACTTACGCTTTGATCTTAGTTCGGAAAAGTTAGGGATTGTGAAACTACTCATACATAGGCAATACATCATGTGGTTATAAAAATGGTATCGTAAATATCTTCAAGAATAGACAAGTAAATTGGTTTAAACCTAAACACCTAAAACTGTGAGGTACTCATTTAGGAAGGGTTAATTCAATGCAACATATCCCAAAGAGCTAACTAGGATTTAACACGTTAAGGACGTGACCTAGTCGCTCTTATTGCCAAAGCTGAAACTCCTATACCCTAAAGACTTTCCCACATTCACGGAATGTAGGGACATTGGGACACACTTGTGAGAAGTGATCTAGGGTTTTTACCCTAAGGATCTCTCGATAAAAAGATGAAACTCGGTTTGAATTTGGAACCTTAGGACCAATAATATCGGCCTAGTGTAATCAGGAATGGATTGTTATGAAGACACCATTCGATGGGTAGAATAGTCCCATGGATTAGGTGCGACACTTGGCAACAAGTTGTAGAGTCGCATGATCTTGTGATTTGATCACAAGGGAATGGCCAAATCCTCGAAATGAGATTGGCAGATTCTTATGCAAGTTTATCTTGCAAGAGGATGAATAATCATCCTCATATAGTACTTTCTTGGGTAAAGTGACCAAGATACGGGGATTAGATATTTGCTTGGAAGAAAAGGACCAATCAGTAAATTGGAATAACATATGTACTACTAATTGAACTTAAGTTATTGATTAAGTTGGGTTAATAGGGTACGGCCCTAATCCAAGGATAAGGGTTAACAAACAAACCCTTGGGGATCTTGCCAAGTCGCAATTGATCCCAGATCGAGTGCTGGATGCATTCGGAAAGAAGGATTCACTCCTTAGCAATTGGCCAAAATAACAACCACTGGAAATGATTGTGCGTGTAACAGTTTAGAGAGCACTGTTTTGCTTTGTTTGCTCAAGGAATTAAAGGATAAAAAGATATCCAATGCTTTAGGTTGAAGGCCTGAAGGGAGAGGAAGCTTCAGTTACCCCCCCAAGTGCCTGCCTAACCCTAACCAAGGGGGTTGTTAACAGCACCGGGAAGGTGGACCGAACCCGCTGTGAGAGGTCTCTCCGTTGAGCGCTACTTGGAGCAGGAGGATACTTGGGTGCTAGAGGGGGCTCTAGCTGTAAATCCCTCACCTTCCGAGCCCTGCAGAAGAGGCTAACATGACTCAGGATTGGATCTCGAGGCCCGCATACTAGTCTACGGGCAGAATCTTGGATTATTAATCCCTGTGGATTGCTGGATAGCCTTCGGGCAAAGCCTACGAGTTGGATGTTATAAATGTATTCCAAAGATAAGCTATTGAAAAGGAACTTGTTTGACATTGCTTTTCTATGTCAAGTGCTATGATCACGTGAAGGAACTAGTGTCTAACGGACTAATTAAGGAAGCTGTTTGATGCATGTCCAAATAAATGCTGTAGGTAATTAGATAACTAAAACAACTTGAGGAAAGTGCGGTGGTTGTGGCCATGGGTCCGTCCTATGGATGGGTGGTCCTGGTTGGTCAAGAACTTTTCTCAATCATGATGGACAGCAAGGAGATCGTATAAAGGACACGAACAGTAAGGGCGCTGACCTAGAATCTAAGTTATAATAATTCTGGTTTACGCTATTTTAGGGGAACGGAATGGGACTATGCCTTATGGCAGAGAGGTTGAGCCTTGCATCCCTCTCGTTTCCCGTTCTCCTTGAACCAAGTGCAGCATGAATCCGCTTCGACCCTCGCGTTTCTGTGTAAAGTAGTTTGCTTGGGGTTCGACGCTAGTTGCCATTTAGGAAATGACCATTAGGGAAAAACCTTGATTCAGGTCGGGTCCTAAGTGGGAATGGCCAGAATACTTCCGCTACGTGGCAGATGCGGAATGTTCTAGATCGCAAACCCGTGACATTCCATGGGAGTGCCGGGCAAAGCTTTCTAGACATCCTTTCCGATGGACTGTTAAGACGTGTCTTGAAGATTACAAGCGGACACGTTACATTAGCCAAAGTTCTCTTCTCGGGCCAAACCATTCTCTCCTTTGGTCTTTCAATCGGGGCTTTGGTGCCTCTTTTTTAGCCTTTACCTTCTTTCTTGGCAATCCTTTATCCTCCTCGCGATCGACTTTACTACCAATAGGTCTTAACGGTCCACCTTTCTTATCAGGATTTAGGACTCGATTTTCCCTAGTATCTTGCTTAGGGCTTTCCTTGACAGGTTTTGCATTATCTTTTTCACCCTCTTTAGCCTTTTGTCCTCTTGTTATGGCTCGTAAATTAGAAGTTTCTGCATCATTGACATGTACCGCCTCAATAAGGCTGACTCCACTACCATGAGGTAACTCCTCTACAATAGCCTTCCCTCTTTGCAGTATTTGCCTTGGTCCATCATCTTGCTGGAGATTATTCCCTTGTGCGCGATGGTTAACTGGACCTGGTTGTTTACTCCCTTGTTGGAGAGAGTTGATCTTACTCCAACAGGTAGCAGCTAAGTGGCCAGACTGGACCTAGTTGTTTACTCCCTTGTTGGAGAGAACTGATCTTACTCCAACAAGTAATAGCTGAATCTTGAGGGGGCACCCTCTTCAGGGCATCGTCTCCCTATCAAATTCTGTTGCTTCTTAAGAAAATTGACATCCACAGCTATTTTTCGATACTGTTCAGAGATCATATCAGTGTAGTGCTTCATCATATCCTTAACTTCACCAAGGACATTAGAAACACTCGACTCATAGCCGCGATCATCAGTCTGTCACCCCATGGGCCTAACCACTTAATTAGGAATTATCCGCTGACCAACTGGGACAACATTAGGATTCATTGTTTGATTTCCACTACTATTTAGTGAGGCCACCTAACTACCCATAGGCATAGTCATGCTAGAAGGAGCTAGTAACATAGGAAAATTTGACATAATACTCTCTCTGCCACTCGTATTTAACATGGGGTCCCCTTGACTTCCATTGGTCAAGGCCAGATTATTATCATTCCAATTTATCCTTGCTGCATAAGCCGCTTGCAAGCGCGACTCTACTCCTGCTTGGGTAATGGCAGTGTCAATATCAGCCAAACCAACACTACTCAGCTCACATGGATATTAAAATCCAATCCATGTAGGAAATATTGCAACTATGCAGGTTGGAATAGGAATATAAGCGTTAAGTTTGCGAAGAACTTGCTTTAATTTCTTGACATATGCCTGGACATTCTCATTTGGCTCTTGGCGTGTTACATTCAAAACACGCAACCAATATTGTCCACCCTTCTCAGGGGCAAACTCTCTACGAAAAGCTATAAAGAATTGGGCATTGCTAGCTATGGTTCTGGATTCTAGACCGTGATACCACATTGTTACTCTTCCTTTTAACGTTAGGTGTCCTTCATCTTGGATTCGACAGTTGAACATGAGCGTTTGAAACTCCTTAATGTGGAGTTCTCGATCTTCTTCTACTAACCCATGGAAAATGGGAAATGGTGCTCCTAATGCCGGTAAATTCGATGTACGTGCTAGAATTGCGATAGGTTGTGCCATGGCACAACCGGATTGACAACATGAGTTTGTGTAGGCAACACTACACCCCCACTTATTGTGGGTTGATTAATTGGAAATAGGGAAGTACCAAGACTTCCACTTGCACTCAAAGAGCTACTTGTAACACCTAGGTTACTAGAACCACTACCACTTATGCGTAACGGGCTCCTCCTTTGAGGAGAATAGCGTCTTACAATCTCCAACTGCCATCTAGCCCTCTTAGCACGTTCTGATTTTTTTATTTCGGCTTGACGGTCCTTGTCAGAGAACGTAAACCAACTATTTGGTCCCTAAAAACCCTAGATTCGAGAACCACCACTTGTTGGTAGCTCCCGGCAGACACAACACTGATGGGATGTAACAACTCCGAAATGATAATATGCAATTCGCATATGAAACCCCTCTTAGAGTAGGATAATTATTAGGGATAATAATTTTGTTTTTAATTAGGCAAATTTTTTATTCCCTCCTTCCCCTAGCTGACTGTCGAGCTGGGGGAGAGGGAGGGAAGGGTGGGCACTAAGCTCCTTGCTGGAGCTTGGAGGGGGGGAGACCCATGCCCGTCGACACATGGGGGAGGGAGGATCTTATCCCCTCCCCTATTTAAATCGCAGCTACTAGAAGGTGAGGGTGAAGGGAGAGAGTGAGGCTCTGTGTGTGCATCGTGAGGAAGAGAGAGACCGAAGGCTATCAAATTGCGGCACCGCCTGAAGCCATACGCCGTCGTGAAGGAGGAGTCTGATCTCCGCCACTTTGCGCTGTCGAAGAGCTAGGCTGGGAGAGAAGGGGACGCTCGGAACTATCGCACCAGTTCGCCGCGGCCACCTCCTGGCCATCGTTACCGGCTAGGGAGTTATCCTCCCCCCACGTGGCCTTTGTGAGGCTTCTGGAAGCCCTTAGAAGCTTCCAAGGGTGGCTTCCTAAGCCCCCCCTTTTGTGGCCTTAAGACTAACCCCCCCCACCCCCCTTCCCCCCCCCCCCCCCCCCCCCCCCCCCCCCCCCTCAAAATTTCCCCCAAGGGCTCCCTTAGGCCCTTTTTCCCCCCCAAACCTTGGAGCTCTATAAGCCCCCTTTCCCTCCAAAAAGGTTTCTACTTATAGCCCTTTTTTTTTCTCCCCGTATTTTAAATCCCCCTAAGGGCCCCCTTAGGCCCCCTTTCCTATAGCCTTTAAGACTACCCCCCCTCCCCCCCAACACGTTTCCTCCCAAGGGTTCCATAAGCTTCCCCCCCCCCCCGGAAATTCGACTTGAAGGGGCCTTCATGTGACCCTTAAGTTTTTTTTCTTTCCCCATACCAAAAGTCCTTCTTAAAGCCCCTTCATATCCTTTGTCCCCCCACACGAAAATCCACTCTTAAGGATCTTCTACACCCGTTTTCCCCTTTCCAAGGCTCTTTTGGAAACCCTAGCTACAAGGGTTGGTATTCTTGCTCCCCTCAGGATTCAAGAAAAAGCCTCCTTTCCTTCGAAAGACCGTTTAAAACCCTCCCGAAGTTAAAGCACCCCCTTTTTGGTGAAATCCCTACTTCAAGAAGGAAGCCTTCTAAAACCGCTTCCGATGGACGGTGCAAGTTATCACAAAGGGAGCTATGGTGGAATTTCAAAAAGGAGTTCGCAAAGCTGCATCCAAAACAGAAAGGCTACATTCATGATGGCTCCTAAGAAAGCCCAAGGCGCAGCTGCAGGGGGATCGTCCCCTAGTATCCACATGGACATCTCACCACAAGTCCAGGTTTTCCTTCCTAATTTATATTTGGTATTGTTATAATCGTGCGAGGATGTAACGTTTGAGTAAATATTTTTTTAAGGATAATAATTTAAAAAAAAATTTCCCCCTCCCCAGCCGACTGTTGCGCTGGAAGGGGAGGGGAATAGTAACGAAGTAGAAGCTCCTCGGCGGAGCTCGCGGGTATGGCACAGCCATGCATGCCGACACGAGGGGAGGGAGGATCCCCCTCCCTTCCCTATTTAAATAGGGGGAGACGTTTGCCATCGGGGATGGGGGAATATGTGAGGAGGAGGGCCGCCAGTCTGTAACGTTGAGGGAGAGAGCGGGTTATGCCAACCACACTGCCATCTTGCAATAGAAAGGAAGGAGGACCCCCTCGTTGTCGATGGCAAACGTCTCCCCCTATTTAAATAGGGAAGGGAGGGGGATCCTCCCTCCCCTCGTGTCGGCATGCATGGCCGTGCCATACCTGCGAGCTCCACCGAGGAGCTTCTACTTCGTTACTATTCCCCTCCCCTTCCAGCGCAACAGTCGGCTGGGGAGGGGAAAAAAATAAATTTATATTATCCTTAAAAAAATGTTTACTCAAACGTTACAGAGGAATTGTTGGAAATAGGATGCATTTTTCGTCCTAAATGCTTTAGAAAGTTGATATGCATTTAGTCCATATTTATAAAAATGGAATTAAAATAGTATATTTCGTTTAAGCATGGAAGTATAAACTACATGTCGCATTATTAAGCCATATCTTCTTCGCAATGAGTCATCGTGGGAAGTGCTAAGAATCCATAGGAGAGTGCAAGGCATGAAATGATTCCTAAGTTGCATAAATTGGTCAATTATCATTTTTCAACTGTATAATTACTGGTAAAAGGTTGCTTGTTTAGCGTGAATCTTGTTCGCAAGTTTGATTAGTTGAAATTAGGTTATAACCTAACCTATGCTTGATCTTAAATCGATAAGTTAGGGTTGAAAATCAATTTACGCATAGACAATGAGTCATGTGTTTATGGAAATGATAGTGTAATTATCTTCTTGAATTAGACAAATTGGCATGAACCTAAACACCTAAACTCGCGGAGTACTCATTTTAGAAAGAGTTAATTCAATTCCAAAGAACTCAATAGGATTTCATACGTGACCTAGTCGCACGTATTGCTAAAACCAAAACTCCTATACCCTAAATACTTGCCCACATTCACCGAATGTAGGGACAGTGGAACATACTTGAGAAGTGATCTAGGGTTTCTTCCTAAGAATATTACACTAAAAAGATGGAACTTGGAACCCTAGGACTGACAACGTCAGCCTAATGTAATCAGGAACAGATTGTTTTGTGACTCCATTTGATGGGTATAATAGTCCCATAGTTCGATGCGACACTTGTGTAACAAGTGCAGAGTCGTATGATCTTGTGATTGGATCACAAGGGAATGGTCAATTCTCAGAATGAGGTTGGCAGATTCTTACACAAGTTATCTTGCAAGAGGATGAATAATCTTCCTAACATAATATCTTCCTTGGGTAAAGATAATTGCTTGGAGCAAAGGACAAACCAATAAATTGGAATAACATATGAACTTAAGGTATTGACCAAGTCGGGTTAATCGGGTACGACACTAACCTAGGATATAGGGGATCTTTCCAAGTCACAAGTCATCCCGGATCGAGTGCTGAATGCATTCAAAAAGAAGGATTCACTCCTTAGCAGTTGGCCAACGATAAACAACCAATGGAAATGTTTGTGCTTGTTACAAATTTAAGAGCACTGTTTTGCTTTGTTTGATCAATGAATTAAAGGATAAATGGATATCTAATGCTTCAGGGTGAAGGCCTGAAGGGAGAGGCAGCTTCAGTTACCCCCGACTACCTGTCTGACCCTAACCAAGGGGATTGTTAACCGTGCCGGGAATGTGGACCGAACCCGCCGCCGCGAGAGGTCTCTCCATTAAGCGCTACTTGGAGTAGGAAGACGCTTGGGTGCCAGGAGGGCTCTAGCCGTAAATCCCTTGCCTTCCGGGCCTTGCACAAGAGGCTAACGTGACTCGGGATTGGATCTCGAGGCCCACATACTAGTCTACGGGTGGAATCTTGGATTGGTAATCCCTGTGGATTGCTGAATAGCCTTCGGGCGGATTGTGGATAAGCCTACGGGTTGGACTTTATGTATTTCCAAGATAAATATGATAACCTGTTAACAAGGAACTTGTTTGACATTGCTTTTCTATGTCAAGTGATATGATTACGTGAAGGAACCCGTGCCTAAAGGGCTAATTAAGGAAGGTGATTGATACATGTCCAACTAAATGTGTTAGGTAATTAAATAAACTAAAACAACCCGAGAAAAGTGTAGTGGATGTGGCCATAGGTCCATCCTACGGATAGGTGGTCTCGGTTGGCCGGGAAATTTTCTCAATCAAGATGGATAGCAAGAAGATCGTTCAAGGAACACGAACAACAAGAGTTTTGACCTAGACTTATAAGTTGATCCCGATTTACGCTATTTTAGGGGAACGGAATGGGACTATGCCTTATGATAGAGAGGTTGAGCTTGGCATCCCTCTCATTTCCCATTCTCCTTGAACCAAGTGCAGCGTAAATCCGCTTCGGACCTGGCATTTCTGCGTAAAGTAGTTCGCTTGGGTTCGACACTAGTTGCCATTAGGAAATGACCAATAAGAAAAACCCTAATTCAGGTCGGTCCTAAGTGGGCGGTCCTAAGTGGGAACGGCCGGAATACTTTTGCTACGTGGCAGACGTGGAAAGCCCTAGATTGCAAACCTCGTAACATTCCATGGGAGTGCCGGGCGAAGCTTTCTAGACATCCTTTCCGATGGAATGCCAAGACGTGTCCTGAAGATATGAGTGGACACGTTACATGGGACCTAAAATGAGCCGACATTGGCTATGGCACTAGCCGAACCTCATGCATATGATAGACAACCCCACCACACGGCCTCGCGGGCCAGGAGAATCTAAAACTCACTTTGCACTAAATGCTTATGACAATTTTGCAGTTGTATCCAATATGTAGTCCAACGTTCACCTTCCTTCTCCTCAGAGGAAGATCCCATAACATATAGGCATAATGCCGCGTAATACACACATAGGGAAGCACCTCTCGGTTGATTACCGCGACTCGACCTCAGGGATTGGCCCCAAGATGCATCACTAACACATATAACATTTGCACAAACTCCACTCTTTCATAATTTAGCGTTCTAGGAGATTTTGATTTGCCTCACAAAACTTTCCCCAATGGAAGCATCCGTCTAAACCTACATCTTAGGTTTCCTGTCCTCTCAATTGTTGGTCAAAGTTTATCAATCAAGTGCAATGCATTCCAGGACATACCACATGGCATGCTTGATGCAAGGTGTATGACAATTGTGCATAACCATTTTATGATTTAAAAAAACATCCATGTGAGGTGCGAAAAACATCCCTTTCATGAATTTTAACTAAGCGTTACGTGCTGTGCTGCTTTAGGGACTAGCACTGGAACTTTCGTGCTACTGGTCACCTATATTTAATTATGAAACGATCCCTAAATGCTATGCACAAAGAGGGAAATCCGAATTTGTATCTTTTCAGCAATTAGATCATATTTTTGTATGTAAAAAGCAATAAACACAGACTATAACACAAAGGAAAAGACCAAACTAAGGCTTGACCTCATGCTTTAACCTTGCCAAACATTCACACACACAAATCTTATTTTTCCATATTTTTTGAGAGCGAAAATCCCAATTTTCTCTATTTTTTACTATTTTTCCCTATTTATTATTCATGAAAAAAAGGTATTTTTTGATTTATTTGTATTGTCTTATTACTTTGACTGAAACTTAACATTTTCTTTGATTTTATTCCATTTCCATTCATTTTTCCCAACTCAAAATCGAAAAAACCACTCATTTTCATTAAAAATGACATTTTGCGGGTTTTAAAGAATTAATAACAACTCTAAATCATTATGGGTTCTGCATTTCTATAGTTACAACTCTCGAAAATGATGAAAACAAGGTTCAAACAAAAATTCATCGCATATGAACAACATTTGGACCATGAAACAACAAAAACAAGCCAATTTCTTCATAAAATTGAAGCATATCATGTGTCTTGCGTGTTGCAGGTTTTTTAATAATTATTCTGAGCAGCCCACAGACCGACCATTCTTCAGTGCTGAACCTCTTTTCTCAACCTCCTCTTCATCTTGAAGCAATCCGATCAGACAAGCATTCTTTAGCCCCTCTTCTTCTTGATTTCTTGCACGTGAATTGCCTCTATGCAGGAGAGAGAGTCTTTACTTGCTGATCCGTTTCTTCTAGCATTTGCCTAGATGCTTCTACCCGTAGGGTAGGATCCGAAAAATTTAAGGGTGTAAGACAATCTTACCCATATAATGCCTAAAAAGGGGTCATTTCAATACTTTGATGGTATGATGCATTGTAAGCAAATTCAACTAAGAATAGGTTTTGGATCCACTATTTGGGCTCCCAATTACAATAAGCTCTCAGGATGTCTTCAATAACTTGGTTGATCCACTCTATTTGACTATTAGTTTGGGGATGGTAAGCGGTACTAAAATAGAGCTAGATTCCTAGATATTCAAACAAACCCTTCGAAAAGTTTGATGTGAAGTGAGAATTGTGGTCACTAATGATTCTTTGGGGTAATCCATGTAACCTAAAAATTTCCTTAATGAAAACCCTCCAAGTTTGCTAACTAGACTCGCTTGAGTCCATCCCGTAGTGGAAGTTTCGGTAATTCCCACGAGGATTGACTTGAGTCTTTTTTATTAAATCGAATATTAACGGTTGATTAGTGTCAGTGGTTCAAGTTTCCATCCCTTATAAAAATTTCTATCTGAAATGGGCTTGCATTATGCTAGGCTCAAAGAGAAGGGGAGATGAAAGGGAGTGTGGCACTTTGATCCCTTTTGTCCATGGTTCTAAAGTGATGCAAGTCAAGCTCTTTGATCTCCAAGGATCTATCAAAAATATGATTTTTATTCCTCCTTAGGAAAGCTCTTGGCTCACCGAGACCACCCAACCACAGGTCAAGTCCATCCCCCCCTTATCTCGAGAGAGTATTTTTAATTTTCTAATTCCCTACCACCTTAGGTTCAATATATAAAAACAGCTTCTTTGAATTATCTCATGATAAAAATTCGTCACATGCCTTTATTTCATGACACAAAAATAGAGTAAAGCAATCCATGTGGGCTTGAGTGGTGCGATGTGACTTAATGTGAATTGTGTGAAATCACGCTTCCATGAAGTCATTCACATCCAATCAGTTTCATGCCATTGCAACTTTTTCACATGGATCATAATTACTCATAATAGTCATTTTTGGGTCCTTTGTGGGTCTTGATAGATGGTTTGATGTGGGTGTTTAGTCAAGAAGGTTTACCTAGGTATCTATCAGGTGTAAGTGGCCTTAGTCAATTGTTTCAACCACTCCTAGATTGCTAGGTCAAAATTTTGAGTACAAATAGCTCTATGGTCTCATCTACTAGTCTGGATTTCAATTTAGGTTGCTGTGGATAGCTAGCTGTAGGCCCTAATAGGTCAGAGTGGCAAAAAATGTTCAAACTTAGAGTTCTAGACAACTTGTATGAGTCCCAAATTTAGCTATTCAAGTGGGCTCTTAAAGGAATGTAGTCGTCTGAGTGGTCAAGCTCGGGCTCAGACAAGGGGTACCCATCTAAGCATCCAAGTTGGTTCTTCGAGGCTTGGGTTTGGCTGTTCAAGTCTAGGTAATTGGTCTGAGTTTGAGTTGGACTCTTATTTGTGTTAGATGTCTAACTAGACTTAAGTGGATTGGATGTCCAAGCCTAATCAGAATTTGACCATTTGAGGCTTATGACTGCCATCCGAGTGGTGCAAGAAAAGCGTCAAATGACAATAAATGGATAAAATTGATCAAATGCAGTGTCTATTAATACACTCAGGGTACTAACCTCATTCAATGAATATCACGGGGAAGAGTCAGTGGAGCTCTCAAATGTGACAATGCCAAGGATTGCTACTATTGTTGCCTCTAGACCTATAGTTCTCTGTCTCTCTCTCTCAATAGCCCTCTCTCAATCTCACAATGTGCAAATGAGCTCTCTCTTCCTTCTTTTCACATTTTGTGTTCTCTCTTTCTCCCTTTACTCTCTAGTTTCCTTCCTAGACACAAAAAATCTTTTTCATTCCTTTTTCTGTTTTCCTGTTTCCTGGTTATACAAAGACTTAACTTTTCCTTGTCTTTCTTTATTTCCCAAACCTTAATGTCTCAAATCTAATTAAAATACACTTCTCAAATCTAATTAAAATGCATTTTTTATATTCTAACCAATGCACAAAAAGATTTCTAAACCTAAACTAATCCACAAGAGAGATCAAATGGCCTCGAACTCCCTCGCTTCCTATGTAAAACCAAGTGTCATTTTGAAGATGAATTCCTACTTTGTCACTCGATTTGGAGTGTGCAAGAACTCAAGCTCGAATTAGTTGGTCCTAGTAATGGAACCAAAATGTAACCTCTCTTTGCGAGGAATCTGTCAAGACCTACGGACTACTCATTGCTTCAAGTGTTTCAAATTGAAAGTTATGGCTACCTCTCATATAGTCGTGTATAGTCCTCCACACAAAAATATAGTGAACTTACATATCCGATCGAGTTGCCTCCTCCCATGAATTCATTAGTAGCTTCATGATCCAAGATGTGCTCTCAAGAAAGCTCCAAGATTCAACCTCCCATGTGTGAGAGAAAGGAGAAGAGAAGAAGAAGATAATAAAGAGAGGAGAAGAAGAGCTTATCCATGGTCCCTCACTCTCCCACACACACACTCTCTCCCTCCCTTACACTCTCATGCACAAGAAGAAAGCAAGAAGAGAACAAGTTCGGCCACACATCAAGAATGAGCTTCTTCATTCATTTTCTAACTTTTATATATACCCTATCCCCTCAGTTTTGGTAAGGCCTTTGTCTATTCCTCTACTCTCTTTCCTTGTCCTTCCTATTAGCATCGGCCTTAACCCATGCCTCTCATTCTTTACAACTTGCTTTAGAGAGAACCCACCAATGCTCTATAACAATATAAATTACAAGGCACCTGATGCTCTTTTTACAAAAATATTAAAGTTTGCTTATTGGTGTGCTTCTTCCTCTTACAGTTAGACTTTTCATGTACTTTGTGTCTTTAAATTTTCCTTATTGTGTCTTTGTCCTCCATCTTCCTCTCACATTGGGATTGTATTCTACTTGCGATTTTTAGATTTTTTGTCTCGGTCTTCCGGGGGTTAACACCTGAAGGTCTCAAAGCTCTTTCATTCACTTCTTCCCTCTACAACCTAATGTAACAAGGCTTGTAACCAAATCTCATCAAGGTGTACAAGGAAAGTGAGCTCTTATTGTAGACTTTCACTTCACCCAAAGAATGGTTTAAACCTTACTGAAGCCAACTCAACCTCCAAAGGTAAAACACACTCTTCTCCATATACTAATTTACAAGGGGTATGGCATGTAGCTCTTTTCAATGTTATATTCTAAGTCCAAACAACCACATACAACTTCTTATCCCAACCACGGTTACCTTCGGATACAGTCTTAGATAAAATCCCCACAAGCTGCTTATTACTATTGTCTACTTGCCATTAGCTTGGGAACTTTAAGGCATAGCCTTATTATATTTAATATTCATAGCTTCCGTCAAGGCCTCAATCATTTTATTAAAAAAATGTGTCCCACAATCAGACATAGGCTCCTTACGTGGACCAAAATGACAAACAATCTATGCCAAAATAAAACTAGCAGTTTCTGTTGAGATGGCAAGCTCAACACATGCGGACATTGATAATGGACCACCTAGCTAGATGGGTCCACCCAACTTAGCACGTTGGTGGTCATTATGATACTCACATGGCCAGTGACTTATCCCTTATTATATTTACTTTGTTACACCTACCTATAGCTGGTAAAGATATAGCGCCAATCAATTAGTGTAGTCTGTTATGCACTGTTTGACTTAGTAGGCCACTTTCCTTTATGTTGTATCTTATCTATACTTTGTGTACATTTTCTAGTGTGTGGAAGAAGAAGAAAAAAATAAGCAAGAAAACGTTTTGGCCTCCATCTCTCTTCTTGTGTTCTTGAGTCTTGGGGGGTTCACTATATATATATTCTCTATATAACATGCGTTCATGGCCTATTTATAAATATCCTAATCTGCGAATTTTTCTTGAATAAAAAACAATCATTTTCTATTCAATCTATAAGTAATCCCTTTATATGACACCCTTATGTATGTAGAAAATGTATAAAAATGGTGTTTTAAAAACCTGTTATTTTGAACTCATGTTATATATACATATATTCCCCCCTCCCCCTCCCCTCCCCCCCTCGAGTCTTGAGTGAGCTTCCTCTTGTGTATAGAGTGGGTGTTTGGTGCAACAGCTCAAGCAAGCCCCTCCACCACGCAATTCTTCACATGGTATCAGAGCCACACCATTGAGAGAGGCTGATTTTGAAGGTTTAAGTGAAAAAAAAGAAGCAAGGTTCGAGCAAGCAAGCAACAGGTAAGAAGCTCTCCCATTCTTCCACTCTTTCTCTTGGATAGTACCTGTGGAGGCACATGAAGCAGGATAGAGTGAATATCAGAGCCACACCATTGAGAGAGGCTGATTTTGAAGGTTGAAGTGAAAGAAAAGAAGCAAGGTCCGAGCAAGCAAGCAGCGGGTAAGAAGCTCTCCCATTCTTCCACTCTTTCTCTTGGATAGTGCCTGTGGAGGCACCTGAAGTAGGATAGAGTGAAAATCTCCGATTGCTGTGAGATTTGGTGTGCAAGAAGAGCACTGTATATTCTGCAGATAATCCCTTTAGGAATATCCCAAAGAAAATTTGGGCATGAAAGATTCAACTCAAGCAAGAGTTGAATACATTGAAGAAAGGAAAAATGTATGTCAATGAATATGTGTTAAAGGTAAGGAGCATTACAGATGCTTTAGCAGCAATTGATGCAATGCCTGATGATGATGATTTGGTTTCATCCACTTTGAGTGGACTCAATAATGAGAAGGCATGGAAATAATTTGTTACTTCAGTATATATATGGAAGCCATTTCTAGATTTTGATAAGTTGGTCTCTCTCATGATTATCGAAGAGATCAATATGTAGGGTGGCTCGTCTCTGAAAGAAATGATGAACATGTCCAAGCATTTCACTCAAGTTCAGGAAGGGGACATGGTAGATCCTCTTCAAGAGGCCATGGTATGGGATGTGCTAGCTATAACCAGCAAAATAGGTTCAATCAATAATTTGGTGAAATGCACGTTTCAAGAGGCCGATGAAACTTTCGAGGCAGGGGGAGCTCTAGAGGAAGAGGTGGATGGCAGAATAGAGGTTCTAGAAATTCTGGTATTGTTTGCCATTATTATGGCAAGAAAGTCATATTGTAGCCCATTGTTATGCTAAGAAGGATGATATTTGCATGCAATGTCTCCTTTTTCTCCCCCGTGACCCCCCTGCTCCCCCAGGCCTCCTCCATAGGAACAATCACCCCCCTTAAATTTTTAATTTTTTTAATATCTCTCCCTCTCTCTCCCCCTGCCATGTGCATGGTGGGGAGAGAGAGAGAGACGGGGTGACGTGTGGGAGCTGGGGGGACATGCAGCTCGCAGGTGGCAGCACACAGCTACGCCCCCTATAAAACCTCCCTCTCCTCCCTCGCACAGAAGCAGCAGCCCCCCGGTTGCTGCAGCGGCCCTCCGTTGCTGGAGAAGCCCCCCCGCCACCGTCAGAGACAGGCACTCCATCTGCTTGGTGATAGCAACCCCTTGGGCGTCTATCAGAAAGAGCCCCCCCATTCATTGTCAGCTACGCCATTTTCTCCCGTGGTGGACAATGTGAGGGAGAAGAGGAGGGAGAGAGAGGAGGAGAAGAGGGAGAGAGAGGAGGAGAAGAGAAGGAAGAGAAGGAGAAGAGAAGAGGGAAAATAGAAGGAGAAGAGAAGAAGTGAAGAAGAAGGAGAGAGGAAGAAGGAGTGGGAGAGAGAAGGGAAGAAGAGGGAGAAGGAGAGAAGAGGAGGGAGAGAAGAGAGAATAGGGAAGAGAGAGAAGAGGGAGAGAAGAGAGAGGAGATAAGGAGAAGAAGAAGAAGGGGAAGAAGAGGAAAGAGAGAGAAGAGGGGAAGAAGAAGGGAAGGAGAAGAAAAGAAGGAGAAGAGAAGAAGTAGTAAGAGGAGGAGGAGAGGGAGAAGTAGAAGAGGAAGAAGAAAGGGTGGAAGGAGAGAGAAGAGAAGTAGTGGAAGAAGAAGAAGAAGAAGAGGTAGTAGGAGGAGAAGAAGAGAGGGAGAGTAGGAGAATATGTGGAGAAAGAAGAGAGGGAGAGAGTGAGAGAGCAGGAGAAGAGAGTGAGGGAGAAAGAAAGAAGTGAGAGTCGGTAATTGCAAAGAGCCACACCCAAACCACCCTCTTGGCGAAGGGCCCCATCCAGCGGTCTTTTCTTCCAAACTTGTCAACCCGAAACCCGTCAAGGTCTGGACTGCCCAATCTCCAGAAGGAAAATGGCTCCCAAGAAGATAGCCGCGAGAAGCGTAGGCGCCCAAGCAACCATTAATGTTGGAGGGGTGAGCATAACGACTAATGCAGTACACAAGAATCAAGCCTAGGTTCTAGGCGTTAAAAATTAATTTAGGAGTTATTTCTCATGGAAGGGATGAAAGGATTGATGTCTGCATAGGGTTTTGTTTACTCTAAGAGCTAAGGTGCATGTGCAAAATAGTAGAGTTTGGAATTCACATAAGATTTTAGGCACGAAAAGATAGCTTTTACACACATATAATGATAAGGTTATCGCCTTACTTCACATAAAATGATAGCTTTTTAACAAGTTTAGTGCATGAATAGTCATTTAGAATTCACGTTTCGCAATCATGGTTAAAAGAAACACATGAAATGTTAATTTGTGTTCATGAGATACACTTGCATCTTTAGACAAAACCCTAGACTTTCATAGACGCAAGTCACATGTGATCCGGGCATTAGGAATAAGTATACTTGCCTGTGAATTATTTTATCGATATTGCTGTGGACCATCGCAAATGGATACACTCCTAGCTTAGTTGAAGATGGTGCCCTAACCCTAAATGGATTGTTGACCCAAGTTATGCTTGGCGGTTTGAAAAGGTTGTAAATCCCTCAAGCAAGTGTTTTGATACATCCAGTTAAAATTTTGATTGTGCATGCAATGGGATTGCGATGCCTTGAAGCAAGAGGTTGTGCATTCAACTATTTGTTAATGTGGTTTTGGATGTTAACCCAAGTGGGGAGTGTTTGATGATTTCATGGCCGGGTCTGAGATGACTGATTGCCATGGAAATGAAAGGGATGTTTTCCATAGCAATTGTTACTATGCTGGTTGCTTCAGCTATGGTTGATTTCCTAAAGGGATAATTAAGGAAGGATGGCACTAGCTACCCCCTGCGAGCCGCCAAACCCTAACCAAGGGGGTTATGAATCCACACCGAGAATGTGAACCGAACCCGCCGCGAGAGGTCTCTCCGTGGAAATCACTTGGCGTAGGAGGACGCTTTGATGCTAGTGGGGGCTCTGGCCATAAATCCCAATGCCTTCGGGCCCTGCACAAGTGTTTTATGTGACTCGAGATGGGATCTCAAGGTCTTGATACTAGTTACAAGGTGGAATCTTGGAAGGATAAACCTTCGGGTTTTATTGTCGGAAGACGGAAGGATTTTTCTACGGAGGCAGAAAGGAGCACTTAATTCTCCTATATGGGCAGGAGACACACATTAATCCGAAGATAAGTTAAGGAAGTGTTTGATCTTGTTGTATCTTGTCTTCGTATCTGTGGCCTAAATTACGTAAAGGAACCTATGACTAACGGTTCAATTAAGGAAGCTTCTTTTATGTGTCAAGCATAACGTGGTAGGTAATTAGATAACTAAAACAACCCTTGAGCGAAGTGTGGTGGATGTGACCAATGGGTCTATCCTACATAAGGGTGGTCTTGGTTAGCCGAGAGCTTTCCTCAAAGGAGATGTTAACATGAAATGTTAGAAAAAAGTTGGTCTATGACCTTAGACAATATTGACTAGGAACCCGGACTTCAGGTTTGATCCTAGTGGGAACGACCGGATAAGTTCCGTTGCGAGGCAGACTCGAGAGACCCTAGTTGGCAAACCCCGTGTCATTCCTTGGGAGTGCCGGGCGGCATCTTCTAGATATATCCCTTGATGGACTGCTAAGACGTGTCCTGCGATTTGAAGAGCAAGCACGTTACATTGCATTGGTGAATTGCAACAAGGAAACTATGCATCATCTTCACAACAGAATGAAGACAAAAATGAGCGCTTCTTTGTTATGCAACATATGATGAATGCAATTACAGGAAAGGGGACATGTGATGATGTATAGTATGTGGATTCAGGTGCATCTAATTATATGATCAGTCATGCTGAATGGTTTGGAGAGATGCAAGACTTATAAAATCTAGGTTATGTGCAAATGGGTGATGATTCATACCACCCAATTTCACACATTGGAAAGATTCCCTTGTCCTTGCATGATGGCCACACAAAGAGTCTGATAGATGTATTACATGTGCTATCAATCACAAAGAATCTAGTGTCTATTAGCCAAATGGTAGAGCAGGGGTTGCAAGTTCGATTCAATGCAAAAGGTTGTTTTGTGGAAGACTTTAATGATAAGTGTAGGTTGGTTGCAAAAGGAAGTAGAATTGACCGCATGTTCACTTTAGTTGACGGCATGTTCACTTTAGATGCTGAAATTCTTGTAATGGATGTTGTTATGTATGCCAAAAGAAAAAGGAGTAGTTGGAGTTATTGAAATATGGCATAAACGTATTGGACATGCAAATGTGCAAAGGTTGAAATCAATGTAGTTCAGAGGATTGGTTACAAGGTTTCCTTCTTTTAGAGTTGCAAAATCGCATAAAGTTTGTGAAGCATGCCAATTTGGTAAGTAGGCAAGACAACCCTTCTCGCATGATAGAGAAGTGGGAAGAAATATAGTTGATGTAGTGCATATAGATGTTTGGGGGCCTACAAAAAATGTATCTCTTGGTGTCAGCAAATACTTTTTCACATTTATTGATGACTGTTCAAGGAAGCTATGGTTATACTTCATGAAGGAAAAGAGTGATGTGTTTGAGCACTTCAAATCTTTTAAGGCAGTTGTTGAAACAAAAACATGCTTGAAAGTGAAGTGTGTGAGATCAGATGGAGGGGGAGAGTATCTCTCTAATGAGTTTAGTGGCTTCTTGAGGACTCATGGGATAAAGAGGTAATTTACTTACAGGTATATCCCACAATAAAATAGGGTTGCAAAAAGAAAAAATAGGCATATTGCAGAAGTCACACGAGCATTAATGGTTGAAAAGAATATGCCAAAATATTTTTGGTTTGAAGTTGTTCATACTATTGTCTATCTTATAAACAGAACACCCATAGGTGCAGTTCATAGGATGTTTCCCGAAGAATGCTTTACTGGCAAGAAGCTCGATGTATCACACTCGAAGATATTTGGCTGCGCTGCATATGTTCATTTGCCAGATGAGCTACGGAAGAAGCTTGATCCAAAGGTTGAAAAATATATTTTTATTGGATACTCTTTAGAGAAGAAAGGGTATCATTGTTATAACCCTATCATAGGTGAGTTTAGAGTGAGTAGGGATGTTATTTTTTATGAGATGAGTAGTTGACATGCACTTGCTAGTGATGTATTAGATGATGATAATGATCATGATAGCTATGTGTAGAAAGAAAAGCAAGAATCACAGAGTCTTTGTGGACTAGAAACATCATCTTGTAGTACACCTACAGTGAACCCTTGGTTTGGGAGACCAAGGAGTAGCCCCATATCTTTAGGTGGATCTATAAGTATTGCAGGCAAAGACAAAGGAAAGAAGAAAGTGCTGGATGGTAATGATTCATCTACTAGTCATTTGGGATTTGATGGAGATTCTAGTGGTTCAGAGAGTTTGGATGATGAGCTTGGTATTCCTTTAGCCAGGACACCAAGTGTACAGAGAGCTCATAGTAATGTAAAGGCTCTATTGAGTGATCTAGTGGTACACAAATCTAGCAAGGTCAAACACCCTATTAAAAGATTTGGTTTTGAAGGTTATGCAGCTCACCATTATGCTTATATGGTGAAGTTAGTTGAGGATATTGAGCCCACTTATTTTGAGGATGCTATTGGTCATGCTCATTGGGATGCAGTAATGGATGAGGATATGACTGCATTAGAAGCCAATAAGACTTGAGATTTGGTACCCTTGCCTAAGGGTAAGAAAGCTATTGGATGTAAGTGGGTTTAAAAAGTCAAGCATGATGTAGATGGTTCTATTAGCAGGTATAAGGCTAGGATGGTTGCAAAAGGCTATGCTCAAATATATGGCACAGATTATGAAGAGACATTCAGTCCAGTTGCTAGGATGGCAATTGTTAGATTTGTGATTACCTTGGAAGAAGCCAAAGGTTGGCGTTTGTAGCAAATGGATGTTAATAATGCCTTATTGCATGGTGAATTGCAAGAAGAAGTGTATATGGAGCAGCCAACAGGTTATGAGGATTTAGAGCATCCCACATATGTATGCAGGTTAAAGAAGGTGCTCTATTGATTGAAGCAAGCACCTAAAGCATGGTCTGAAAACATGGGAGAGTATCTTGTCAATATTGAATTTTGTATTTTTGATCCTAATCACTCACTTTATGTGATAAGGGGAGATGCAAGTTTGGTTATCATACTCATTTATCTGGATGAATTAATTATTACAGGTGACAGTGACAATGGGATTGCTGAAGTTAAAGACTTCTTGAAGAAGAAGTTTGAGATGAAGGATTTGGGTGAGTTGAGATACTTTCTTGGTATTGAGGTGATTAGATGTGATGATGGCATATGGCTATCCCAAAGGCAATATGGCTTGGATATGTTATCCAAGTATGGTATAATAGCATGTAAGCCTCTTTCAGTACCATTGGAGCAAAATGTGAAGTTGAGTGTTGACATTCGGGATGAGATAGAAGACCATAATATGTTCATGAGGATAGTAGGGAGTCTCATTTACATGACTATCACAAGGCCAAACTTTAGTTATGCTGCTGGCCTTGTCAATCAATTTATGCAAATGCCTAGAAAGCCTCATTTGGATGTAGTTAGACATATATTGAGGAATGTGAAGTGCACTTTACATTATGGAATTTTTTATGAGGCAGGCAAGGATGTACATGTCCTTGGATACATAGATGCAGATTGGGTTGATAGCATGTCAAACAAAATATCTACAAGTGGATTCATGTTTTCCCTTGGTATGCAGCAGTTATATGGAGCAAGAAAAAGCAACCTACAATTGCTTTATCGAGTACAGAGGCTGAATATAGAGGTGATGCTATGGCATCATGTGTGGTGATATGGCTACAAAAGTTATTAGGTGATTTGGATGCACAGGGAGATGGTCTATTTGTCATTCATTGTGACAATATGAGCATCATACAGTTAGCTAGGAATCCATTGTTCCATGGTAGGACAAAACACATTGAGGTGCAGTACCACTTTTTGAGAGAGAAGGTACTTGCAGGAGAGATTGACTTGGTATATGTCAGCACACAGGATCAGATAGCTGACATTTTCACAAAGGCATTAGGTGCAAGGAAGCTTCGAAAGTTTCAAAGCTTACTTGGAGTTGCAGAGATAGAGTTGAGCTTGAGGGGGAGTGTTGATATGGCAAGCTCAATATGTGTAGACATTGATGATGGAACGCCTCTGGCTAGATGGGTTTGCACGACTACACTTAGCATGTTGGTGGTCATTATGATACTCACATGGCCACTGACTTATCACTTATTATATTTATCTTGTTACACCTACTTACAACTGGTAAAGATATAGCGCCAGTCAATTAGTGTAGTCTGTTATGCACTGTTTGACTTAGTACGCCACTTTCCTTTATGTTGTATCTTATCTATACTCTGTGTACATTGTATAGTGTGTGGAAGAAGAAGAAACAAATCAGAAAGAAAAAATTTTGGCCTCCATCTCTCTTCTTATGTTCTTGACTGAGCTTCCTCTTGTGCATAGAGTGGGTGTTTGGTGCAGCAGCTCAAGCAAGTCCCTCCACCACTCGATTCTTGACAATTTCCTTGGTATTATCATTCATCATAGCACAAGCTTCTAACCACTTTGTGAAATAGTCTATCACCACAATAATATAATGGTTTTTTGTAGTTGACAAAGTATGTATAGGTCCAATGAAATCAATGCCCCACTCCTCAAATGATAGTATAGCCATGACAGGAGTCAGTGGGTGCTTCCTATTCTCCCTATTGACATGTCTCTAACATATGTATCACATCTCTTGACATATAAAAATGCATCCTGGAAAATGGACGACCACCAATATTTGGCTCAATATATAACTACTTGCACTGCTTGAAATATTTTCTTAGAATGATAAGATTATATCTCTCCCTAGTGGTGGTGGCTGGCCCTTTTAGATCCTTTGGAAAAATAGCACTAAAAGTTTTATTAGTTGTACATTGCCAAGACCTTAGCGCATTGCATAATCCAAAAGTCATAACATAATATGCAAAGGTACTAAATACCATGATAAATTCCATTTTCAACTTATCTTCCTCTATGATAGCCATTTGGTTATATTCAAAAAATTAGTCCATAAACAAATATATATCTCTACCCACTAAACTGATCTAGAATCTAATCAATAAATGGCAACATATAGTGATCTTTGATCATTTTTTTGTTGAGATCCCTAAAATCTACACAAAGTCAGATTTGATTATTTTTATTTTTCCTAATAATTACAGGTGAACACCACTATGTGTGTGTTGTATAAAAAATATCAAGCCTATCTTATACAAATTTTGTAGTTCCTCAAATAGTCTGTCCCTTAGCTGAAAAGGCATACACATCACTTTTTGTCAAGCAAGATGGCTATCTTCCTTTAGAGGAATAGTATGCACATCTAGACTAGGAGGAATACTCCTCAGCTCATCATAGCTCCAGGAAAAAATATCATAAGTTCTTGGATCAAGGACATGTAGTCCTTCCTCTCTTCTAGACTAATCATAGATCCTAATTTAATTAGTTCAACATATCGAGATCTAGCACAATCACATCTTTGTCCTTTGATTCTGTCTTGAGCTTCTACCATCTCATTCAAAGTCAATTGGTAGATATCTTTTGTAGTGGACCCCTCTCTTGATTCATCGCTTGATGAAGTCTCACTGCTAGAAGGATCCTCTAATGCATCCAATTCTATCAAAGATAAGGATCCTCTCTTTCTTTAATGATATTTAGGATATGCATTTACTATTACGCATTTGGTACCTCTACAAAAAATCAAAGGACCAGTGGGTATATCAATTTGACAGTTGGATTGCCAGATCTAAGGCCTTTCTAGTAATACTTGATTGATTGGATGTCTTGTAGACCTAATAACCCTAAAGTCCAAAATGCATTCCACATTAGCAATATTCATGTGGACTTTGGTAATGCAATCTTTGAGTTAACTTAAGCTGTTATCAGCCATCCAAAGATTTTTGTGGGAATCCTTTTGGACTTCTAATCCTAGCCTTTCCATCAATTTTGAACTCATAATGTTGATAGAGGATCCCATATCCATAATGGGATGATCCACTAATATGCCATCAACATATATTGCCACCCTTGGACAATGCTTTTCAACATGTTTAAACCAATCATCTTTCACATAGGCTATTCCCAAGGGTTTGATGATATGCCCAGTGCAAAGGATCTTATTAAAATCTTTACTCACTCCTAGAGATAGCTTGATTAGCTTCAGGAGGTTCATATTAGGCTTTACCTTGCAAAGAGAATTGGCTAAGTCAAATACATGATAATTAGCAATGGTCCTCTTCTCATGCTAGACCATTCTTTCTCTTGGTCCATTTTAACAAGCTTAAGTGCCTCTTTCTTGGCTTTTACCTTCTTCTTTGGCAATTTCTTATTAGAATGAGCTTTTTCATCAACAACTTTTAGAGGATCGGCTTCCACATCAAGGTTAAGGTCGTGTCCCTTTATCATTCTATTCAGGGTTTCCATCAACAGGTTTTACATTATCCCTATCTCCTTCTTAAACCTTTTGTCCGCTTGTGATGGCTTATATTAAATTGGAAGCCTCAATGGTGTTGACACGCACAACTTTGATAAGGCTAATACCAATGCCACTAGGCAGCTCTTCTATGGTAGCTTTTCCTCTGTGTAATATTTGCTTTGGTCCCTCATCCTATTGAAGGTTATTTCCTTATGCTCAATGATTAATTGAAATTGCTTGCCTACTCCCTTTGCTTAAGAGAGCTAATCTTACTCTAGTAAGTACTAGCTAGATGGTCAAACTTTCCACATATGTTGCATTTCACATTAGGGAAGTTTCTCAAAGAGTCTGACTACCACACCACTTACAACTAAACCTTGATGGACTACCATCCTCAAGGCATCAACTTCTTATCAAGTTTTGTTGCTTCTTTAGGAAATTAATATCTATAGCTATTTGTCTATATTGCTCTATTATCATATCAATATAATGCTTCATCATGTCCTTGCATTTGCAAATAACATTTGATGCATTAGACTCATAGCCGTGATCATCCACTTGCTGTTCAATTAGCCTAACCACCTAATTAGGGATCATCCATTGCCATTGATTAGTTGGCATTATATTAGGATTTGTCATTTGGCTTTCATTATTTAGTGTAATTACTTGGCTAGCCATCGATACAACAACATTAGGAGGAGCCCATAGCATGGGCATATTCTAAATTATACTTCCCCTTCCATTCAAAATGGTCATAGGTGTACTAGTCACACCTTGACTTTCACAGATCAATGCCAAATTATTTCTAGGACCTAGACTTGAATTTAGATTTTCCCTAGATTTATAGGCTTCTTGTAAGCATGACTCTACCTTCTTTGTTCATGTAATCGTAGTGTCTATGTTAGCAAGAGCAACACTACTCAATTGTAGTTGTATATTGAAGTTTAATCCATGTAAAAAGTACTACAACTGGGTTATAGGTAGAATAGGAATAGAGGTTTGCAATTTTTGAAACACCTCTTTTAGTTTCTTGGTGTATGCTTGAGCACTCTCATGGGGCTCTTAACATGTCACATTTAGAGCACGTAGCCAATATTGACCACCTCTCTCAGGAGAAAAATCTCTTTGAAAGGCCATAAAGAATAAGTTGATTGTGGTAATGGTTCTAGCTTCCAAGCCATGATACCACATTGCAACTCCTTCATTTAGACTCATGTTGAAAAACATCATGAGATGTCATTTTTCTTGAATTTGGCAAATAAACATTAATTTTTGGAATCATTGATGTGGAGCTTCGCATTTTCCTCTACTAAGCCATTAAAGATGGGTAGATGGAAACCTAGTGCTAGCAAATCTTGTGCTCCTACAAGTATTGCAATAGGTTGTGCCATAACAATGACTATATTTTCCATAGGGATCTATATCAATAGGACTACATCTCCACTCAAAGTTGGTTGACTTGTCAAGGTAAGAGGCACAATAGAGCTTTCCCCCTCCCCTAATGGGTAGCTAGGATAACAAGATCAACAAGACCTCTCTTTCTCAAGGATATTGGACTACTATGCTTAAGAGAATATATCCTAAGGATCACCACTCGTCGTCGACTATCCCTTTTGTCTCTTTCTTGACATTGGATCTTGGGTTGATGGTGTCTATCAAGAAATAACATATCTATTTAATGCTCTTTGTGGCATACATTGAATAACTTGTCTTTATTAACCAAGATTCAAAAACCGCTACTTATCAATAGCTCTCTCAAAAAATGCACCACTTGTCTGGACAAAAAATGGATTTGACACTAACTCTAGGGCTATAGCCAATGGGCCTCCTATGCTCACCAAGCCACCCTCATGGCCTTTGTGGCAAGGGATGTCTAGAGGCTATATATTGATCTAAATAAATCACATGTTTGTATTGATTTGCATTCCAACCATTTTTCCCATTCCAACTCCAATAGAGAGAGTATTCCACATATACAAGTGACTTGCACCTTGTTGCACACAATACAGAGTACCCCCTCCCAATCGTTATGGCTCCTACAACTCTTCTACACCCTAGGGGGATTAGCCTTAGGATGTGTTGTCTCAAACATAAAACACAATTGTAACATTGTCCACTTTTTTTTCGAGTTGCATGTTCTAGAATATATTTTTGTTTCCTCACTTAGTCAGCCTCCAAAAAAAATATTACTACCCTACAACTTAGGGATTCTCACACACTCTCATTGGTGGTCAATAGTTTTAGTAACAAATTGCAATGCATCTGGAGACTTCCTATTTCTTGATACTATGTATAAAAATGCAAAGGTAAGGTGTAATGCCATATAGTGCTTAAACAAATTAACCACAAATCAACCAACGCATATTGCAAAAAAAAAAATCTTTCAATGAATTCCTTTCTAACGTATTGTTGCATTGCTTAGAAACAACACTAGACTCATCCATGCTATTGTTCCATCAAACTTGAATGAAGTGAGTTCTATATGTCATGATATGCATGGAGATCAGAATTTAATTTATACTTAGCTTTTCACAACCCCTTTTACCCTATTGTTTAGGTTTTGCAATTGTGCACTAGTGTAAGAGGGTGTTTCATGTCATTGTTTCCATGTAGAAAAGCAATAAACACACACTTTCACATAAAGATGGAGGTAGGCTAAGGCAAATCTCCATACCCTACCCTCATTATACATCCACATATATATACCTAGTTTATAGTAAATTTTTATGCATGAAAATTACTTTTTTCATAAGAACCTCTATTTTCATAAATTTTTATCATTTATTTTAATATTTATGATTGATTTGATATTTTTAAATCTATGAAGCTTATGTGGATTGTGATTCAACATTATACTCAATATAACTCCATAGTGATACCATTTGAATAATAAAAAATACTAAATTTTGTATTGTGGGTTTTACGATTTTGATTTTCATTAAAAATGATGAATTATTCTATAATTTTAGACATGTTCAAGAATATTCAATCATTTTTCATGATAAGAGCAAAATATTCATCATAAAATTCAATAAAAGATGCTTGTGTTATAATTTGCATATGCATCCCGTCATATTTTGAAAATGAGAAGTTGTTAATGGTCTTTTATAGCGCTGATGCCTCCTTTGTGTTTCCTTGTTTCATTTCTTGCATCTCTTTATGAACTAGCATCCATTTTTCCTCATCCTCTCAGGCTATATAAATAGCATTTATAGCAAGAGAGAAAGAGGAGAGAGAAAGACTGAAATATGAACATTTCATAGAGTGCATAAAATCACACCTTGTTTTTTGTGATGCAACGCAAAGAATTCAAGGATCTCAGTCCTAGGAGGAGGAGGCATGATGTGGAAGGGGCACAAAATAAAATTTTTAATGGATATTAAATGGAGGGTCAAATGGATTCTGATCGATGAATGGACACTTGCGTTGGATTCTCAATGTCAAAATAATGCACTTAAGAAAACTCCAACTCCTTGATTCATGATCGATACATTTTTTTGCAAAAAATGCCTCTTTTATGGATCTCGGGCCACTTTTGTGCATTCAACTCTTAAATTTTGTTCTCACAAGGGGTAGGGTGAGGGTTGTGTTTGTGCTTTGTTGTATATTTTTATCTATAACAGCTTGATGCTCTTTATAGTTTATGTATGTGTGCAGATCAGTTTGTGGGTTTGACAAGCTGAGTCACCTTATCTTGTGGTTGACAATGAGAGCACAATTTCAGAGTTGAATTAAAGCACAAAAGTGACTGAGATCCATAAAAGAGGTATTTTTGACAAAAAATATATTGATTATGAATCAAGGAGATGGAAATTTTCTAGGTGCATTTCGATGCTAGAAATCCAATGTAAGTATCCGTTCATTGATCGGAGTTAGTTTGGACCCCCATTTAATGGCCACAAGGTTTGGTATTATGAAGCAGCTAGTTGATCTAGAAGCCAAAAGGCAAGTGATGGAGGCTAAGATAACAGTTTTTTATGCCCATTTAGTCAAATCACGAATCCAAGGTCATTTGCCTCTCTATTTGGACCGAAAGCACTTTGGAATAGTGTGAAGACACTAACCTATTTTTTTTACAAGTTATGTGTTAATTGAGCTTAAAAAAGCCTAAAACTCCATGAAACATCACAAAGGGGAGGGGAGGGGCCATTTTTCAGTGCCCCATTTTTCGATAAAAATGATATTTTGCAGCTCTTGGAATCATGCCTCCTCCTCTTGAGGCCAAGATGTAGATTTTCCATGCTCCATATTGCAAGAAATAGCAAGAGATTTGATAGATTGTATGAAAAGTTCAAATTTCAATCTTACTCTCCCTTTTTTCTCTCACCATAATTGTTGTTTGTATGGGCTAAGAGGACGAGGGAGAATAAGTGTTGGTTTGTGACCAAATGTGAGAAATGAAATAAAGAAGTGCAAAGAAGACATCAATTGTAAAATAGCATTATTGGCTTCTTGTTTTTGAAATATGATGGGATGCATATGCACTTTTATAGAGTAAGTGTTTTTTATTGAACTTTATAATGAATCTCCCGTTCTTATTATAAAAAATTATTAGAAATATTTGAATATTCTTGAATATATATGAAAGTATAGAATAATTGATAATTTTTAGTAATTCACATAATGGAAATCACAATGCAAAATTTAGTAGAAAAATGATAATTTCATGGATTTTTATGGTTCAAATGGTATTTCTTTGGAGTTATATTAAATGTAATATTGAACCACCATCCACATAAGCTTTATAAATCTAAAAATTAGAAAAAATAATTACACATATATATATATATATATATGGATGTATGGTAAAGGTAGGGCATGGGGATTTGCCTCACCCTACCGCCATCTTCATGTGAAAGTTGTATTTACTTCTTCTCTACATGATGGGAAATAATGATATAAAACACCCTCTTAAATCGGTACATGATTGCAAATCCTAAATGGTAGGGGTTGTGAAAAGTTAAATATAAATTAAATTCTGATTTCCATGCATCTTATGACATATAGGGCTTGATTCCTTTAAGTTTAAAGGGACAATAGTATGGATTAGTCCGGTGTTGTTTCTAAGCAATGAAGTAATATATTAGGAAGGAAATCATTGAAATAATATTTTTTCTCATATGATATGTTGGCTGATTTTGTGGTTAATTTTTTTGAGCACTATATGGTATTACACCTTGTATTTGCATTCTTACACACATGCTATCAAGAAAGAGAAATTTTCTTGGATGCATTGCAATTGGTTGTGAAAACTATTGACCACCAATGATGAGAGTGTGAGAATCTTTGAGCTGTGGGATGATAGGATTTTTTTTGGGGACTCATTAAGTGAGAAAACAAAAATATCTCCTAGAACGTGTAGCTTGAAAAGAGAGTGAAAAATGTTATGATTGTGTTTTATGTTAGAGACAATGTATTATGGGGCCAATCCTAGGGTGTAGGAGAGTCGTAGGAGCCACAACAATCAGATGGGTGATGCTCTGTATGTGTGTGCAATGAGATGCTAGTCACCTATATGTGTGAGATACTCCCTCTATTGGAGTTGGGATGGGAAAAATGATTGGACTACAAATTTATACAAACATGTGATTTATCTAGAGCAGTGTGTACCCTCCAAATGAGCCAGTTTGCAAGGTTGTGAGGGTGGTTTGGTGAGCATAGGAACCCAACAAGAGCCCTAGAGACAAGGTTGATAGGCCCATTTTTTCTCCCGACATACGACTAGCATTTCACCCTCTTATTTCCATCCCCCATGGTTGTAGTCCATACTCATTCTCTTTACATCACCAATACACCACACCCCTCCTCTTCATTCCCACAAAATTTTGCAAAAGCTATCATAGATGGATAGCCAAATGCAATACAAGATGAAATGGCTTGCGATTCTGTAGACAAAAGCAAATCCCAGCCACTCACCATAGAAGGCAAGCCTATGATCCAAGGATTATCAAGGACCGTGCAAACACCATATCAAAAGTAGGTCCCTCCAATTCAAATCACAAGAAGCTGGAATTGACATCCTACATTTCTTTGCTCAAGTAGATTGCCTAGGCTTAGAAGCATCTTAGAGAGGAGGAAGTGTAGACTCTTAGTCACCCCATTGAGAATAGTGCTCTGATTGTTATCTCGAAAGTTACCCTAGTAACCTTGGCTACCACCCTCAACTCTCTATAGGAATTCATCATTTTGGCAAAGTCCTTTCTAGAGACCGCCCTACATTGCCTCAAATATGTGGCAAAAGGCCTCCAATGCTACTGGCTACCATAGCAATAGGTGTGGCCCTTGCAAGGTGAAGTACAAAAAGTCTACCAAGACAAGAGGGCCTCAGGGTCTAGGTTCAGCAGTAGCAAGAGCATAGTAGGAGGAGCTTCACAAGAAACAATAGTGCATCCATGCCTATTGTGAAGCATGATTGGATTCAGTAGAGTTCCTCTAGGACTAATACTAATGAAACATAATAGAGTATTCCTTCCTATGTGGATGACTCATTGCAACTGAAATGACAACTTTATTGATCTAGATATGGTGTAAGCCTTGCAAGCCAACTTCCAAATGGATCTACAGGATGGTTAGGATGAAGCAATCTAGAGATTCCACATCATCATCTTAGATCCGTGCTCCTAAGTTTTTCCTCTATTGTGTTCAAATGATGATCAAGTTGCCAACACCCACTTGTGACTACCAACCTAGGCCACCCTCCCAACTCTTGCCCTAGCTACTATTAACCTAGATGCCACAAAAACATCTGCCTCCACACCTACAACCTCTCCTTTCTCCACCATCTCACTAGTCACACTCTACTAGAAGGTTCCAATCTCCACCCCCACTCTAGTTCCCTAAGGCATGCTTACAAAGCCTTGCAAAATTCTAGTGGCTCCTTTTAATGTTACAAATCATGGTAGGAGCGGCCTCAAACCCCTCCTCATCCAAGACATGCAATTGCTAGGAGAAAGGGAGCATGCTCCCAAACACCCTCCACATCACTTGGTACCATCGATAGGATGAATGTAGCTGGAAAAGGGAAGACCATCCTAAAAGAGGAGGTCATTCCCCTAAGTGATGATGAGGCCCTCCCTACAAACCCCGACCATGACTTCTTCAACTTCTCCATAAGCACCTCCTCTCAGGGTCCCAAATGGCTAATGCTTATGTAGCAACGCAAGGCCCTTTAGAAATAGTGGGATGAGGCCACGGAATGTGTTAGAGTCCTACAGAGGGACCATTGCCAACTCCTAGTTGATGTGGATGCTAAGGTCAAGTACCTCATGAAGCACATCTTGCTAGCAATTAAAAAAAAATGGGACTAGACCATGTAGCAAGGCAACCCACCTCCTTACCCAGTTCCAATCGAGATCCCAAACCTCGCTCCCAAGCACAGGCAATAATTGCTTTTGCTCCACTCTATAAGAAGTGCACCTTGGTTAAGAAGTCCAACGAAGAGGTTAGCAACTAGCACACAAAGATAAAAGTGTCCCTTGTAACGTGTCCACTTGTATTTTCAGGACATGTCTTAGCAGTCCATCGGAAAGGATGTCTAGAAAGCTTCACCCGGCACTCCCATGGAATGTTACGGGGTTAGCGATCTAGGGCTTTCTGTGTCTGCCACGTGGCAGAAGTATTTTGGCCGTTCCCACTTAGGATCGACCTGAATTAGGGTTTTCCTGATTGGTCATTTCCTAATAGCAACTAGCGTCGGACCCAAGCGAACTACTTTACGCAGAAACGCCAGGTCTGAAGTGGATTCACGCTGCACTTGGTTCAAGGAGAATGGAAAACGAGAGGGATGCAAAGCTCAACCTCTCTGCCATAAGGCATAGTCCCATTCCATTCCCCCTAAAACGACTTAAATTGGGTTCATTCTTAACTCTAGGTCCACGCTTTAGTTGTTCGTGTTCTTTGACGATCTTCCTGCTGTCCATCGTGAATTTGAGAAAAGTTCCCAGTCAACCGGGACCACCCATCCATAGGATGGACCTATGGCCCATCCTCCGCACTTTCCTTGGGTTTTTTTAGTTATTTAATTACCTAACACATTAGTTGGACATGTCACAACCAGCTTCTTTAATTAACCCGTTAGGCACCGGTTCCTTTGCATAATCTTATCACTTGACATAGAAAAACAATATCAGACAAGTTCCTTATTAACAGGTTATCATATTTATCTTTGAAATACAAAGAGTCCAGCCCGTAGGCTTATCCACAATCCGCCCCAAACTATCCAGCAACCCACAGGGATCACTAATCCAAGTTTCCACCCGTAGACTAGTATACGGGCCTCGAGATCCAATCTCGAGTCACGTTAGCCTCTTGTGCAAGACCCAAAAGGTGAGGGATTTACGGCCAGAGCCCCCATGGCACCCAAGCGTCCTCCTGCTCCAAGTAGCGCTCAACGGAGAGACCTCTTGCGGTGGGTTCGGTCCACTTTCCCGGCGCGGTCAACAACCCCCTTGGTTAGGGTCAGGCAGGCAGTCGATGGTATTTGAAGCTGCCTCTCCCTTCAGGACTTCAACCTGAAGTATAGATATCCATTTATTTTTTAATTCATTGATCAAACAAAGACAAACAATGCTCTAAAGTCCGTAGCAAGCACAAATATTTCCATTGATCGTTTTTGTTGGAAAACTGCTAAGGAATGAATCCTTCCTTTCGAATGCCTCCAGCACTCGATCCAGGATAACTTGCAGCTTGGAAAAATCTCCTATATCCTAGGTTAGGGCGTACCCTACTAACCCGACTTGGTCAAACCTTAAGTTTATTGTTTGGTCATTAGTTTCCAAACAATCTTCCTTAGTCAAGAAGGTTGCTAAATTAGGATGATTATTCATCCTCTTGCAAGGTAACTTGCGTAAGGACATGCCAACTTCATTGCGAGAACTTGGCCATTCCCTTGTGATCCAATCACAAGATCATATGACTCTGCACATGTTGCGCAAGTGCTGCATCGAACTATGAGACTATGGAGTCACGAAACAATCTATTTCAGGTTCTTTAAGCTGACATCGTGAGACCTAGGGTTTCCAAGCTTCATCTTTATAAGATTCTCAGGGACAAACCCTAGTTCCTTTTACAATTACAATTCATTGTCCCTACATTAAGGGAATGTGGCAAATATTTAAGTTATAGGCGTTTCTTGGAATTTAACTCATTCCCAACGAATATTTCGCAGCTTAGGTGTTTTAAGTTTATAACAATTTGGTTAATTCTAGAAGATAATTTCGAGATTACTTCCACATGATTTGTGGACTATGCGTAAATTGATTTTTTAATCCTAAACTTTATCGATTTGAGGTTAGGTTAATTCCAAATAATCTTCCTACACTTTGCGAACAAAATTCATGCTAAACAAGCAACCTTTTACTTAATAATTTATGCTGTTGACAAACAATATTTTCCTAGAGTTTATGCATCATAAGAATCATTTTATGCTTGCACTTTCCATGATGATTCGTTGCAAAGAGGATATGGATTAATAGTACGAGATGCAATTTATAATTCTAGGCTTAATCAAAGTATACTATTTAAATGGGTAATAATCTAATCTTATAATTCATTTCAATGCATAAGCTGTTTGCTAGAAATGCTTTTACGCTTTCTTAATTCGCATGTTTCATTTAAACGTAGTGATGACTAAGTTCCTTTGTCGTGAACAACTAGGATGAGAATATATTCTATTTCTAACAATTAACCTTGCATGATTGAATTACAACAATACCAAATAAAAATTAGGAAGAAAAACCTGGGTTTGGGGTGAGATATCCACATGGATACCGGGAGATGACCCTCCTGCGGCTGCGCCTTGGACTTTCTTTGGAGGCATCGCAATTGTAGCCTTTCGGATGTGCAAGTAGCTTTACAACTCCTCTTTGGAATTCCACCGTCGCTCCCTTGCACTTCAACACTCTTCTTCTCTTTTTCGAGTGGGGAAAAAAAAAACCAAAGTCCCAAGGGTAATTTTGAAAAGGGCAAGGAATGGCTAAGGGGTTTAACTACGAGGAGGGGGGGGGGGGGTAATAAGACCTTTTAAGGCCTTAATTCTTTTGGTAGGGGAAGGGGTGTTTCAACATTCATGGAAAAGGGCTAAGGGCTTGTGATGGTTTAAAACACGGGGGGTGAGGGGTTTTAAAACTTAGGGGAAAGGGGCTTATGAGCTTTAAGCACAAGGGAGGTTCCAAAATGGCACAAGGGAAGGGGGCCAAGGGTTTAAACACCGGGGGGTGGGGGTGTGATCCTGAATTCAAGGGATAGTGGCTTTTAGGGATTATACACGGGGGAAAAAAGTAATAAGACCCTTAGGACCTTCGTGCTTTGTGGGGAGTGACTCGAAAGTGAAGGGAAAGGGGTTTTTAGCACGAGGGTGAAAGGGGGCTTAAGAGATTTTTAAAAACCCAGGAGCGGGAAAGGATTTGATGAGGCAACAACAAGGGGGTGAAAGGGGCTTAAGGCGATTAAAACCAGGAGGGGGATAATAAGGTATAGGAAGGCACAAGAAGGGGGTGAAGGGGGGCTTATTAAGCCCTTTGGAAGCTTCCCCCCCCAGGAAGCTTCTAAAAGCTTCCCCACGAGGGGGGGAAAGCTTAACGGCGACTGGCGGCGTGATGGATAGGTGGTGGGGCCTGCGACTGCAGGTGGCGTGCTGGGAGGACAGGCAGCAGACGGTAGAGTCAGGCGGTAGCGGGGAGTGCTCGTCTTCTTCCTCTCCCGTCGACTGCATCAGCTTAGGGCCAGCACTCCCTTCATCTTCAGTCCTTCGTCCCTCCTTCAGCAACACGACGGCGTCCTGTGTTTCTCCTTGCCACAACAACATCCCCCATTCTTAAATAGGGGATCCTCCCTCTCCCTTCATGTCACGAGGCATGGCCATTGAGGCTAAGCAAGCTCCAGCGAGGAGCTTGCTGGCCTTTCTAAATCCCTCTCCCCCCTCCAGCATGAACCGTCGCCATCGGAAGAAGATCAATAAAAAAATTTCCCATGAATTTTCAATATTTGATATATTACATTCTCTCCCCCTTAGAGGAATCGAGATGTCCTCATCTTGAGATAAACTGGGGATATTGATGGTTGGGTGTGCCTTCATCTATCCAAGTGGCATCCTCTTCAGGATAATCTTTCCACTGGACGAGGCATTCTCTCAGGGTTCTGGATCATAATTGTCTCTCCGTAACATCTAAGATCCTGTCAAGCCTTAGTTCAAGGACTCCTTGACTAGGCATTACAACTTGTTGATCATCAAGTACATGGTTAGGATTAGGTACATACTTTTTCAATAAGTTGATATGGAATACATTATGAACCTTTAGGTTTTCTGGGAGTTGCATTTTATAAGCATTAGGTCCTAGGCACTTGAGGATCTTGTACGGTCCACAATACCTTGGGCTTAGCTTCTTGCAATCTCCTAAGGATAGGGAACTCTTCTTAGGGCGTATGCGAATGAAGACCATGTCTCCTTCTTCGAAGACTCTATCTTGATGTTTCAAATCCGCATATGCCTTCTGTCTATCCTTGGCAGCTTGGATGTACTGTCTTATTGACTTTATTTGGTCATCCATCTCTTCCAACATCTGCCTTGAAGCTTCAACCTTTAAGGTTGGATCTGAGAATTTTAGGGGACTTCGACAGTCATGACCATACAATGCTTGGAAAGGGGTCATCTGAATGCTTTGTTGGTAAGAAGCATTGTAGGCAAATTCAACCATAGGCAAATATTGAATCCACCTCTTCGGTTCTCGACAACAGTATGCCCTCAGCATAGCCTCGATGACTTGATTTACCTGCTCTGTTTGGCTATCCGTTTGGGGATGGTAAGCGGTGCTAAAACAGAGTTGAGTCTTAATAGCTTCAAAGATAGCTCTCCAGAAGTGTGACGTGAAGAGAGAATCACGATCACTAATGATTCTTCTGGGTAAACCATGTAGCTTGAATATTTCCTTGATAAACAATCTTGCAATGTCTGAGGCTTTATAGTTTGTCTTTACTAGAATAAGGTGTGCAACCTTAGTAAGCATGTCAACGACAACCATGATGGAGTTGTATCCTCCCTCAACTTTGGGTAGGTCTACAACAAAATCCATATTGATGAATTCCCATTTCATTTGGGGGATGTTAGGTGGTTTCAGTTTCCCTGGCATCATGACATGTTCGACTTTGATACGTTGGCAAGACAAACACTCAGTGACATATTTGAGAACGTCACCTTTGAGCCTGTCCCAATGGTAGCTCTTCCTAACTGCATTAAGAGTCTTAGCATAGCCAGGATGTCCTATGAAAGGGGAATCATGAGCTTCCCACAATATCTTCTACTTAAGTGACTGGCTTGCGGGTATACACAGCCTTGTTCTATAGTAGACAAGTCCATTATTGATAGAAAATTCATGATACTTAGCATGCAGCTTTTGATTCTGATCCTTGATAGAGATTTCCCTTAGCATTGTTTAGTAGGCCGGATCATGGCATGCTTCCTCTCTAGCTAACTCAAGTATAGGGTTGTTTGGCATAGATACTTTTATAGCTAGAGATCTGGCTGTTGATGGATTTTGCAAGATTAGGGAATTAAGGAATGCATTGCGACTAAGTGCATCGGCAACTACATTCTCTTTTCCTGGTCAGTACTTGATTTCAAAGTCATATTCCTCCAACACTTAAATCCACCGACGTTGCCTCATGTTGAGGTCGTTCTAGGTAAAGATCCATTTGAGACTCCTATGGTCAGTTACTAGGGTAAAATTGTTACCCAATAGGTAGTGTCTCCAAAGCTTTAGAGCATGGATGACAGCTAACAATTCTAGATCATGCGTAGCATAATTCTTTTCATGACTCTTCAATTTCCTTGAAGAGTATGCTACTGGATGACCTTCCTGCATGAGTACACATCCCAAGGCAAGTATGCTAGCATCAGTTACTACCTCAAACTCTTTATTGAGGTCTGGAAGTTTTAAAATAGGTGCTGATACCAAACTTTGCTTCAATATGTCGAAGCTATTTTGTTCAAGAGTTGACCATGCAATGGAAGTTTCCTTCTTCAATAAGTTCGTCAGGGGTGTTGCAATCAAAGCATAGTTTTTGATGAAGACCCTATACCATCCTGTCAATCCAAGAAAGTTGCGTATCTCTTTGATGGATGTTGGTATTTGGCGACTCAAGCACATCTCTGACCTTGGCTGGGTCCACTGAGATTCCTTCCGCTGATACTATGAATCCCAGGTATTCAATCTGACGCTTGAAGAATGCACACTTCTTCATTTTAGCATACAGCTTATGTTTCCCTCATTGTTTTAAGGACAATCCAAAGTTGGGGTTCATGATCTTCTTCCTGTTTAGAATAGACTAGAGTGTCGTCAAAGAAGACGAGCACGAAATCATCAAGATATGGCCTAAAGATATCCTGCATTAACCTGTTGAAGGTGGCAGGTGCATTCGTAAGCCCGAATGACATAACTAGGAACTCAAAGTGCCCATATCTTGTATTGAAGGCCATCTTGGGAATATCTTCTTCCTTAATCCTTATCTAATAGTAACCTGACCTGAGATCAATCTTAGAAAAGATCTTTGCACCTTGAAGACGATCAAGAAGCTCACTATTCTAGGAATAGGATACTTATTCTTAACCGTTGCTTGATTCAATCCTCGGTAATCAATACATAGTCTAAGTGTCCCATCTTTCTTTTTCTGGAATAGTACTGGAGCTCCCCAAGGTGAACTGCTAGGTCGAATGTAGCCTTGATCTAGTAGTTGCTTGAGTTGTTCCTTCAGCTCAATTGCTTCTGGTATGGACATTCTATAAGATCTCTTTGCAATTGGTGCAGCTCCTAGTGCTAACTTAATCTCATGATCCACTTCTCTTTGAGGCGGGAGTTTAGTCAACTCTTCAGGGAATACATCCGCGTATTCCTTTAGCCAAGAAGGTCCTTCATTAGACTCTTGCTTCTGATCTAACTTGTTGAGTTTGATCAAGTAGACAGGTAATCCTTTTCTGACTCATTTTATGATTTGAGATACTTTGGCCAATTGGATTCTTAGCACTCCAGCGTCACCTTGAGTTGTGACTAATTCCCTTTCAGAGTTTCGAAAGGAAACTTGCCCCTTCCCACAATGAATGTGGGCGTCGTTAGGCTTAAGCCAATCCATTCCGAGTAGACACTCATGGATACTAAATTCATGACTCTGAATTTGACTGAAGTCTTCTTCCCTCCCAGAAAGAAATCCACCTTAGTAGTTTGCCTAGTACAAGTAACCTCACGACCATTTGCCAATTTGACAAGCAGGGTAGGTGCTTCTACTGTGGCTGTTCCTAATCTTTTTGCACATGCTAGTGAGATAAAGGAATGCGTACTGCCACAATCAATCAAGGTCTTGAAATTTTTACCTTGATAGTCCGACGGTGTCTGAATCACCGAGAACTGGCGATTCAGCCCTTTCTTGTGCAGAGTAGCATGGACTGTAGCCCTTTCAAACTCTGCTTCCATGGTCGGATCTTCTTCTTCACACATTTGCCTATTGACAACACAAGCGGTTCTTCCTCTTCCTTGGGTAGCAACTCCTTGACCACGGTCTGTTCCTTGGAAAGGTGCTTGGCGATGTCCTCCACCGAGCTTGGGACATTGCCTCTTGAAGTGATCGGGCTCGTTGCAGTGGAAACAACAGAGGTTTCAGCCATTACTTTGAGTAGGAACAAAATTGTTGACATTGTTAGTCCTTGCTTTCTTTCTTTGACCTTGATTATGACCTTGAACTCTCTTTATCTGAGGTTTGAATGCTCCTCTATTTGGGTCACTATAAGACCAAGTTTTGTTACCCCTTGGTATGGACTGCACTTCCTGAATTATAGGCACCTCTCGAATGAGTGCATCCTGAAGATCTAATGGACGCATAGATTGGAGACGGGTATTTACTCATGGATTTAAACTTGCACAAAATTTGGACACCTACTGTGTCATGTCCATCTGTGGTGCATACTTAAGAAGCGAGACAAATTTGGAATAGTATGCGTCAAGAGTGATTCCCAGGTATTTTAGCTCGTAGAACTCATTCATTTTTTGCGTGCGATATGCAGGTGGCAAGTATCTTCCATGCACAGCTTTCTTCAGCTTCTCCCAGGTAACGGATCCCTCTGCGATCCCTTGATCCCTGCACCATTGCTTCCACCAAAGTCTGGCTTCGCTGGTGAGCTTTAACTTGGCGAGCATAGTCTGATTGGCGGGTGCAGTACCGGCTGCTTTGAAGTAATCCTCCATGGATTCAATCCAAATTTCAGCGTAAGAGGCGAATTGGGAACTTCTCCTTGAATTACAATAGTACTTGATGTAAGAGGCGAGTTGGGAACTTGTACTTGGGGTTGTGCCTGGATAAAGGTTTCTTAACGTTATTATATGATAATCGTTATTGATTTATATTACATCTTTAATTCAGCTATCATGTAAACAATGTAGCTACTTAACTTTTTATCAACTCTTATGCACAATCAGACATTGATAAAAAGAAGTCTTTATTTGTATTTATATGGCCATAGCCCTTTTGAATACAACATTTCTTGCGATGATAAGCCAACTGTTACATTTAGTTTGGGGAAAACAATGTTGTATTACATTTATCTATAGGAACTGTATAATAGTATGGTTTCGGGTCATGGATCTTCAGGAATCGGTAAGTCATTGGAAGTTCAGGATATCCTTTCTGTTGGAATCCATACTTTTCATGGCGGCCCAACACTTTAATCCTGTCGGTGGGGATTACACGGGTTACTTCCTTACATACATATGAGTTCATCTCAACCCTCCGACCTCGAATATGTAATGTTGAGTTTACGTGAGCTTCCACAAAAATGAATAACTTCACGACTTTCAGGTCTTCCAACCACTTGATCCTCTTTAGGTTGGTTTATAGGTAAGCAAACCGATGGGCGGCTATACAGTAGATTCCTGAGACACCCGTCCATCTTCGTTTCATGTACAAGGGTGATGGATTATAGCTTTGCTCCAGGATGTTCATCATCCCAACCCTTTTTCAATAATGCGGGGAATGCATTGCAATCATAAACATGACTCGAAATACTAAGAACTTGTTCCACGCTTCGTAATTCTGCAAGACAGCATTGAAGGTAAGGAAATGCTTGTAAGATCAACATTTTCTTTACTTCTTCTTATTAAGATTTCATAAAACAATTTCGTTGTTGATTGGCTCTGATACCAATTGTAACGTGTCCACTTGTATTTTCAGGACACGTCTTAGCAGTCCATCAGAAAGGATGTCTAGAAAGCTTCACCCGGCACTCCCATGGAATGTTACGGGATTAGCAATCTAGGGCTTTCCGTGTCTGCCATGTAGCGGAAGTATTTCGGCGGTTCCCACTTAGGATCGACCTGAATTAGGGTTTTCCTGATTGGTCATTTCCTAATAGCAACTAGCGTCAGACCCGAGCGAACTACTTTACGCAGAAATGCCAGGGCCAAAGCGGATTCACGCTGCACTTGGTTCAAGGAGAATGGGAAACGAGAGGCATGAAAATCTCAACCTCTCTACCATAAGGCATAGTCCCATTCCGTTACCCTAAAACGGCGTAAATCGGGTTCACTCTTAACTCTAGGTCAACGCTTTAATTATTCGTGTTCTTTGATGATCTTCCTGCTATCCATCATGAATTTGAGAAAAATTCCCGGCCAATCGGGACCACCCATCCGTAGGACGGACCTATGGCCCATCCTCCGTACTTTCCTCGTGTTGTTTTAGTTATTTAATTACCTAACACATTAGTTGGACATGTCACAACCAGCTTCTTTAATTAACCCATTAGGCACTGGTTCCTTCACGTAATCTTATCACTTGACATAGAAAAACAATATCAGACAAGTTCTTTATTAACAGGTTATCATATTTATCTTTGAAATACAAAGAGTCCAGCCCGTAGGCTTATTCACAATCTGCCCGAAGGCTATCCAACAACCCACAGGGATCACTAATCCAAGTTTCCACCCATAGACTGGTATGCGGGCCTCGAGATCCAATCCCGAGTCATGTTAGCCTCTTGTGCACGAACCGGAAGGCGAGGGATTTATGGCTAGAGCCCCCCTGGCACCCAAGCGTCCTCCTGCTCCAAGTAGCGCTCAACGGAGAGACCTCTCGCGACGGGTTCGGTCCACTTTCCCAGCGCCCGGTCAACAACCCCCTTGGTTAGGGTCAGGCAGGCAGTCGGGGGTAACTGAAGCTGTCTCTCCCTTCAGGACTTCAACCTGAAGTATAGATATCCATTTATCTTTTAATTCATTGATCAAACAAAGCCAAAGAGTACTCTAAAATCTGTAGCAAGCACAAACATTTCCATTGATCGTTTTTATTGGCAAACTGCTAAGGAATGAATCCTTCCTTTTGAGTGCCTCCAGCACTCGATCCGCGATAACTTGCAGCTTGGCAAAACCCCCTATATCCTGGGTTAGGGCGTACCCTAATAACCCGACTTGGTCAAACCTTAAGTTTATTTTTTGGTCGCTAGTTTCCAAACAATCTTCCTTACTCAATAAGGTTGCTATATTAGGATGATTATTCATCCTCTTGCAAGGTAACTTGCGTAAGGACATGCCAACTTCATTGTGAGAACTTGGCCATTCCCTTGTGATCCAATCACAAGATCATATGACTCCGCATATGTTGCGCAAGTGCTGCATCGAACTATGAGACTATGGAGTCACGAAACAATCTAGTTCAGGTTCTTTAAGCTGATGTCGTTAGACCTAGGGTTTCCAAGCTTCATCTTTATAAGATTCTCAGGGACAAACCCTAGTTCCTTTTACGATTACAATTCATTGTCCCTACATTGAGGGAGCGTGGCAAGTATTTAAGTTATAGGCGTTTCTTGGAATTTAACTCAGTCCCAACGAATATTTCGTAGCTTAGGTGTTTTAAGTTTATATCAATTTGGTTAAATCTAGAAGATAATTTTGAGATTACTTCCACATGATTTGTGGACTATGCATAAATTGATTTTTCAATCCTAAACTTTATCGATTTGAGGTTAGGTTAATTCCAAATAATCTTCCTATACTTTGCGAACAAAATTCATGCTAAACAAGCAATCTTTTACTTAATAATTTATGTTGTTGACAAACAATTTTTTCCTAGAGTTTATGCATCATAAGAATCATTTTATGCTTGCACTTTCCATGATGATTCGTTACAAAGAGGATATGGATTAATAGTACGAGATGCAGTTTATAATTCTAGGCTTAATCAAAGTATAGTATTTCAATGGGTAATAATCTAATCTTATAATTCATTTCAATGCATAAGCTATTTGCTAGAAATGTTTTTATGCTCTCTTAATTCGCATGTTTCATTTAAACGTATTGATGACTAAGTTCCTTCGTCGTGAACAACTAGGATGAGAATATATTCTATTTCTAACAATTAACCTTGCATGATTGAATTACAAAAATATCAAATAAAAATTAGGAAGGAAAACCTGGGTTTGGGGTGAGATATCCACATGGATACCGAGAGACGACCCTCTCGCGGCTGCGCCTTGGACTTTCTTCGGAGGCATCGCAATTGTAGCCTTTCGGATGTGGAAGTAGCTTTAGAACTCCTCTTTGGAATTCCACCATCGCTCCCTTGCACTTCAACACTCTTCTTCTCTTTTTTGAGTGGGGAAAAAAGAAAAAACAAAGTCCCAAGGGTAATTTTGAAAAGGGCAAGGAATCGCTAAGGGGTTTAACTACGAGGAGGGGGGGTAATAAGACCTTTTAAGACCTTAATTCTTTTGGGAGGGGAAGGGGTGTTTCAACATTCGTGGAAAAGGGCTAAGGGCTTGTGATGGTTTAAAACACGGGGGGTGAGGGGTTTTAAAACTTAGGGGAAAGGGGCTTATGAGCTTTAAGCACAAGGGGGGTTCCAAAATGGCATAAGGGTTTAAACACGGGGGGGATGAGGGTGGTTTTTTAACACAAGGAAAAAGGCCTTATAGGTTAAACACAGGGGGGGTGATCATGAATTCATGGAATAGTGGCTTTTAGGGATTATACACGGGGAAAAAAGTAATAAGACCCTTAAGACCTTCGTGCTCTTGGGGGGAGTGACTCCAAAATGAAGGGAAAGGGGTTTTTAGCATGAGGGTGAAAGGGGGCTTAAGAGATTTTTAAAAACCCGGGAGGGGGAAAGGATTTGATGAGGCAACAACAAGGGAGGTGAAAGGGGCTTAAGGGGATTAAAACCGGGAGGGGGATAATAAGGTATAGGAAGGCACAAGAAGGGGGTGAAGGGGGGCTTATTAAGCCCTTTGGAAGCTTCCCCCCCAAGAAGCTTCTAAAAGCTTCCCCATGTGGGGGGGAAAGCTTAACGATGACTGGCGGCGTGATGGACAGGTGGCGGGGCCTGCGACTGCAAGTGGCGTGCTGGGAGGACAGGCAGCGGACGGCAGAGTCAGGCGGTAGCGGTGTCAAAGTGTTTACTGTTCATAATATAAATCATGGGATTCTTATGAACAGAGAAGAGTCTCACTGGAAGTAATATGAGAAATTTGCATACAAAATTCAGACATTGTTATCCAATAACCACCTTAGTTATACAAGTTCTTTTGTATTTAGCATATAATTTTCAGTTATACCATGTATACTTATGAAAAATAAGTCTATGGGAACCGACAACTTGGTCATCTGGAAGAAATTGACAGTATGCAGGATAAATCACATTAATTCAGATACAAAAATATGGTCAGAGCCCAAGAAAGATGCCAAAAACTACCAAAAGTCCACTAGGTCCACATGGGACCTGGAGTAACAGACTTAAGTGACTAGCAAGTGACCTAGGTTGGTCAAAAAGTGACCAGGGGGGACTGAGCAGAGAGCAGCCCGCATTTTTCGGCGCAAAATGGGGGCTGCATTGTCTGAGGCAAACTGGAGAGAGCTGGAGCTATGGTGCATGAAATGGAGCATGCAAACTGAAGATCAACAGGCCCAACTATTGAAGCCGTAAATATGGTGAGAGCTCCACTTCTCTATCTCTTTTGTCTGACGAAAATGCATGCTGAAACAGTTTATAAAAGAGGGAAATCTGAGAGAAGAGTAGTCAGCCTGCTCTTATGCACGACTTCTCTCATCTTGTTTACCTTATTCTTGGTCCAATGAAGCCCGACTTGTATCCAAGTACTTGAGTGACTTTGGGGCAAGCAAAGGGTGAGGATATTGAAGACTTATGGGGTGTTATGGGTTGAAATAACCAGTCATAAACAGGGCAGCCCACTGTTATGGTCCATTTATATGAGCAAAAATGGGATTTTTATGGTTGTAATGGAAGGAAATGACCTCTTTGCTCCAGGACATTGTTCATGAATGATTAGACATGCTTCCTCTTGAGTTTATGCACTCATTTTGAACTTGATTATGGGCTGGAATTTTCTGTTTTAAAACAGGGCTGAAGCTAAAATTATACTTTTTTCAATTCATTTCATGTATCTTTGGCCCAAATCTTGGATGCATTTGAATCTATCAACAATGTACTTGAACCAAAGGGTTGAAATCCATCTATGTACTTGAAATAAATGCTATTAAAGCTTGCATTTGACATTCGTAAATAAATTGAGAATCTGAAAATATCCTTCATGATATGATGTATGTATCCAGAGGCATTTGATGTAATCAAGATAGACTTATTCCTTCTGTTCATGTATGCTAAGTACGTAGTGAAAAGGCTTGAACTCTTCTTCCGTACCTAAATCATTACTAAATCCCGGATCTTATTAAACCCCAATCTATTTTCCCTTCCCGAATCTTGAATCCTAAACTCTTCTTCTGCACTAAATGCCCCGGTGGAAGACCTTTAACTCTTAACGCGACGACAGCGAGGAGTGCTCCCACACGTCTTCTTCCTCTCCCGTCGACTGCATTAGCTTAGGGCCAGCACTCCCTTCATCTTCAGTCCTTCGTCCCTCCTTCAGCAACATGACGACGTCCTGTGTTTCTCCTTGCCACGGCAATAGCCCCCTCTGTTAAATAGGGGAGGGAGGGGGATCCTCCCTCTCCCTTCGTGTCACGAGGCATGGCCATTGAGGCTAACCAAGCTCCAGCGAGGAGCTTGCTGGCCTTTCTAAATCCCTCTCCCCCCTCCAACATGAACCGTTGCTGTCGGAAGAAGATCAATAAAAAAATTTCCCATGAATTTTCAATATTTGATATATTACATCCCTATAGGCAAAAGCAATGGTAATGTCATTGAGAGTGGAATTTAGGTGATGGGAAGTGCTTAAAAATAGCTAAAAATTATGAATATCAAGGGAAAAATATTCACCGTCAAAGGCGGCGGCTCGATCTAGGACAATTTTAAGCATAAGCAGTCGATGGGCGCCCAAGTGACACCTCTGGATTTTTAGTAATTTTTTTGTCAGTTAGGACAGGATGTGGGAGCTGCAGGCCTATCCGGGATGCCGAGAGGGACGCCCAGAAATTTACAGCACGTCAATCGGAGCTCGTATGCGGAAGTTGGCCCGAAACCGGCCGGGGTGCCCAAAAAGGGGGCCAAATTTGAAATTCCAAAAGGTGTAAGAGAGGGGGGTGACCTTTGGCACCCCCTCCTCTCAAAAAAAAAGTGATGTAGGGGGGGGGGGGGGGGGGGGCGGCTGTTTTCAGCCGCCGAAAAAAACGCGCCCCCCCCCCCCCCCCAAATCATGATGATGGCTGTCAAGCAAGGCATGAATCCGAAGGCAGAGGGCTTCCACATTCGATCCACGCTCCATGTCGCTTCGATCCACGCGGGGAATGGTGGCCTGTAGAGGGAGAGAAAAAATGAGTCTTTCTCTCTCCTCCCTTTCTCTCCTCTAAAGGCAAGTTCATGTGGGAAGAAGAAGGAAGAAGAAAGAATGGTGGAGGCTTGTCCGGCATGGATCGGATTGCTCCACGGGCTGGAAATGGTGATTGGTGATTGTGCTGGACATGAAGTGCTGCTGATTTCCAAAATTGCAGCCATGGACATAAAACCCGGAACACACAAATAAGCAGTAATTTAAAATTTTCAAAGGAAATTTGAGATTCTATAGCTTTTGTTTGATGAAATGTCGTTCATGTGGGCTAAAAATTGTGTATGTTGCTGTTTTCCATGAGTTCTTGCTGGTCATAATCAAAAAATCAGAAAAATATACATCTTGTGGTTCAAAATAATACATTAAAACACGAAAAACATGAAAAATCAAGGGAAAATGATGGGTTTTTGGCATAAAAATGGGAAAGTAAATAGGAACACCAACTAAACTCTCATTTCTATGCAAGAAGGAACTAAGGGCCACAGCCCATAACCTGTTTTGAATTTTTAGTAATTGAATAATGCAGGAAAATAAGGGAAAATACAAGAAAAGGGTGGAAAAACCCTAAAAATTAGGGGAAAAATACATTTTGGGTTCCGAAAAATAAGAATAAATAAAAGCAATGTTTGTGAATGTTTGTGGGGACTGAAGCATGAGGATTTGCCTCACTTCAACCCCACTTTTCTGTGCTAGTGTGGTTTTTCCCGCTTTTTATACATAAAATGATGGCAAAATGCCCTATAAATCCATCCAACGATGCACTATTTAAACAGGGAAGGGTAGAGGAGTTGAAATATGTCTAAATGCCGTGCGAGATGATGGGAAAGTTGCTGATTTCTATGCATAGCATTTAGGACGGATAATAATTAAAATTAAGAGCTTAGTAGCACGAGGATCACCTCGGTGCTAAGCCCATGCAACGAAGCACGAACGGTAGTTGGAAACCATTAAAAGAATGTTTTGCACTTGTGCACAATACTGTTTGCTAAATGTTTGAGCACTAGGCATCCACCAAATGCATAGAGCATGAAAAAGAATTTAAAAGCATCAGTGACCAGCTCCTAGAGATGCATTGCAATTGGTTTATTAGAACATGACCTACGATGAGAGGTAGTGAGGTACCCATGCTGTAGGTAGACACGGGTCCCAAAGGGGAAATCAAGTAAGGACAATGGTACATTCCTGGACACGCTTATTTGGTACCTTGAGCGACTTTTGTGCGAAATGTCTAAATGTTGAGCGACGCACTGAGGGGCCAATCCCCAAGGTGTAGGAGAGTCGCAGAGGGTTGACGGCATTCAGCCGAAGGAGGAACCCCATGTGTATGTGATTCGAGCCTTTTGGCTATGTGAAAGGGACTCCCTCTGAGGAGTAATATTGGGTTAAGATCAGTTGGACTACAACGTATTACAAACGCAATGTTTAGGAAGGCAGAGATTTTGATAGACGCTCCTGGCCGCGAGGCCGAGGGGTTGTCTTGTGCGTAGTGACGAGGCCCAGCTAGTGCATGAGCCAGTGCCGGCCCGTTTTTTTGGTCCATCAGGCATCAAGCTTCATGCCCAAGTGGAGAAACTGAAGGGAAGGTTGATGTAATCCAAGTCCATGGTGTCTAAGCTCATGATGCAAACCCTCCAAGATGCTTGCTGTTAACAAATTCAAACCTTGACCTAACAACTCATGGTATTGAGGATGGAGCACGATTGACTCCATCAAGTTGCATAGCTCTACACCTATTACTTAGAAATCCTAGTAGTTTAACTCTACACTTACCAAATCCCACAACCCCCACACTGGGCTTGGATTTAAGTCTAACTTTAGCATAATAGTCTCCACTACTCCTCCCACTCTTAGCCCTTTGTCTAATTTCTCTCATCCCACTGCACCCTATTTAACTCTATCCTTTGCATCCAGAACTCCCTCTCCCGTCCGATCTGTCACTATTGGCTACACTAGAACCTACACCTAATGGGGCATCCACATCCCCTGACCTTGCACAACATGCACTCGCTCCAAAAGACAAAGGTGTTATCAAAGAGTAACTCATGTGGGTTTGAGACCTTAGAACACCATATTAGAGAATTCAGAAGTCCCACTTTCAAATATGGGGTAAAGATTTGGCAATGTGGCTAAATCTTAACCCATGCTTCAAAGTGGGACTTGGAAAGACAACCCATATAGTAAATAGGGTAGACTTCACTTTCAAGTAAGGGGACAAGATTTGATCATGTGGGAAAATATTAACTATATTGGAAATTCCCAAACTATATGAGAATTTCCAAATTTGCTAATATAGTGTTTTTGTGGGTGCCATGTGTTAGGGTGGCTTGAGTGGTAGCTTGAAATAGCATGAAAGATGACAAAATGAGATCATCAACTTTGGTGGTAGTGGCGTAGGTAATATAAGACAATGGATTAGCTAAGGATTATGTTAGGAGTATTTTATTATAGCAAGGGTACCACAAGCTATATAAGGATGAAGCAAGAAGTGTTGTATTCTCTTTAGCTAGATCTTCCCTTTCAACCAATCCTTCTATCCATGTGCCTTCTTTGGCTATTTTCATTACTCCTCAAGTCATCCGCACATGGATACACTTGGCTTTGTCCCTTTGCTCTTGACTCCACATCCATCATTCTTCCTATTCACTTCCTCTTTTGAGCCATATTTGGTTCCTTGCCTCTCTTAATTCCTAATGATTTCCCCGATACCTCCCATCACAATAAAATGTTGCTAAGAGCAATTGAATTAGTGCATTCCATTGATATATATTGCTTTTGAATAGTTGTCTTTTGGGATGTATTCTATGTTCCAATGCATGTGGTTTTTGTATACATATTTATAAAATATATGAGTATACATTTTTGGCATGAGTTATTTGTAGGTCGGATTGGTGTTTACTATTGATGGTATACTTTGTAGTTAAGTAAAAAATGTCGCCATATCCCTATGTTAAGTTTTGGTATGCAAAGGCTTTGCAATTCTATTGAGCTAATACAACTAGTTTGCACTTGCTAACCACACATAGAATTTGGACCCAATAAAATGACTAAACCCACCGATATCACCAAGGAAAATATGCATATTACCTTGGCAAAAGAGTGATACTAGCATAAAACCAATGAGCTTAAGTGAGTCAGTAGTTATCAAGTCAAGCCGCATCCAACCAAAACCTCAAGCTCAACTAAGACCTAACTTGTGGTTGAGAAGATTAAAGGATATTGCAGTAGAACTAGCCCACAATGAAAATCAACCATTGATTATCTACATTAAGGAATTGAGTGATAAAATCATGTTTCTTGCTTATTGAAATTTCTTTTAAGCTTTTTAGATTTGCCAATTGAATAGACCCATTCAAACAAAGTAGTGAAGAAAAGCATGAACAAAGACAACCTTGTCAAGATTGTGGGAGAGAAGGAAGGAGTCTCACTTGTAGCTTTCTTGCTTGCACAATGGGGGAATACACACAAGGGTGGAGGCTGAAAACAGTTTTCCTCTTCTTAGTTGTGTAAGCCAAAAAGAACTCTCATACAAAGAAATAGAAGAACCCTATATATGGGTCTCAAACCAAACTCAACTAACTAAGGTGGCATACTAACTGAACCACCAACTAGAGTAGATAAGGATAGCTGTCATCTAGCTATTATTCATGGGTGGTGTACCAACCCCATCTGCAACTAACAAGTCGGTGACATAAATGCACAACGGTCACCCTGGCATATCACGAGTGGAGCTCGATATCTCAACACTCCCCCTCGAGCTCAATCCCAATTCCTACACACCAAGCAGGTCTCTGAGCTTGCGCAGCTTCTCTGCGCCCAATGCCTTCGTGAATATGTCAACTACCTGATCCTCTGTGTTGACATAAACTAGTTCAATAAGACCTAGTAAAACCCTCTCTCGCACATAGTGATAATGCACCTCAATGTGCTTTGTTCTAGCATGATATACTGGGTTATTTTCCAAGTGTATACTACTCATGTTATCATAATAAATGACAACTGGCCCATCTGTAGGTTGATGCATATCATAAAGTAGCTTATGCAACCAAGCTACCTCACATGCAGCCATTGCTACACCCCTGTACTCAACCTCTGTGCTCGACAAGGCAACTGTAGGGTGTTTCTTGATGCTCCAAGTGACTGCAGCACTCCCAAAAGAGAACACATATCCACTGGTAGATCGTCTATCAGAAATACTACCAGCCCAATCAGCATCAGTGTATCCATGCAACTGTATCTGAACCCCAGTCTCATAAAATAGTCCATACTGCAATGTGGACTTCACATACTTGAGTATGTGTCTAGCTGCATCCAAATGTGGTTTCCTTGGAGCCTGCATAAACTGACTTACCAATCCAACAGCATAGCTCAAATCTGGCCTGGTAATAGTCATATAAATCAAACTTCCTACTATGCGTCTGTACATAGTAGGGTCTTCGAGAAGCTCACCTGCATCTGCGCTCAGCTTCACATTCTGCTCCAAAGGAACTGAAATAGGCTTACAGCCTGTCATCCCATATTTGGACAGCATGTCCAATCCATACTGTGTTTGCAAGAGCCATATCCCACTTGGTGATCTAATCACCTCAATGCCCAAGAAATAACGCAGCTCTCCCAAATCCTTCATCTCAAACTTCTGCTTCAATATCATTTCACATGAAGGATATCTTCATCACTATCACCTGTGATAATCACATCATCAACATAAATGACAAGCAGCATAATACCTTTCTCTGTTTTTCTCACATAAAATGAGAAATCTGCCTTGGAAATCTGAAAGCCAATAGTGACAAGATAGTGTCCTATCTTGTTATACCATGCTCTAGGTGCTTGTTTCAAGCCATACAAGGCTTTCTTCAACCTGCAAACAAACTCAGGATGAACAGCATGCACATAACCTGGTGGCTGCTCCATATAGAGCTCTTCTTGCAAATCACCATGCAAGAAGGCATTCTTTACATCCATCTGATGTAAATACCATCCCTTTGATGGAGCCATAGCAATGACTGCTCTTATGGTTGCCATCCTTGGAACCGGGCTGAATGCTTCTTCATAATCAATGCCATATGTTTGTGCATACCCCTTGACTACTAATCTTGCCTTGTATCTGTTCACAAAACCATCTGCATTGTGCTTCACCTTATAAACCCACTTACAACCAATTGCATTCTTATCTTTAGGCAAAGGTACCAATTCCCATGTAGCATTTGCTTCCAAAGCATCCATTTCTTCATCCATGGCGTTCTCTTATTTTTCTTTTCCTATGGCTTGCTCAAAATAAGTGGGTTTTGGTTCCTGTATCACTTTGACTATATAGGCATAGTGAATGGCTGTAAATCCATCATATTTCAGCCTATCCACAGGATACCTAGCTCTGGTAGACCTACGCAAAGTAAGCTCACTTCCAAGTGCTCTCAAAACTTCCCTTGTCTTCCTTACTCCAGGTGTAACAATAGAAGGAATACCCAACTCATCATCAATGCTCTGTTCTGAGCCACTAGATTCACCATCCACATAAGAGTGACCTGCATTCACATCAAAGATGGGCTGATCTACCTTCTCTTTTCCTTTTCGTGATACTTGCATACCGTTATCTGCATTACTTTGAGAATATTCTCTTGATCTCAATCTGCCTGTCCATGGTGAAGAATGTGAACCACTGCTAGAGGACACTCTAAGTTCACTAATATCTTGTGACTGCTGCTGTGAATTCTGTGCAGCATTACCATTTTGTGCATCTACATTATCAATCACATTTACTGGTTTATACCAGCTACTCATCTCATCAAAAACAACATCTCTGCTCACTATAAACTTACGAGTAGAAGGTTTATAGGATCTATACCCTTTCTGCTCTGCTGTAGAGAGTATCCAATAAAGATGCACTTCTCAGCTTTTGGATCCAACTTGGATCTCAACTCATATGGCACATGAACATAGGCAATGCAACCAGAAATTTTCAAATGAGAAATACCTCTCCTCTGGAGTCATCCCATGTATTGCTGCAGTGGGAGTCCTGTTCATTATGTAGACTGCTGTAGCAACTGCTTCAACCCAATAAAAATTTGGCAGGTCTTTTTCGTTGAGCATGGCGCGAGACACCTCTCCAATATGCCTATTTTTCCTTTCTGCAATTCCATTTTGTCATGGGGTATGACTGCATGAATATTGCTGCTTTATGCCATGCTCCTGCAGGAACCTTGCAAACTCATTTAAAAGGTACTCTCCCCCTCCATCTGACCTTAGGCATTTTATTTGCAGGCCTATTTCTTTTTCAACCATAGCTTTAAGAGTTTTGAAATGCCCAAAAACTTCACTTTTCTTTTTCATAAAATACACCCAAACTTTTCTGCTATAGTCATCAATAAAAGTGACAAAATAATGACAGCCTCCAAGAGATGCAGCTTTAGTAGTCCACACATCAGAGTGGATTAATTCCAATGGCTTCTTACTCTCTTGAACATGTCTAGGAAATGGTTTCCTTCCCTGTTTTCCAAACTGACAGGCTTCACATTGTCTGTCACGATTGTGGGAGAGAAGGAAGGAGTCTCGCTTGAAGCTTTCTTGCTTGCACAATGGGGGAAGACACACAAGGGTGGAGGCTGAAAACAGTTTTTCTCTTCTTAGTTGTGGAAGCCAAAAGAACTCAAATACAAAGAAATAGAAGAACCCTAGATATGGGTCTCAAAACCAAACTCAACTAACTAAGGTGGCATACTAACTGAGCCACGAACTAGAGTAGATAAGGATAGCTATCATGTAGCTATTATTCAGGGGCGGTGTACCAACCGCATCTGCAACTGACAAGTCGGTGACATAAATACACAACGGTCACCCTGGCGTATCACGAGTGGAGCTCGATATCTCAACACTCCCCCTCGAGCTCAATCCCAATTCCTGCACACCAAGCAGGTCTCTGAACTTGCGCAGCTTCTCTGCGCCCCATGCCTTCGTGAATGTGTCAGCTACCTGATCCTCTGTGCTGACATAAACTAGATCAATAAGACCTAGTAAAACCCTCTCTCGCACATAGTGATAATGAACGTCAATGTGCTTTGTTCTAGCATGATAGACTGGGTTATTTGCCAAGTGTATACTACTCATGTTGTCACAATAAATGACAACTGGTCCATCTGTAGATTGATGCATATCATAAAATAGCTTATGCAACCAAGCTACCTCACAAGCAGCCATTGCTGCACCCCTGTACTCAGCCTCTGTGCTCGACAAGGCAACTATAGGCTGTTTCTTGCTGCTCCAAGTGACTGCAGCACTCCCAAAAGAGAACACATATCCACTGGTAGATCGTCTATCAGAAATACTACCAGCCCAATCAGCATCAGTGTATCCATGCAACTGTATCTGAACCCCAGTCTCATAAAATAGTCCATACTGCAATGTGGACTTCACATACCTGAGTATGCGTCTAGCCGCATCCAAATGTGGTTTCCTTGGAGCCTGCATAAACTGACTTACCAATCCAACAGCATAGCTCAAATCTGGCCTGGTAATAGTCATATAAATCAAACTTCCTACTATGCGTTTGTACATAGTAGGGTCTTCTAGAAGCTCACCTGCATCTGTGCTCAGCTTCACATTCTGCTCCAAAGGAACTGAAATAGGCTTACAGCCTGTCATCCCATATTTGGACAGCATGTCCAATCCATACTGCCTCTGCAAGAGCTGTATCCCACTTGGTGATCTAATCACCTCAATGCCCAAGAAATAACGCAGCTCTCCCAAATCCTTCATCTCAAACTTCTGCTTCAATAGCATTTTCACATGAAGGATATCTTCATCACTGTCACCTGTCATAATCAAATCATCAACATAAATGACAAGTAGCATAATACCTTTCTCTATTTTTCTCACATAAAGTGAGAAATCTGCCTTGGAAATGTGAAAGCCAATAGTGACAAGATACTGTCCTATCTTGTCAGACCATGCTCTAGGTGCTTGCTTCAAGCCATACAAGGCTTTCTTCAACCTGCAAACAAACTCAGGATGAACATCATGCACATAACCTGGTGGCTGCTCCATATAGACCTCTTCTTGCAAGTCGCCATGCAAGAAGGCATTCTTTACATCCATCTGATGTAAAGACCATTCCTTTGATGCAGCCATAGCAATGACTGCTCTTACGGTTGCCATCCTTGCAACCGGACTGAATGTTTCTTCATAGTCAATGCCATATGTTTGTGCATACCCCTTGACTACTACTCTTGCCTTGTATCTGTTCACAGAACCATCTGCATTGTGCTTCACCTTATAAACCCACTTACAGCCAATTGCATTCTTACCTTTAGGCAAAGGTACCAATTCCCATGTAGCATTTGCTTCTAAGGCATCCATTTCTTTATCCATGGCTTTCTCCCATTTTTCTTTTCCCATGGCTTGCTCAAAAGAAGTGGGTTCTGGTTCCTGTATCACTTTGACCATATATGCATAGTAAATGGCTGTAAATCCATCATATTTCAGCCTATCCACAAGATACCTAACTCTGGTAGACCTGCACAAAGTAGGTTCGCGCCCAGGTGCTCTCAAAAGATCCCTGGTCTTCCTTACTCCAGGTGTAACAATAGAGGGAATACCCAACTCATCATCAATGCTCTGTTCTGAGCCACTGGATTCACCATCCACATAAGAGTGACCTGCATTCACATCAAACATGGGCTGATCAACCTTCTCTTTTCCTTTTCGTGATACCTGCGTACCACTATCTGCATTGCTTTGAGAAGATTCTCCTGATCTCAATCTGCCTGTCCATGGCGAAGAATGTGAACCACTGCTAGAGGATGCTCCAGGTCCACTAATATTTTGTGACTGCTGCTGTGAATTCTGTGCAGCATTACCATTTTGTGCATCCACATCATCAATCACATTTATTGGTTTATACCAGCTACTCATCTCATCAAAAACAACATCTCTGCTCACTATAAACTTACGAGTAGAAGGGTTATAGCATCTATACCCTTTTTGCTGCAGAGAGTAACCAATAAACATGCACTTCTCAGCTTTTGGATCCAACTTGGATCTCAACTCATCTGGCACATGTACATAGGCAATGCAACCAAAAATTTTTAAATGAGAAATATCTGGTTTCCTACCAGTATACCTCTCCTCTGGAGTCATCCCATGTATTGCTGCAGTGGGAGTCCTATTCATTATATAGACTGCCATAGCGACTGCTTCAGCCCAATAAAAATCTGGCAAGTCTTTTTTGTTGAGCATGGCATGAGATACCTCTCCAATATGCCTGTTTTTCATTTCTGGAATTCCATTTTGTTGTGGGGTATGACTGCATGAATATTGCTGCTTTATGCCATGGTCTTGCAGAAACCTTGCAAACTCATTTAAGAGGTACTCTCCCCCTCCATCTGACCTTAGGCATTTTATTTGCAGGCCTGTTTCTTTTTCAACCATAGCTTTAAGAGTTTTGAAATGCCCAAAAACTTCACTTTTCTTTTTCATAAAATACACCCAAACTTTTCTGCTATAGTCATCAATAAAACTGACAAAATAATGACAGCCTCCAAGAGATGCAGCTTTAGTAGTCCACACATCAGAGTGGATTAATTCCAATGGCTTCTTACTTTCTTGAACATGTCTAGGAAATGGTTTCCTTGCTTGTTTTCCAAACTGACAGGCTTCACATACCTTATGCATTTCTGCAACCTTGAATTTGGGCAATCCTGCAACAATATTTTGGGCCTGCATTGATTTAAGTCACTGTACATTAACATGACCAATGCGTTTATGCTAGATATCAATATCTACAACTACACCGGTCCCATGTGCAAACATTGCCGCACTCAATTCAGACATGTCTACATCCAACGTAAACATTCTGCCCTTCTTCTTTCCTTTTGCTATCAAGCGACCTTTATTTTTCATATCCTCAACAAAGCATCCATGAGGATTAAATCTGACCTGCAAGCCCTGCTCAACCATTTGACCAACAGAAACCAGATTCTTGGTGATATTCGGGACATGAAATACATCGGACAGGTATTTCTTTTTCCCATCCTGCATAGACAAAGGAAATTTTCCAATCTACACAATAGGATGTGCAGTATCATCACCAGTCTCCACAAATCCTGGTTTTTTCATTTTCCTTGCATCCTCCATCCATTGTGCATGACCTGTCATGTGGTTTGATGCACCTGAGTCAACATACCACACATCGTTGCTTTCTTCTGCACTTGTCACAGAATTGTTCAAGTGCTGCACCATAAACAAATGCTCATTTCTGTCATCACCCTGTCTACTAGAAGATGCATAATTCCCTTGTTGCAATTTTCCATTCATGATGTCATTCTGCTTTTTATAGCAGTCTTTAGCCATATGACCCATTTTACCACAGTAGTAGCATTCAACATTGCTATTTGCATTTTGGCCTCTTTGCCATCCACCACGACCTCTTTGGCTCCCCCTACCTCTAGAGTTATCACGTCCTCCTCCATAGGAATGGTTTTCTTGAGTTTGCTACATATTCTGATTTCTACCACGGCCTCCAAATCGGCCTCCTCTACCTCTGCCTCTACCTCTTCCAGCATTTGAGTAGAAGACAGTTTCTTTTGAAGTTCCTCCTGAAGAAGATGCACCACCATTTCTCTGCTCCTCAAAAATTAGAAGAGCAATCAACTCCTCAAAATCAGGAAATCTTTCACGAACTGAAATGGATGTCTAAAACTATGCATAATCCTTTCCTAGACCATTCAAGGTCACAAAAACTAAATCATCATCTTCCACTGGTGACCCAATGGAAGCAAGTGCATCTGCAATCTTCTTCACCTTCATGTGGTAGTCATTGATGCTCATACTTTCTCTTTGCACATTATGCAACTCTTGCTTGAGCTGCATTTTCCTGGCTTGCGTATTTGTGCTATACATTTTTGACAAAGTATCCCATGCCTCCTTTGGCGTACTTGCATCCTGAATATGCACAATCATAGAGTCTGAAATACTGATAGACAGCTAGTACATAACTTTCCTGGCTCTCTCATGCCATGCTTTAAATGCCTGCATTTGCTGTTGATTTGGAACATCAGGAAGAATTGGTTCTTCTTCATTTCCTGCAACAAATTCCCAATATCCTTTTCCCATAAGGAAATTCGTCATTCTTGTTAGATATGATCAATGCCCCACCCTCATTAGGTACTACCAATGATCCATGGTGCTCAAAGTTGTAAGGCCCCCATTATGAGGAGAAGCCAAGTGTGAGCCCGGACATTGGTGGAGTCCTGACTTGTATATCAGATGAGGTCTATGTGACCGGATGGCAAAAAGGTGACCATTGTGGGTCTAATCTTTGGGTTAGAGAGAGTGGTTAAGCTGGTAGCAACTCGAGGCACATTGCATTGAGTTGCGTAGTAAGGGAGTTAAAAGGGGCCCCTATTGTGGGGTCCGGGGGCCGCGGAAGCGGCCCCTGGCTGGGGGGTCCCAGGGGGGCCAGCGGCCCCCCTGGCGGGGGTCCGGGGGCAGTGCCCCCGGCCCGATGGTAAAGGGAATATTCCCTGGAATATTCCCTGGCCGACTAGTGGAGGCTCATATGGTAGGTCGGTCAGCAGGCTGACCTAACGACCTTCGCGGGCTATAAAAGCTAAACCCCTTCGCAGCCATCTTACACTCATCTTTCACCCAGTCAGAGTTGTTGTTCCAGCTAGCCTTAAGCTCTTCACCTATCTTCTGTCTAGATCGCCATCTAAGCTTCATTTAGTGGAAGCGCACGGGTGGACAGAGCCATCTTTGTATCAGTTGTTTGGAGTTAAAGAATTTTACTGATTCTCCTCTTATCTGTTGTGTACTCTCTATCTCTTTCTCAGATTCTGTTCGCTGCGCCGTGTAATATTTTTACAATTCTAAACTTCCATGCTTGGAAGTTGTTCTTGTCAAGCTTTCCAGTGACAATCTATGAGAGAGAATCAGATGCCATTACAGAATACTGCAAAAAATTCTATCACTACAAAAAACACAGCTTTACCCTCACAAGGGCAAATCTGCAAAACTGGCGAAAGTGGTATTTGACCACATAGTCACTTCCTAGTGACGATTTTGCATCAACAGGCAACAGGGATGATTCTGTAACTCCCAATGTCTCTGCACACAAGCATATGATGCAATATCTGTGGTAACTTTTCACCGACCTGTAGAACAGTGGTCGCACAGGAAATGAAAGCAACACTGCTCCTCTTAACAGAACACCGCGAGCTTGGCTTGCTTTCTTGAGCTCCTTACCACGAACAAGGCTCTGATACCAAGTCAAGATTGTGGGAGAGAAGGAAGGAGACTCACATGTAGCTTTCTTGCTTGCACAATGGGGGAATACACACAGAGGTGGAGGCTGAAAACAGTTTTCCTCTTCTTAGTTGTGTAAGCCAAAAAGAACTCTCATACAAAGAAATAGAAGAACCCTATATATGGGTCTCAAACCAAACTTAACTAACTAAGGTGGCATACTAACTGAGCCACGAACTAGAGTAGATAAGGATAGCTATCATGTAGCTATTATTCATGGGCGGTGTACTAACCGCATCTACAACTGACACGTCGGTGACATAAATGCACAACGGTCACCCTGGCATATCACGAGTGGAGCTCGATATCTCAACACACATACCTTATGCATTTCTGCAACCTTGAATTTAGGCAATCCTGCAACAATATTTTGGGCCTGCATTGATTTAAGTCGCTGTACATTAACATGACCAATGCGTTTATGCTAGATATTAATATCTGCAACTACATCGGTCCCATGTGCAAACATTGCTGCACTCAATTTAGGCATGTCTGCATCCAATGTAAACATTCTGCCCTTCTTCTTTCCTTTTACTATCAAGAGACCTTTATTTTTCATATCCTCAACAAAGCATCCATGAGGATTAAATCTGACCTGCAAGCCCTGCTCAACCATTTGACCAACAGAAACCAGGTTCTTGGTGATATTCGGGACTTGAAAATACATCTGACAGGTATTTCTTTTTCCCATCCTCCATAGACAAAGGAATTTTTTCAATCTGCACAATAGGATGTGCAGTATCATCACCAATCTCCACAAATCCTGGTTTTTTCATTTTCCTTGCATCCTCCATCCATTCTGCATGACCTGTCATGTGGTTTGATGCACCTGAGTCAACATACCACACATCGTTGCTTTCTTCTGCACTTGTCACAGAATTGTTCAAGTGCTGCACCACAAACAAATGCTCATTTCTGTCATCACCCTGTCTACTAGAAGATGCATAATTCCCTTGTTGTAATTTTCCATTCATGATGTCATTTTGCTTTTTATAGCAGTCTTTAGCCATATGACCCATTCTACCACAGTAGTAGCATTCAACATTACTGTTTGCATTTTGGCCTCTTTGCCATCCACCACGACCTCTTTGGCTCCCCCTGCCTCTAGAGTTACCACGTCCTCCTCCATAGGATTGGTTTTTTTGAGTTTGCTGCATATTCTGATTTCTACCACGGCCTCCAGATCGGCCTCCTCTACCTCTGCCTCTGCCTCTTCCAGCATTTGAGTAGAAGACAGTTTCTTTTGAAGCTCCTCCTGAAGAAGATGCACCACCATTTCTCTGCTCCTCAGAAATTAGAAGAGCAATCAACTCCTCAAAATCAGGAAATCTTTCACAGACGGAAATGGATTTTCGGAACTGTGCATAATCCTTTCCTAGACCATTCAAGGTCACAGAAACTAAATCATCATCTTCCACTAAACTAAATCATCATCTTCCACTGGCGACCCAATGGAAGCAAGTGCATGTGCAATCTTCTTCACCTTCATGTGGTAGTCATTGATGCTTATACTTTCTCTTTGCACATTGTGCAACTCTTGCTTGAGCTGCATTTTCCTGGCTTGCATATTTGTGCTATACATTTTTGACAAAGAATCCCATGCCTCCTTTGGCGTACTTTTCTAAGGTACCATCAGCCTTGTACTTTACCTTCTAGATCCACTTGGTGCCAATAACCTTCTGCTTTGCTGGTTGATCCACTAGCTCCCAAGTGTCATTCTTCATTATGCTATCATACTCCGCCTGCATAGCAGCCTTCCATGATGGATTTGCAAGTGCTTCTTCTAAGTCAGTTGGCTCCTTTACTTCTCTCATAATGTCAACCATCAAGGCCATATTGACTATGTGAGCAGAAGCCCTCCTTTGCTCCTCTATTCTCTGAGACCTCCTTGGTCCGTCTGCCTTCTCCTCAACAGATGCAGGCATAGGATTATTGTGGTCATAGAGCTGCTTCACCCAGTGCGGCAATGGCTTTTCCGGTGGGGTGATGTCAGGTTGGTGAACTTTTTCCTCATCATCTAAAGATGATGCTTCCTCCTCCTTAAGGATAGGGATAGCTCTCGGGACAGGTTCATAGTGGACTACTTCTTCGCTTGATGATAAAGTGGAAGAACTTGCCTTCTCCTCCTCCACTGTATGCGGCTCCTCCTTGAACACCACATCACGGCTCGCGATGATCTTCTTTTCCTCTTGGTCATATAATTTGTAAGCCTTCTGCTCATCACTATAACCCAAGAAGATACATTTTCTGCTTTTTGGTTATAACTTGTTTCTCTTCTCATCTGGAACATGTGCATAACATTCACATCCAAAAATTCTGAAATGTGAGACAGATGGTTTCTTACCAATGTAAGCCTCATGAGGTGTTTTTCCCTTGAGAGCCTTTGTATAGCTCTGATTTAGAATGTAGACTGCAGTATTAACAGCTTCAGCCCAAAAATGGTTAGGCAATCCCTTGCCCTTTAGCATGCATCTTGCCATCTCAGTCCCCCTACCACGTGATTCTTAATATGGTATCAAAGCTGCACCACTAATTGAGGCTGGTTTTGAAGGCTAAAGCATAGGAGAGGAGCCAAGGATTCGAGCAAGCAAGCAACGGGTAAGAAGCTCTTCCATTCTCTACTTCTTCTCTTGGACAGTGTGCCTGTGGAGGCACTGGAAGTAGGGCAGAGCAAAAGTCTCAGATTACAGTGAGATTTGGTGTGCGCAAAGAGTGTTGCGTATTCTGTAGATTAAGCCCTTTAGGTCTTTCCCGCTACTATTTTGGCCATCCTAGGTCATTTCAGGTCCCATTTTAGACTCGCAAGGTTGCGAACATCAGTTCCTGCGTTCCACAACACCGTTCTGCTGAGGTGTGTGAGGCGTCGTCAATTGACGCTTGATCCCTTTGCTCTTGCAAAAGCCTTCAAACTCCTTTGAGTTGAACTCACCACCACCATCTGTTCTAAATTTCTTCACACTTTTCCCTGTTTCATTCTCAACAAGTATTAGCCATTCTTTAAACTTACCAAAATCTTGAGCCTTATCATGAAGGAAGTACACCCACATCTTCCTACTGTAGTTGTCGACAATCAACATAAAATAAGAAGATCCCCCCAAGGCCTGTGTAGGCATCTTACCACACAAGTCAGCATGCACCACTCTAGAGGAGCCTGTGCTCTATTCTTTCTTTCTTGTGGAAATGCCTTTCTTTGTTGCTTGCCCATCATACAAGCTTCACATGGTTCCTTCAATTCAGTTATTGTAGGTAGGTGAGCAACCATACCTTGCTTTTGCATCTCCTTCAATACTGCAAATCCAATGTGTCCAAACCTTTCCTGCCAAATCTTACTTGTGCCCACTCCAGTGGTGGCTGTAAGAGCACTTAGCTCATGTAGGTTGTTCCTTCTTTCTCCTTTGCCAACAATTGTGCTAGCACTATCAATAATTTCTGCACCTGTCTTCTTGAACCTCACTTCATGACCAAGATCAGTTATGGCAAGATTTATCCTGATTTCGGGAACATACAACACATTTGAAAGCTTTTTGACTTCACCATTTGCAGCAATAAAAGAAATAGTACCTATGCTCGCAGCAGGGCATTTAGCATCATTTCCAACCGTCACAGTGATGGATTCTTGTAGAGGCGGCATAGAACTGTATAGATCTTTCTTGTTGGTCATGTGACGGGAGGCCCCACTATCCAACACCCATGAGTCAGTGGTAGATTCTTCTTGCGCTGAGGAGCACACTTCCTCAATGGTCGCCATGAATAATTCCAGCTGTGCTTCAGCCGTATTGGCTGTCTCTTTCCCTTTACTTTTAAGGGTACCATTCTTTTCATCTGCCTTCTTGACACGACAATCTGCAATTGCATGTCCTTTCTTCTTGCAGTAGAAGCACTCTCCTTGAAACTTCTTCTTTCCGCCCTTCTTCTTTTTGTCACCATCATTTTTGGTGAAGGAACCACCTTTGCCTTTTGCATTGGCAGAGAATGCAGCATCTCCATTGTTGCTTTCTTCTCGGGCTTTCAGCTTCAACTCCTCCTCCATTAATAATGCACAAAACTCCTCAAAAGTCAAAGCTTGAGGTCTCACCTGAGTATTAAGGGCAGTTACTAGTCCATCAAACTTTTGTGGACAAATCCGAAGATACCTCCGAGCTAGCTCTTCGCTAGTCTTTTGTATCCCAGCGCCAGCCATCTGGTCATGCAGATTCTTAATCCGAGTGATGAATGCTTCAACCGTCTCTCCTTCAGCAAACTTCTCCGCTGCTAGTTGATTCTCCAAGTTTTGAATCCTCGTTTGGTTTCGTGTTTCATACTGACTCCTTAGTACATTCCAAGCCTCTGACGCTTTGGTTGTATGCTGAATCAAAGTCAAAACACTATTAGAACAGCTTGTAACTAAGGCACACAATGCATTTGCATTCCTTTGTTTCCAAGCTCATAGAAGATCTACATTCGGAGGAATCATCACATTAGGATTTGATGGGTCGGGGGTAGGCTGTGGTTCTACGTCAGTCCCCAGCACAGTCTCCAGAAGCTCATAAGAATCAAGGATAGTTGTAATTTTGAACTTCCACAAGGTGTAGTTTGTACCATCTAACTTGCCTTCGCTGAAGGTTGGTGGACGAATCCTCAGTGTTTGAATAGCCATTACAGCAACACCACCTCTTGCACCGCTTCCTGATGCGCCAGAACCGCTTCCGGAAGTCGACATAGTTTCTCTTTGTTATTGAAGCCTTTGCCTCTTGCACACTCTCCGATCTCTAGAGCCCCCTGGGCTCTGATACCATGTAAAATATTACACGGCGCAGTGAACAGAATCTGAGAAAGAGATAGAGAGTACACTACAGAAAAGAGGAGAATCAGTAAATTCTTTAACTCCAAACAACTGATACAAAGATGGCTCTGTCCACCTGTGCGCTTCCACTGTGTGAAGCTTAGATGGCGATCTAGACAGAAGATAGGTGAAGAGCTTAAGGCTAGCTGGAACAACAACTCTGACTGGGTGAAAGATGAGTGAGAGATGGCTACGAAGGGGTTTAGCTTTTATAGCCCGCGAAGGTCGTTAGGTCGGACCTACCATATGAGCTTCCACTAGTTGGCCAGGGAATATTCCAGGAAATATTCCCTTTACCATCGGGCCGGGGGCGCTGCCCCCGGACCCTCGCCAGGGGGGCCGCTGGCCCCCCTAGGACCTCCCAGCTAGGGGCCGCTGGCCCCCCTGGGACCCCCCAGCCAAGGGCCGCTTCTGCGGCCCCCGGACCCCACAATAGGGGCCCCTTTTAACTCCCTTACCCCGCAACTCGATGCAATGCGCCTTGAGTTGCTACTAGCTTAACCACTCCGTCTAACCCAAAGATTAGACCCACAATGGTCACCTTTTTGCCATCCGGTCACATAGACCTCATCTGATATACAAGTCAGGACTCAACCAATGTCCGGGCTCACATTTGGCTTCTCCTCATAATGGGGGCCTTACAACTTTGAGCACCATGGATCATTGGTAGCACCTAATGAGAGTAGGGCATTGATCATATCTAACAGTGGTGATGCATTGGATGATGATGATGATGATGACACTCATGTGCAGACTGAAAAGCAAGAATCACGGACTCTTAGTGGACCAGAGACATCATCTAGTAGTCCTTGGTCTCGGAGACTAAGGAGTACCTCTACTTCAGGTGCATCTAGCAGCACTACAAGTAAAGACAAAGGAAAGAATAAAGTGTCAGATGGCATTGATGTAGTTCTTGATGGAGACTCCAGTGGCTCAGAGAGCTTGGATGATGAGCTTGGCATTCCTTCAGTGAGGACTCCACGTGTGCAGAGAGCACGCGTCAATGCAAAGACTTCATTGAGTGATCTAGTGGTACGCAGGTCTAGCAGGGTGAGGTACCCTGTTAAAAGATTTGGTTTTGAAGGTTATACAGCTCACCATTATGCTTACATGGTGAAACTAGTTGAGGATGTTGAGCCCACTTGTTTTGAGGATGTTGTTGGTCATACTCATTGGGATGCAGCAATGGATGAGGAGATGGCTGCATTAGAGGCCAATAAGACTTGGGATCTAGTATCATTGCCAAAGAGCAAGAAAGATATTGGATGTAAGTGGGTTTATAATATTAAGCACAATGTAGATGGTTCTATTAGCAGATACAAAGCTAGGCTGGTTGCAAAAGGCTATTCCCAGACATATGGCATAGATTATGATGAATCCTTCAGTCCAGTTGCTAGGATGGCAACTGTCAGATGTGTGATTTCTTTGGCAGTAGCAAAAGGTTGGAGGTTGCAGCAAATGGATGTGAAGAATGCCTTCTTGCATGGTGATTTGCAAGAAGAAGTGTATATGGATCAGCCAGTAGGTTATGAAGATTTAGAGCATCCCACGTATGTGTGCAGGTTGAAGAAGGCGCTCTATGGGCTCAAGCAAGCACCTAGAGCATGGTCTGACAAGATCAGAGAATATCTTGTCAATATTGGGTTTTATGTTTCTGATGCTGATCACTCACTTTATGTGAGAAAGGGAGATGCAGGTTTGGTCATCATAGTCATCTATGTGGATGACTTGATTATTACAGGTGATAGTGATAGTGGGATTGCTGAAGTCAATGACTTTTTGAAGAAGAAGTTTGAGTTGAAGGATTTAGGTGAGCTAAGGTACTTCCTTGGCATTGAGGTAATTAGATGTGATGATGGTCTATGGATGTCCCAAAGACAATATGGCTTGGATATGTTGTCCAAGTATGGTATGACAGCATGCAAACCACTTTCAGTCCAATTGGAGTAGAATGTAAAGTTGAGTGTTGATGTTGGGGATGAGATAGAAGATCCTACTATGTTCAGGAGGATAGTGGGGAGTTTGATCTACATGACCATTACAAGGTCTGACTTGAGCTACGTTGTTGGTCTTGTGAGTCAATTTATGCAAGTACCTCGAAAGCCACATTTGGATGCAGTCAGACGCATATTGAGATATGTGAAGTCCACATTACATTATGGACTTTTCTATGAGGCAGGTACAGATGTACAGGTGTATGGATACATAGATGCAGATTGGGCTGGTAGTATGTTTGATAGAAGATCTACCAGTGGATACATGTTCTCTCTTGGTAGTGCAGTAGTTGCTTGGAGTAGCAAAAAGAAATCTACAGTTGCTTTGTCAAGTACAGAGGCTGAGTATAGAGGTGCTGCTGTTGCAGCATGTGAGGTAGTATGGCTGCAAAAGTTATTGGCCGATTTAGATGTGCAGGTGGAAGGTGCAGTTGTCATTTATTGTGACAACATGAGCAGTATACAGTTGGCTAGAAACCCTGTGTTCCATGCGAGGACAAAACATATTGAGGTACACTACCACTTTGTGAGAGAGAAGGTACTAGCAGGTGAGATTGACTTGGTGTATGTCAGCACACAGGATCAGATAGCTGACATCTGCATGAATGAAAAGCTTCAAAAGTTACGAAGCTTACTTGGAGTTGCAGAGATGCAGTTGAGCTTGAGGGGGAGTGTTGAAATGACAAGCTCAACACATGCGGACATTGATGGTGGACCACCTGGTTAGATGGGTCCACACGTCTACACTTAGCACGTCCCTGGTCATTATGACTCTGACATGGCCACTAACTCATTACTTATTATATTCAGGTTGTTACACCTATTTACAGCTGGCATAGTTATAGCGTCAGTCGACTAGTGTAGTTGGTTATGCATTGTTTGACTTAGTAGGCCACTTTCCTTTATGTTGTATCTTATCTATACTTTGTGTACATTGTAAAGTGTGTGGAAGAAGAAGAAGAAACCAGCAAGAAAACGTTTTGGCCTCCATCTCTCTTCTTGTCTCTTGAGTGAGCTTCTCCTTGTGTATTCTATGTGTGTTCAGCGTAGCATCTTGAGCAAGTCCCCCCACCACACGATTCTTGACATATATTACACCCTTTTGTATGTAAATAATGCATAAAAATGGTATTTTAAAAATATCTTATTTTGAACCCACGTGATGCATACATATATTAATGAGTAGCTTACCTGAGAATACACTGTGGATTTTTATATTCTCAGGGGGGTTGTATCTTGTAAGCGCTTGGTCCTAAGCACTTGAGAATCTTATAGAGTCCACAATATCTTGGACTTTGCTTCTTAAATTCTCCTAAGGATAAAGAACTCTTCTTTGGATGGACATGGATGAAGACCATGTCTCCCTCTTTGAAGATTTGTTCTTGCCTTTTTAGATCAACATATGCATTTTTTCACTTCTTGGCAGCTTGAATAGTAAATACTGAATCTACCTTTTAGGTTCCTTGCAGCAATATGCATGGAGAATATCCTCAATTACTTCATTAACTCGTTTTGTCTACCCATTAGTTTGTGGATGATAAGCAATGTTGATTCCAATGGCTTCAAATAAGCTCTTTCAGAAATGTGATGTGAAAAGAGAATCACAATCTGATGATCCTTTTAGGTAACCCATGTAACCTAAAAACCTATTTTATAAAAATTCTTGCAATATCTAAAGATTTGTAATTGGTTTTTTTTGGAATAAGATGAGCGACCTTTGTTAGCATGTCTACTATCACCATTATTGAGTTATATCCTCCTTGTACACAGAAGGTAACCCAACTACAAAGTCTATGCTAATAAACTTCCATTTCATCTAGGGAATGTCAAGTGGCTAGAGTTTTCCTGGTAACTTGATACACTCAGATTTTACCCTTTAGCGATTTAGACATTCATTGACATACTTAAGTACATCGCCCTTGATTCTTTGCCAGTAATAGCTTTTCCTGACATCATTAAGAGTTTTTGCATACCCCGAGTGTCCTGAAAAAGGGGAGTCATGTGCTTCCCAAAGTATCCTTCTCTTGAGAGTCTAACTTGAAGGAATGCATAGTCTCATTCTAAAATAAACAAGTCCTTTGTCTTCATTTGTAGAGATTCTTGATACTTAGTCTTGAGCTTGGGATCTTGTTCCTTATTGTGAACTTTCCAAAAAAATTGTTGATAGTCTGGGTCCTTATTTGCTTCATCCTTGGTCACTCAATGATAGGGTTAGTTGGTATTGATACCATTGTAGTTAGAGTTTCTACCCTAGATGGTTCTTCAATGATAAGAGCATTAAGGAAGGCTTTACGACTAAGGGCATCTGCTACTACATTTTTCTTTACTAGGTCTAAACTTAATTTCAAAGTCATAGTCCTACAAAACTTCAATCCACCATGGTTGCCTCATATTAAGATCAGGCTAAGTAAAAATCCACCCAAGACTTTTATGATTTGTGCCTAAGGAAAACTTATTTCCAAGCAAGTAATGCCTCCATAATTTGAGAGCACGAATCACCACTAACAACTCTAGGTCGTGAGTAGCATATCTATTTTCATGGGCTTTCAATTTTCTTGAAGAGTAAGCTACAGGATGATCTTCCTGCATTAGTATGCATCCCAATGCAAGAGAGCTAGCATCTGTGACAACTTCAAATTCCTTGCTTAAGTCAAGTAGCCTTAAGATAGGAGCAATTAGTTACCAAACTATGCTTTAGTTTCTCAAAGCTAGATTTTTCAATTAGTGTCCAGTTAATGGCAACTTACTTTTTGAGTAGGTCTTTAAGAGGTGCTGCAATTTGGGCATAGTTTTTTATGAATACCCTATACAATCTTGTCAGACCTAGAAAAATTCTCACTTCCTTGATAGTGGTTGGGGGTGGACAATCTTGAATATCTTTGACATTGACAGGATCTATTGATATACCTTTATTAAACACTATGAATCCCAAGTACTCAATCTTACTTTTGAAGAAGGCACACTTTTTCTTCTTAGCACACAACTTGTGTGTTCTCATTGTCTCCACGACAATGCAAAGATGTGGTTCATGATCTTCTTCCTCCTTAGAATAAGTTAGGATATCATCAAAGAATACAAGAACAAAATCATTGAGATGAGGTCTGTAATATGTTGCATTAACGTATTGGAGGTAGTTGGGGCATTTTCAACCCAAATGACATCATAATGAATTCGAAACGATCGTATCTTGTGTTGAAGGCGGTCTTTGGATTAGCTTTATTCTTGACTCTGATCTGGTAATATCGCTATCGAAGATCAATATTAAAAAATATCCTTAATCCTTGTAGACAATCAAGAAGCTTGTATATCCTCGGGATCAAGTACTTATTCTTTATTGTTATCTAGTTTAGCCCTCGATAGTTGATACAAAAATGGAGAGTTCCATCTTTCTTCTTTTGGAATAATATTCAGGCTCCCTATGGTAAACTACTTGGCTGAATATGCCCTTGTTCTAGCCATAGTTTGAATTGTTCATTTAGCTCGATGGCTTTAGGAATATACATTTTGTAAGGTCTCTTTGCCACTGGAGCGGCTCCTGGAACAAGTTTGATCTCATGATCGACTTCTCTTTCTGGAGATAACTCATTTAGCTCTTTAGGAAATATGTCGGCGTACTCTTTTAACCAAGATGGTTCTTCTTTTGTCTCACCAGCTTGATTTACATTGTTAAGCTTGATCAAGTAAATAGGTAATTCTTTTAACTAGGATGGTTCTTCTTCTGTCTCTATGCTGACCATCTTGATTTACCCTGTTAAGCTTGATCAAGTAAATAGGTAATCCTTTCTTCAAGCCTTTCACAATTCGAGAAGCTTTTGCTAATTGAACTTTAGGTTTCCCTGCTTCACCTTCTGTAGTTGCTATTTCACCGTTCAAATCCTGAAATGTGACTTGACCTTTTCCACAATGGATATGAGTATCATTTGGAATCAGCCAATCCATTCCTAGTAAACATTCATAAGCTCCTAAGCTCATTACTTTGAACCTCATACTTGAAAGGTTTTCTCCTAGGTTAAACTCTACCTTGGAAATTTGTTGTGTAGAAAGTACTTCCTTTCCATTTGCTAATTCCACAAGTAGTTTTCACGCATTTACTGTATCTATTCCTAACTTCTTAGCACATTTGGGAGAAATAAATGAGTGTGTACTTTCTATTGAGAGAGAGAGAGAGAGAGAGAGAGAGAGAGAGAGAGAAGAGTTGGAGCAATAGAGAGGAGTCGTATGCTGACACTCATTTTCTTCATATTCCATAACCCATATAACTAAATTAAATGCAACACTCTAAGGTTTATAAGACCATTCACACTAGGTACAAACTAAATCCAAACTCACTGACTTATGACATGTCTACATATGGTACATCTGGACAAGTTAAGTGTCGGGTACACACAACAACCTAAAGATATTAGAGCTGAGCTTGAAGTCTTAACACTTCCCCTCAAGCTCAAGAAATCATTTGTACACCAAGCAACTGTCTAAAAAATTTGAACTTATCTTTACCCAAAGACTTAGTAAAGATATCTGTAACCTGTTCATCAGTCTCTACATGCATGAAATCTACTTTCCCTGCAAGAACCATCTCTCTGATAAAGTGGTAGTATACCTCAATGTGTTTAGTCCTGGTATGGTATACTAGATTCGTTTTCGGGAGTACACTATTGAGATTGTCGCATAACAAGGTCATTGGGACATCCACCTGTATGTCCAAATTAGCCATAAGATTGAGCAGCCATGCAATCTCACATGCTGCCAATGCAGCACCCCTGTACTTTGCCTCACTACTATAGGTTTCTTCTTGCTACTTTAGCTGATCATTCCATTTCCAAATCCAAAGGCATAACCACTTCTAGATCTATGATCATATGAGCATTCTACCCAATCTGCATCTGTGTATCCAACCAGTGTCAAGGGCTTATCTTTCACATAGAACATGCCATAATCTATAGTCGACTTAACATATCTCATAATTTGCCTAACAACATCCAAATGTGGCTTTCTGGGCTTCTGCATGAACTGACTTATGAGCCCAACAACATAACTCAAGTCCAGCCTAGTGATAGTCAAGTAGATCAGACTACCAACCATCTTCTTGTACATAGTCACATCATCAATTTCACCTTCAGTGCTAATGTCCAACTTGACATTATGATCAAGTGGTGTATCCAGTGGTTTGTATTTAGCCATGCCATATTTCTTCAGCATTTCCATGGCATAGTGTTTTTGCATTAGCTATAAACCATTTTCAGCTTTGATCACCTCAATACTCAAGAAATACTCTAGTTCACCTAAGTCTTTCATGTCAAATTCAGATTTCAGCATCTGCATAACATGTTGTATCCCCAAGTCATTATCACTTGTGATTATCAAGTCATTAACATAGATGACCAGCACTACCAAGCCTTTGTCTGTCTTTTTCATAAATAGATTGTAATCAGCCCTTACAATAGTAAATCCCAAACTCTACAAGTAATTACTGATCCTTACATGCTAGGCTCTCAAAGCTTGCTTCAGCCCATGCAACACTTTTTTCAATTTGCATACATAATGCTGAAAATCAAGGTGTACATACCCTTCAAGATGATCCATATAAACATCCTCTGCTAAATCACCATTGAGAAACACATTCTTCACGTCCATCTGCTACAATTTCCAGCCTTTAGTAGTAGCCAATGCGATCACTATTCTTATGGTTGCCATCTTGGCAATAGGGCTAAATGTTTCCTCATAGTCTAACCCATACTATTGGGCATATCCATTTGCGACCTTGTACCTCTGTACACTGTCATCTGACTTGTATTTAATCTTGTAGATCCATTTGCAACCAATGGTATTCTTTCCTTTTGGCAGTGGCACAAGATCCCATGTTCTATTTTCAGCCAAAGCATCTATTTCCTCATCCATAGCTATGCACAATTCTTATCCATCACTGCTTCAGCAAATGTAGCAGGCTCTTTGACCTCTTTCACCTTTGTCAAATAGGCAAAATGCTTCACAGAAAAACCATTGTAAGTTAGCCTATGGTACCTGACTCTCTTTGATCGTCTAAGTTGTGGTGCACTACTCCATTCCCCTTTCTCATGAGGTAGAATGTACCTAATCTGCCTAATACCAGGCGTATACATAGTCAGAATACCAAGATCACTATCTAGACTATTAGCTTAGTGATAGCCTAAAGTCATCATGCCAAGTATCATGATGCCAGATGCATCATCCGAAGCGTTTTCTTTTCCTTTGATGTCCATCACATCATATCTCTCCCTCACTAACATATTGGTGTCAGTGGACAATGAGCCAAAGCTCCGTAAACTCCGTGTCCATGGAGATACCGTTGTACCACTAGGGCCTATCAATGCAATACTTTGTTGTTGCGAATCAACTGGAGAAACATGTGTAGAAGTCATATCCGATGGCACTGCAGGCCGGTGATGCATACCAAGAGGCCATCTCATCAAAGATGACATCTATGCTTACTAATGTATCCGAAGTAGAGGGATCATAGCATTTGTATGCCTTTTTCTCCTGTGAATAGCCAATAAACACACTTATGTGCTTTCTGATCCAGCTTCTTCCTCTTCTCATTTTAGAGATATGCACATAAGCAAAGTAGCCAAATACCTTCATGTGACTGATATCAGGCTTGTTTGTAGCCATAGAGTTTCTCAAATGGTGTCATCTCATGAATACCTACAGGGGGAGTCCTATTCAAGATATACATGGTTGTCATAATGGCCTCAGCCTAATAATAGAGCGGCATACTCTTCTCATTCATCATTTCATGAGCAACTTCCATCGATGCCCTGATCTTTTATTTAGCCAACCCATTCTGTTGAGGAGTGTAGCTGTAGGTAAGCTGCCTACATATGCCATTTTCAACAAAAAAAACTATCAAACTCATTTGACACATACTCCCCACTCTTGTCAAATCTCAATTAAGAGATGTAACAATCAAATTCCTTTTCAATCATCTTTTTAAACTATTGTAAAACAACAAACACCTCGTCCTTTTTTTTCAAGATATAAACCCAAGTATAGCAACTATAATCATCAATGAATGTCACATAGTACGTAGAGCCTCCCATGGAGGCATTATAGGTTGGACCCCACACATCAAAATGAACTAAATGCAATGGTTGCATACTATTTCTTAGATGCTTGACAAATGACAACTTGGACTATTTACCAAACTGGCAAGCATTGCACACATGACCAATATCTATATATTGAAACTTGGGTAAACCTATCACAAGCTATTTCTTCTGTATCATTTGCAGTTGTTGAAGATTAACATGTCCCACTCTCTTATGCCATATTTCCAAGTCTCTAACTATGCCAGAGCCATGGGCAAACATTGTTGATTTCAGCTATGGAAAAGTGGCATTAAGAGTAAACATCTTGCCATTCCTATGACCGAGAGCAATCAATTTGCAACCATTACCAAACCCCTCAATGAAGCATCCATGCTTATTAAATCGGACCTGCAAATTCTGCTCAGTGATCTGACCCACATACAATAGTTTTTAGTAATTGATGGGACATGCAATACATCATGTAATTTCTTCTTCCTGCCATCATGGATTACCAAAGGTACTTTGCTTTATGTTCTATGCTACATTGCATGTCATCCCCTATGCATACATAGCCATTCTTTTCAGGCACCATACCTGTCTTTCACATATGTCATGGCAAATATTCTATCCCTAGATGCATCATCTGAAGATTTTTCTTTCCCTTTGATGTCTTTTGCCTGATTGAACGATGCATAATGTCCATGATGTTTGCCTCTTTGATTGCCTTGCTTCTTCCAGTAGTCCTTGGCAATATGACCATACTTTCGACAATAGTGACAATCCTTATTCTTATTAGGATTGTCAGATGGGCACTACTACTGCCACGAACTTCTGCCTCTAGGGCTAGATCTCCCCCTACCCATGAACTTTCCACCTCCTCGTGCATTCGAACCCTACTGGTTATTATTGCCATACACGACATCTTGCTGGCCTCTTCTGCCACAACCATAACCTCTACTATGGCTGCCACAACCATGTTGATGTGAATAAAAGACATCATCCTTGCTCTTGGAGGTGCTAAATCCTGTAGCCAAGCCAAGTTTAACTTCCTCATGAATAAGTAATGCAACCAGCTCATTGAAATTTGGCATTTCAGCCTGCACAGAGATGGAAGTATCGAATGACTTATATTCAGATCCTAAACCATTTAATGTCACTACAACCATGCCTTCATCCTTAACCTATGTGCCAATGGATGCTAGCTAATCTGCAATAGTCTTAATATTTGTGACATAGTCCTGTATAGATCTACATTTTCTTTCCATGTTGTTGAATTTTTGCTTTAATTGTATCTTCCTGGCACTAGTAATTGTGCCATAATACCTGATCAATATGTTCCATGCATCTGCTAGTGACTTGCAATTCATGATCTCATTACCATAGCATCCGAGACACACAAAGATAACCAGTGTAGCACCCTCTGCAATCTCTTTCCAACCAAGCTTGGTGCACCAGTTTATGAAAGGCTGTAGGATTTCTCTCTGGGATTTCAGGTTCAGCTTCAACACGTCACCAACTCCCAATATCCTTTTCCTATTAGAAATTCTTCATACAGAACATCCATATGGCATAATTATTGCTATCAAGCTTCTCCTCCACTATCTAGGTTATGTTGTCGGGGTTCTATTTGCATTAGCCATATTGTACACCTGACAATATCTAGTCATTACTTGACTTCCTACAAGCCAACAAGTCTAACTGACTAACTATAGTCTTTGACTGTTTATGATAGTTTTTTGCAAATAATTCACTATTAAAACCAGATTATTTCAGCCCCTTAACATCTCAATTCCATCCACAAACATGTGGCATAACCAGTAGGTACATCAGTCAATACAAAGACCATGTAGTTGCTTTAACATTGTCTCATGCAATCTTACTATCAGAGTACATACATGTAGTCTAAAATTTGCAAACTGTCAATGACCAGCAGCTGATTCACAGCTAAAATAGAGATGTATACATGTCATACATGCTCCAAAACTTCATAGACATATGCTAGTACATGTAGCAGTCCAAATATGACCATACGGACACAAATCAATGCATAACTAGCAAATACAACTGTCAAAACTCATATTCACATATTGGAGTCAACAAATACTCAACCAAACAAGGTTTATCCAGCTCCAAAATGTCTTCAAATCACTTCATACATTTACTTCAGTGTGTTGGGGTCAATACATGACCATACATGCAACCATAGACACTCTATCTTCAAAAAGCAATGTCATGGACTACATTCCCTACTTGTAATCAGCCAGAACACTTTAAATGCATTTGTTTTCAGCTCCAAACTTCATTTTTCAACAGCATTCAATGTTTGCCTAATGCTCCAAACATTCCCAGACATATCCCAAGCCATATATTTGATATGAACCAATCAATGTCATATGTAGTGGTTCAAGTGTAAACAATGCTTGTTGTCCACAGTAAATGATAGTTTTTAGCCTGTGAAAATTTTCTAAATTTGAGTATTTTAGCAAAAATTTCTAGCTCCAAGTGTAATATCTCGCGTAGCCCATAGGACTCTGCCCCCCCTTTTATAATAAAAAATTATTCAATGTTTTTTTCCTCCCCCCTATCAATGTCACTTATTGGTGGAGGGAGGGGGAGCTACAATAAACGACATCCATGGCAAGACTAGAGGCACACTGGTCATCATGATAGATAAGATGATGAAATTGATGGGGGGAGAGGGGCACACGTGTGCCACCTCTCCCCCTCTCCCCCACTATCCCTTCTCTCCCCCTTAACCATAGTCTGCATGGTGGTGGCGCACTTGGACGCCTAGATGGAGATAAGGAGGCTCCATGCGATGCCATTCCCCCTCCCCCCCCAATAATACTATAAGATCCCCCCCCCCCCCCCCCCCCTTAGGTGGGAGAGAAGTACCTTATGTTTCTCCCTATTGCTGTCAAATAGAGAGAGAGAGAGAGAGAGAGAGAGAGAGAGAGAGAGAGGAAGAGAGAGGGAGAGGGAGAGGACACTAAGGGAAAAGGAAAGAGAGAGAAAGGGGGAATCTTCCAAGAAGCTTCCAAGCTTCCTCCCCCTTTTTGAGAGGGTTCCCACGACAGTTCTTCCATGAGGAGTCAACTCCTTAGTAGCCCCTATGCACATCCGTGAAGAAAAGGCCGGACTAAACAATGCCTCCCAAGTGAATTAAGGTCCAATCGAGCATGAGTCTCGCATCAACTGATGGATCTACTAGTCAAGGAACTGCGACACTTGGTAACCAGGTGCATTCCATAAATCTTACTCTGGTAGGAAACTTTTATAAACATAGATTGACTACATTAGGTAGGAAGAAGTATTCATGCAAAAATCTATGATAGCAAACCACCAATTAGGTTGCATTATATAATCATGTTGGGAATTGAATTTTATTACACTAGGGCATGTTATAGAATGAAAAATTTGCACAAAAGACTTCTCATTGGTGCACACTAAAATTAGGGATTTTATTGATTTTGTTCCTAGAGCATTAGATTTATGCACTAGCATTCACATGGTTGAGAGGTAAAAGGAATTAAAAAATGGGTTATTGGGTATAAATGCCAATTTGTCACTCCAAAATCAAGTACCGCTACGGTGTCTTGTCCTATGAGTGGAATGATAAAGCGTAGTTATAGTAGAAAGTAGCCATACTTTTTCATTGTGTGATTTGTATAACCATAAATGTAGATGCGTATGAGTCAACTCTATGATGGTCGTTCGTGAAATGAAACCCCATATGATAAGTAAGGCTAGGGCTTAATTTGTCTTATTTAGGGTTAATTGTAAATAAGACAAATTATTGTTACGATCGCGGGTTGACTTAGAATCAAGTAAACATGCTCATAGGTCTCTACCCTAGTAACTAGCCACGATAAGCCCAATAACACTCTTGGAGGTATCATTTTAGGCCATGGTACAAATCAATGTCAATACAAGAAAAACTTGAATATCGTATCCACAAGAAAGAACGACCTTTCGCTATGTGACATTCGATGCTCACAACTACTCAAGGATTGAAAAGGACTTAGTTTACTCTTGGCTTGTGGGAGGAATGAACAAAAGTTTCTGTTATGAAATCTTGAGGGAATGAAACCCTAGGGTAAACTTACAAACTTCTATAAAGTTCTAAGGAGGGAAAATGGTTACCAAATGACCAATTGAAATCCTAGTTTGAATCATATAAGACCTATGATCTCAAGATAAGAACCCCGGCCTAAAGGTTAGCAAATTAGGGCAACTACCATCTAGGAGCCATTGGATATAAAGGCAATGGCATAATTGTCACTCCTATCGCATAAGAATGAGGGTCAGAATGAGGGTATTCCTTATCCCTAAGAAGGTCATTGTAGTTGATACCAAGGCAAGAAAGAAACCCAAAAAATGGTGAACGCTAAGTGTTCAAAAATAGGAACTCCACCTTAGCAGATGTCTTGATGAGCACTCACCTTCATTGTTGTTTATGTGGTCTGTGAAAGGATTGTATGACCCAAGCTCACAAAGGAAATTGGAATAATGAAGCAAGTTAAATTCATGGAGGGTGTGCCAAACCACCCCCAGCTAGCTGCCAACCCTATTCAACAGGGTTCTAAATAACCATGACAGGAACATGGACCGAATCTGCCACAAGAGGTCTCTCCATGGATTAGTTTGAAAGTAGGAGGATGCTTGGATGCCAGGGGAGGACTCTGGTTGTAAATTCCTTGCCTCAGAGTCCTACTCAAATAATCTATGTGACTCGAGATGGATTCTCGAGGCCCTGTTACTAGTGCAAGGGCGGACACTTGGAGGAAATAAGACACACCCTCACAAATTGTAGGAATAAACCTTTTTGGAAAAGACTTGTATCTCAGTTAAATGCTAATATAAAGTTTACTTCCAAGGAACCTGTCTAAACTATTTTCGTGTTAGTTCCATAAGTTATGCAAACAAACCCTATTCCCTAAAAGGCTTAATTAAGGAAGCTGATTTTAAATGTCACACATAAATGTGATAGGTCCTAATTAGATAACTAAAGAACGCCTATTGAGGGAAGTGGGTGGGCAAAACCCTCGATGGGTCTATGGCACGGTGGTTCCAAAAAACTGGGAGGCTTCTCATAAGGTTTTACAGACGATTGACCCTGAGAAATTGTTAGGATAGAACCCCAATTCATGCCATTTTAGGGGACCGGAATGGGACTATGCCCTTACAAGCAGAGAGGTTGATCGGTGTATCCCTCTCGTTTCCCATTCTCTTTGAACCAAGTGCGACTTGGATCTGCTTTGGCTTAGGTATCTCTGCATAAGGAAGGATGTCCAAGACCCGATGCTAGAATGCTATTAGGAGACCTTGACCTCTAAGAACCCAGATTTCAATTCAATCCTAGTGGGCTCGGTCACGAATGTTCCATTGTGAGGAAAATTGAGTACTAGGTGATAAACCTTGTAACATTCCATAGGAGTGCTTGGCGGCGCCACTTAGATCCGATGGACTGCTAAAAAAGTGCTTGGATAACCGATAGGTGGCATGTTATAGTTGGAATCAAAGCCAACCAACGAATAAAACAATAAAGATAGGAATAAATCAAGAAGAGTAAAGTGATGTTTCACAAGAAAACATTTTTTCTTTTACTCACTTCTGGATTGTTGTTACTTCCAAACTTACGTGGCATGGAGCAAGTTCCTCATATTTCATATCATGTTCAAGACAGATATGAATTCTTCAAGTATCACAGAAGAACCAACATGATGGGGATCCTGGATCGTCTCTACAACCCTCCACCGTTGTATGCGGGGCCTTGGAGTGCAAGTTACTGCTACATAGATGCCAACTAACTTGCCTATCTTCAAAACAATCTGAAGAGGATAAAATGGTTGAAGGACTTGAAGATTATCAAGTTATTCATCTTCCATGAGGCACGTGTAAACTCGATCCTACACATCGAACACCAACATGTAAAACAAACTTGCTACATCTATGAGGAGGTGGTCAAAGTTTTGCCAGCGGATAAAATGAAAGTAATGGGAAGAAAAGAACATCATGGCTATCAAAAACAGGGATTTCTTTAACTTCCCATCACTTACCGCTTCATGAGAACCCATTCCCCAAATCCATATTACCATTCTGCCCTTGTAGCCAAATCCAATAGGGAATTATTAACTTGGTGTTGATGTATCTCTTGAAAGAAAATCATCCCAGCCAACCTCTATCTATCTCCGAATAATTGTACTTGAGGCTTATGCTTCTTTATGGATAAATAAGAATTTTATGGTTATTTGATTTGTTGCACAGTATTGATGAAAAATAATATATACATTGAGATAAGTTATGAAGAGATGTGTAAACACAATCCTAACACAAAATTTTGATTTGAAACCAGATACAACCCCAAACGCATAATCAAAATTTTGTTCCTACACTAAGCCCGGAGGAGGCACAAGAGAAGAAGTTTCTTCAAAAAAAAATGAAACCACGAGAATTTGATGGGAAAGGGAAGATTGTTGAAGCCAATGTCAAAGTATGGATTGAATCAATGGAAGATTACTTCAGTGCAGCATGAACAACACCTACAAGCTAGGCCATGATTGCCAAGCTCAAGCTCATTGACGAAGCTGAGGCTCTGGTGGAAGCAATGGTGTAAAGACCAAGCACTCATGAAAAGCACAATAACTTGGGATAAGCTAAAAGAAGCAATGTAGGGAAGATACATGCCACTTGCATACAGAACTCAGAAGATGAATGAGTCCTTTAAGTTGAAATAATTGGGCTTGTCTCTAGAGTCAAACACTCATATGCACTGTTGGTAACTTGTATGCGCAAGGAAGAATCCATATCAATGGGTAGCAACTTCAGCCCATTCAAGGATTTGGTGTTGACGAAGCTATGAGTGCTACCCGTATCCACTAGAATATGTGAAACCTTGCCATTAATGAAACCTTTGAGTCTAAGTGTATTTTCCCCTTTGCAACTGGTCCATGCATCATGTGAGATGGTATACAAGGAAACATGAGAATCATGATTACCACTTGGATCAAAAGGAAATCCATCCATGGGATCATAGAATTATTCGTTGGTCACATGCTCTTCTTCATGAATCTCTTCAACCATTGGGTATGCATCAACTTGTAGTAAATTTTCCTCTTGATCTTCTTCTTCTTCAACTTCCACTTCCTGAGTGATCACCATGTTTATTTTTGAGTTCTTAGCTTTACACTTTAGCTTATGATCTTGTGACCACTTCTCCCCACACTTGAAGCATAATCCTTTTGCATGCATTTCCCAAAGTTTGTCATAAGGAAGGAAGTTGCTGTTAGAACTATTTTGGGGCAGTTTAGGAGCATTTTCAGCTCTTGAAAAAGTACTTCTTGGCTCAGCCACATTTCTGAAAGTTTTCCCCTGTTTTGGTACAAAATTTTCACTCTGTTTAGAGGCATAAACAGTGGGAAATGTTGGCACTTTACTGTTATAATTGTTTGGATTGTTATAACCTCTATTTTCTTGTCTAAAAGAGTTGCTTGATTGGCTGAAAATTTGCCCATACTTTGTAGGTTGATTGAAAATATTATTACCCATACTTCTTTGCTGAAAATTTCCTACATCCCTTTTGTACTTCAAAGAATATATTTCAGCAAATTGTATGGCCTCATGTAATGTTTTTGGTCATTGAGCTCCTACCTTTGATGATAGGGCAGGGTCAAGACAAAAAATGTATTTATTCAGCTTAGCAAAATCTAAAATACCTTTAACATACGTGGAAAGATTCAAGTAGGCATTGCAATAGTCTCTAACGGGCATTCCCCTTTGAGCGCACGCATACCATCTTCTTTGAAGCCTTTCTTTTTCCAAAGGAGACACAAAGACATCAATCATCTCTTGAATGAACTCCTTCCAAGAGTCAAAACTTTGCCCAATATTTTGCATGTAACGCCACCAAGTATGGGCATAACCTTCAAGATGAAGGGCCGCAAAATAAGTTTTGGCCTCTTCACTTCTAGGGTAAAGGGTGAAGTACAATTCAAGCTTATTGATCCACTCCTCCCATTCTAAAGGCGATGCATTATCTCCTTTGAAATTAGTGATATTGATCTTCTCTTTATATTCTTTTTCATTGTAAGCTGGCTACCCATGAGATTGTTGTATCCATGAATCTTTATTCCATGAATTTTGTTTAAAAGTAGGTGGCCCAAAACCATGAGATGAGGATTGTCCATTTGAAACACGCTCTTGGTTTGGGATGTCATGGGCTGATCTTTGCTCATCATGCCTTTCACCTTGATGAACTTGATTGTTGACTACATTTCCTTTTTGTGCATTTGAGGGGGGCTGATGATAAAAATTCTTGTAGAAGGGCACATCCATAATAATCACTATCCCATCGAGTGTTGTCCTATTCCCCTTCATATGTATGATTATCCTTTGGATTGCTAAACTAAGGTCTTGGAGTATGAATACCATGGATTTGTGAAGGATGATGGTTGCCCCTAACTCTAGATGGCTCTCCCCTTTCAAATGTGTGCATTACTGGCTTAGAATTTTCTTTTTTTGAATGGGAAGGATTACCAACAAAGGGAATCGCATGGGACTCTTCCATATTTTGAGGTTCACTTTGTGGTTTGCTTCCGATTTTCTTTATGGCCGAGATGAGCTCTTGAAATAAGAATGTATTGCTTTGCTGCAATTCAGAGATTCCTTGGTTTACCTATGCCATATCTTGCAAAAAACCTTGATTCATATGGGTTGAACCTTCATTCAAAGCCTTCAAATCCTTAAAAAGTCCTTCATTGACATGTCCCAGCTCTTTTGACAGTAGGAGATAATCATTCCCTACATGCTCTTCATGTATGTCTTGATGTCCTTGATGTGTGATATGAGCAATCCCAATGCTTATTTCTTCATATAATTGATCAACATTATGGGCTTCAGTTGTGTAATTTTGATCCTCTTGGAAATCTCTCACACCATCATTCAATGCCTTAGTAATAGGGTCTTTCTTCTTATTCCTAGCCATTAGGAAACAGTGTTGTAGTAGTAGACAGTTTGTCACTTAACCCCTTGTTTCTCTCTGAATATGGCACCAATCCCAATTCTTAATAGCTCTATGAAAATCTTATTATATGGGGATATACCAGATTTAATAAAATCTCAACTTGCAATAAGGTATATAGGTACAACAAACTCAAACAGTGTATTCCAGACAACCTGTTTAGGTGCAGTCCACTAGACCCCCTGTTAGTAAATTGGCCATAACTTTTGCTCACGATGTTGTAATTACAAAATTTTTGCTTAAAATCAGAGCTTAGGATCTCCTCTTCAAATTAAGCTATTAAGATCCAAAATCAAATCATGATAGAATTTTCTGTAATAGGAAATGTGTACCTGTTTAGAGAATTCCTGCAACCTGTTTTAACACCCTGTGGAAACCCTGTTTGACCCTATAGGAATACCCTGAGTGAAGGAAACCCTTGAAAACTGCTGTAGCAACCAGGAGAGCATTATGGGGCACCTGTAGGTCTCAAGAACAACTTGTAGATGGGTATATACCTTCTGTTTTATCTGTCAAACACCTGTAGGTGTCTTGAAAATAGAAGATGCTTTGGCCCTCTTCCAATGGTTCACCAACCACTTATGGAACCTTGATTATTGCTGATCATGTTGAGATTCAGAAATCACACTCACTAATAGCCTCTTTGTATGGAGCTTCAGGGCCAAGGACATGCAGGCTTACCTATCCCATATGCACAGTGGTGCCTACTGCAGTTTCCTACTTTCCTATAAAGCATTGTACTTGCTTCCTTTTCTTAATGCAATGATAGTACTCTTTTCTTTTCAGTAAAGTGTCAGTGTCATTTTCCACACACAAGATTTTATTTATGAGTTTAATTCTCAATCTTGAAACCTAATTCACTTGTATGACAGTCAGTGTCTAAGTCTATGTCTACATGAGTTTCCTTCTCATCTTTGAACCACCATAGCCATGCTCTAGATCCGTGTTTCTCAACATGGTATCAGAGCCTAGTCGGGCATGGCTCAGCTCGGCTTAGCTCTCCTCTACTCTCTCTCAGCTCATATTAATCTCTGATGAGCTCAGTTTCATCCCATGACTTCATCTCCCAACTCTACCTTCACTTGAGCTTCCTGGCAGCCATAGCTAGCAGCACCCTGTCAGATTGAGTCGCTTATATCTCACTCCATAGGTCAAATATCTTAGAGCTTCCTTCTGGAAAAGTGTTCCCCAACTCAAAAGCTTCCTTTTATCACATCAATCCATGACATTTGGCTATCTGAAGCTCAGCATTGTGAAAATTCCCAGTCACTGCCATAGTCTTCAACTGTGACTTGCAGGACATACCCTCCATGGAGCCTTCATATCTCTCTCTGTAGAGCATATCTTCATGAGCTCTCTTCTAGACATATCTTCCTCTACTTAGGGAACTCCCTCCTGGCACAAAAATTGTCCACATTGTTGATCAACCAGCACGGCATTGTTGAAATTCGTGGCTGTTGACGAAATCTACACCTGATCTATTCGTTCGCTCTACGTGCACCGTACATGCTGTGATCTTGATGAGGAGGATAGGGTCTTGAAGAGCTTGAAGTAAGCTTCATTTCTATAAAAAAACTTTTCAAAACGATCAACTACAGCTCCTGCAATCTGCAAAAAACCAGGCCCTGTCTAAAACCCTAAACTATTAGCCATAGCCAGTTTCATCAAAGCTAAAAAATCTCATCATTTTCTCTCTCCTGCCACTTGGAACAGCCCACTGCCACTCTAATCTACTGTCCCAGCACCAAATCAAGGAGGGAAAGGACATGAGAAGATTGAAGAAGGATCGACGACCCCAAGCAAGGAAGATTCAAGCTCAAAATCAAGTCTCTACATAGTGTGTTTTCACACTACCATTACTTGTGTCTCTTGACACATTGTAATTTGCTCCACTTGTAAAACTTGAGAATCTTGGAGCTGATTTGTTGCTGCTCTAGCCATCCAACATGGGAAAAGACTCTCCAAATGATCGGTTCAAGGGAGTCGGGTTTCACACCTGGCAAACCCGCATCAAGCTCATCCTGATGAAAAAGGGTCTCTGGGCCATCACAAATGGAAAAGAGAAGAAACCTCAAGATGCGGACCTTGTAGTTACTTGGTAGAAGAATGATGACAAGGCACAGGCCATCATTAAACTGGAATTGGATGACAGCTACATCCATCATGTGGATGCCTGTGACACATCCCATGACACTTGGGACAAATTAGATACCTTATTTGGTGCACAGTCAAAGTCGTCTAAGTATGGTCTATTGATTGAATTTTTTCGACTTGATATGAAGCCTCATACATCCCGGGCATCCCATCTAAATTACATGGAAAGTATCCTAACCCAGCTTGCATGGATAAAGCTAAAAATGGATGAAGATGTTTGTATTGGTGTCTTGTTAAAAAGTTTGCCTCCTACCTATGATAATGTATCAACCACTCTAACCAATATGCCTGATCCTCAACTTGTTGATATTAAAGCCTCTCTGCTAGAGGAAGAAAAGAAACTTAAAAGCAAAGAAGATCCTAGCACTTCAAAGGATGAACAAATGTTATATGTAAACAATAGATACAAAGGTAAAAAGGAACAGCTCTTCTGTGACTTCTGCAAAAGGACCGGACACACTGAGAAGTTCTGTCATGCTAGGAAGAGGTCCCAAAAGGCCAATCTTGCAGCTGTGAAAGAAGAAGAAGACCATGGACCAAAAGATGAAGATGAAGATGAAGACCACCAGGATCAGAAGGACAAGTCTCATCAGTCCTTCTACTCTCATTACTCAGATAGACTATTTTAAAAGCCTTGTATTTCCTAGCCCTAATGCTTCTTGCCATAAGCTTTGTAAACTCCTCATGTAACTTGGCACTACAGTCCCTGTACACTTTGTGAGGCCCCTGTTATAGCCTCTGGATGTCCATCATGTTTTGGTGCCCACACTTAGCCTTTCTGCCGACAGCCTCTAGTGTCTACCATATTTGTGGTGTGCCCACACTTTGCAGGTGGCTCTCATTACAGCCTCTACACACTTTGTACCTTTCTAGTTGTGATTGAGGAGGGTGTTGAGATTCAACAATCACACTCACTAACAGCCTCTTTGTATGGAGCTTCAGGGCCAAGGACATGCAGGCTTACCTATCCCATATGCACAGTGGTGCCTACTGCAGTTTCCTACTTTCCTATAAAGCATTGTACTTGCTTCCTTTTCTTAATGCAATGATAGTACTCTTTTCTTTTCAGTAAAGTGTCAGTGTCATTGTTGTTGAGATATCGAGCTCCACTCGTGATATGCTAGGGTGATTTTTGTGTTTGGTTTGAGACCCATATATAGGGTTCTTCTATTTCTTTGTATGTGTGTTCTTTTTGGCTTACACAACTAAGAAGAGGAAAACTGTTTTCAGCCTCCACCCTTGTGTGTATTCCCCCATTGTGCAAGCAAGAAAGCTACAAGTGAGACTCCTTCCTTCTCTCCCACAATCTTGACATGGTATCAGAGCCTTGTTCATGGTAAGGAGCTCAAGAAAGCAAACCAAGTTCGCAGTGTTCTGGTAAGAGGACCAGTGTTGCTTTCATTTTTTTGTTTTGGGAGCAAGTCTCTACAGCAGGTAGCATAGCCGGAAAGTGCAAGAGTGCATTGTCTCAGATTGAGACGCCCTTCACGGTGTAGCAAGAGGGCAGTATATGTTGCGGGCGAAGGCTTTAGCCCTCGATTGCTCTGTTTTTTTGATTTGAGGGCATTTCGGGGCCCGTTTTGAAGGCGGAAGTTTTTTGCACGCACTCAGGAAAAGGCCCTGTTTTATGCTATGCGACCACTGTTCTACAGGTCGGTCAAAAGTTATCATAGAAATTGCATCGTATGCCTGTGCGCGCAGAGACATTGGGAGTTATAGAATCATCCTTGTTGCCTGTTGATGGAAAATCGTCACTAGGAAGTGACTGTGTGGTCAAATACCATTTTCGTCAGTTTTGCAGGGTTGTAAACAACAAAAGCCCTATGAATTGAAGCCTTATTGAAGCAAAATTTGATGAAGATTGATGGCTGCCCTATTTTCCCCAATTCTGAGATGAAGAAATTGCTTCAATCTTGCTTCAATGTTGTCAATGGATTAAAGCCACGTACATAAGCAAGCTCCACGAGTGAGTTGCCACAAAGGCTCTCTTCATTTGCTTCAGGAAATCAGAGATTCTCTGTTGCTATCCAAAATTGTCAATAATAGGGTTCCATGGGAGAGAAGAAAGTCCATAATAAAGAGAAATCTTGCCAAAGCTTGAAGGAGACCAATAGTCAAGTGCTTTAGAGCATTATTCATGGTTAATTGGAGCACCAGAGCTCATTTTATGGATGAAATATGTAGGAATATGCAGCATGTGCAATTCACGCTACTACCTACTGTTGTGTTCTTGGTCTACAATGAAGCATAGTGTGACATTCCACCATTCCCTGGAAAGCTTGAGATTTGGAGAACAAGGCTATGAAGTCCTTTGGTAAGATAGAGATCATGGGCAAGAGATTTGATCAGCCTTTGGCCATGGATTCTTGAGAGAAGCTTGAAAGGAAAGGGAAGAACTCCTGTTTTTGAAAAAATAACTCAAGTTTAAACCAAACTAAGTCATGTAACCCTCATTTTGTCCAAGTCTCTTTATTTTTGGACCAAAATTGAGCCACGACTTGCTAAAATTGACTGGAACCCACCATTATCCATTGGTTCATGCCAAGAACCTCAATCTTAGCTATGGTTTGTGACAGATCTCCATGTTAGACCACAGTTATGGAATAACTAACTCCTGTATTTGAATTTTAACTGCAGTTTTCACTTCCTAGTCACTGCAACTAGATCTAATACATGAAAATGACTTCTGACAGGATCTAAACTAATGCTATGATACCAATGTAATAAAGCTAAATTCCATAGCAAGCTTTTAAACCAAGAATACAAGAAATAGACATAAAATGTCAAGTAGACATAGCCAAGGTGGCTTGGCAAGAAATGATATTACCAATGTTGGTTGAGAATCAAATGACGAGAGGTTGCAGCAAGGTATGCACCCCAAGCTATGGTGGCCAAGAGTATTCACCCTCTTAGATGGTCCAAGGTTGGAACGTCAAACAAGAAATTTTTGTAAAATGACAAAAAGATGCTACACATGTTACACCTCCACCTTTTATACTTACCCTAGACTAAGGCATTTATGCTTTATTACACACCTGGCCACCTAGATGGAGATAAGGGGGCTCCATGCCAAACCATCCCCCCCCAAATAATACTATAAAATCCCCCCCTTAGGCGAGAGAGAAGCACCTTATTTTTCCCCCTGCTATCAACGGACTGAAAGAGAGAGAGAGAGAGAGAGAGAGGGATGGAGAGGGCGAGGGGGAGGGCACTAAGGGATAGGGAAGGAGAGAGAGGGAGAGAGAGAAAGGGGAATCTTCCAAGAAGCTTCCAAGCTTCCTCCCCCTTTTAGAGAGGGTTCCCTTAGCTATTCTTCTATGGGGAGTCAACTCCTTAGTAGCCTGTGTGCACATCCGTGAAGGAAAGGCCAAACTAAATGATGCCTCTCCCAAGCAAAGTAAGGTCCAATTGAGCTTGAATCTTGCATCAATTGATGGAGCTATGGGCCAAGGAACTCGGACACTTGGTAACCATGTGCATTCCATAAATATTACTCTGGTAGGAAAATTTTATAAATGTAGATTGACTACATTAGGTAGGAAGAAGTATTCATGCAAAAATCTATGATAGCAAACCACTAATTAGGTTGCATTATAAAATCATGTTGGGAATTGTGTTTTATTGCACTAAGGCATGTTATAGAATGAACAATTTGCATAAAAGGCTTCACATTGGTGCACACTGAAATCAAGGATTTTATTGATTTTGTTCGTAGAGCACTAGATTTATGCACTAGCATTGGCACGTAAAAAGAATTGAAAAATAGGTTATCGGGTATAAATGCCAATTTGTCACTCCAAAACTAGGTACCGATATGGTGTCTTGTTCTATGAGCGGAATGATAAAGTGTAGTTCTTATAGAAAGTAGTTGTACTTTTTCATATTGTGATTTGTATAACTGGAAAGCTAGATGCATATGGATCAATTTCATGATGGTCATGATAGGCCACGAGTTGATTAAGCATTTATGGGTTGTTCCAATACTAAACTAATTATTAGGCACAAATTTTTGTGAGTGCATCTTAGACTACCAATATATATAAATATACAAGATTGTGTAAGATGGTCGCATCCTATAATCATTTAAAGAGAATTAGCTTGCATTTATGTTACACACGATGAATTCATGTACCTCAAACTGAAAAACATGAGTCACAACTTATGACTTGCATAAATTCATTGAAACAAATTTTCAAGGATCGAAGCTCTGCATTGTATCATCAACTCAGGAAAGACTTGCATCTAGAGTTGTGTGGCATCATGGATAGTTCCGGTTGCACTACGTGATAGAGATTCATCCTAATAGATATATTTAAGAGGTGCATGTAAATTGTTAAACTTAACTGCAAGAGGCCATTTGGTAAATTAAACCCTATATGATAAGTAAGGCCAGGGTTTAATTTTTCTTATTTAGGGTTAATTGTAAATAAGACAAATTATTGTTACGATTGCAGGTTGACTTAGAATCAAGTATACACATTCATAGGTCTCCACCCTAGCAACTAGCCACGATAAGCCCAATAACACTCTTAGAGGTATCATGTTAGGCCATGATACAACTCGATGTCAATACAAGAAAAACTCAAATGTCATATCCGCAAGAAAGAACGACCATTCCTATGTGACATTTGATGCTCGCAACTACTCAAGGATTGCAAAGGACTTAGTTTACTCTTGGCTTGCGGGAGAAATGAATAAAATGACTTAGTTTACTCTTGGCTTGTGGGAGAAATGAATAAAAGTTTTTGTTATGAAATCTTGAGGGAGTGAAACCCTAGGGTAAACTTACAGACCCTAATAAAGTTCTAAGGAGGGAAAATGGTTACCAAATGACCAATTGAAATCCTAGTTTGAATCATCTAAGACTTGTGATCTCAAGATAAGAACCCCAGCCTAAAGATTAGCAAATTAGGACAACTACCATTCGAGAGCTATTGGATATAAACGCAATGGCGTAATTGCTCACTTCTATTGCATAAGAATGAGGGTTGGAATGAGGTATTCCCTATCCCTCAGAAGGTCATTGCAGTTGATACAAAGGCAAGAAAGAAATCCAAAACAAGGTGAATGCTAAGCATTCAAAAATAGGAACTCCACCTTAGCAGATGTCGTAAGCACTCGCCTTCATTTTTGTTTGTGCTTGTAAATTTAGGAACACCATATGTGAAAGGATTGTATGACCCAAGCTCACAAAAGAAATTGGAATAATGAATCATGTTAAATTCATGGAGGGTGCACCAAACCACCCCTAACTGGCTGCTAACCCTATCCAAGGGGGTTCTAAATAACCGCGATAGGAACATGGATTGAACTTGCCACAAGAGGTCTCTTCATGGATTAGTTTGAATGTAAGAGGATTCTTGGATACTAGGGGGCTCTGGCTGTAAATTTCCTACCTTGGATTCATACTCAAACAATCTACATGACTCGAGATGGATTCTTGAGGCCCTATTACTAATACAAGGGCGGAAACTTGGAGGAAACAAGGCGCATCCTCACAGGACAAGACTTGTATCTCAGTTAAAATGCTAATATAAAGTTTACTTCCAAGGAATCTGTCTAAAGTGTTTTTGTGTCAGTACCATAAGTTATGCGAATGAACCCTATTCCCTAAAAGGCCTAATTAAGAATGTTGATTTGTTGATTTTAAGTGTCACACATAAATGTGATAGGACCTAATTAGATAACTAAAGAACGCCTATTGAGGGAAGCGGGTGGGCAGAACCCTCGATGGGTTTGTCCTACGACAGGGTGGTTCCAGAAAACTGGGAGGCTTCTCACAAGGTTTTATAGATGATAGACCTTGAGAAATTGTTAGGATAGAATCCTGATTCATGCCATTTTAGGGGACCGGAATGGGCTATGCCCTACGGGCAAAGAGGTTAAGCGGCGTATCCCTCTTGTTTCCCATTCTCTTTGAACCAAGTACGGCTTGGATCTACTTTGGCTTGGGCATCTCTACGTAAGAAAGGATGTTGAGGACCTAACGCTAAAATTTTTTCAGGAGACCTTGACCTCTAGGAACCCAGATTTCAAGTCGATCCTAGTGGGTTCGCGGTCGTGAACATTCTATTGCAAGGCGGACTCGAGAAACCCTAGGTGACAAATCCTGTAACATTCCATGGGAGTGCTAGGTTGCATTGCTTAGATCTGTCTCTTGATGGACCGCTAAAAATGTGCATGGATAACCGATAGGTGGCACGTTATACCAAGGCACAAAATCAAATCCATATGTCATATATTTCTGCTCCAATGATGCTTCTGGGTATGTTAGAGAACTCCAAGCTCATGTTAGAGATACATACATGCTGTACTTTGTTTGTGTACAATAGATCAAGTCTTTTCCCAAATCTGTATACTTGTATTTTAGTTTATATCTCTTCCCCTAGCCAAGCATTGACATGTCAAGCCCTCAAAGTACCATCTAATATATGCACACAAGCACTAGAACACATCATAATCACCTTATGTGATGGATTGCAATCAATAGAGGTAGCCTAAACAACATGCACATTCACATTGATAGATGCAGAGGTTGTTGTTTCTGCTCATGTAGTTAATGATGACAAATGCACCCTTAAAAGTGCTCAAGGAAGCCTTAATAAGCTCCCAAACAAGCTACAGATACTGCTTGAGCAATGGAAAACCACATGATGCAAATGCATACCTTCAACAAGAGAAATGACAGTCAGCCCCTCTTGGCAAGAACCCTGAATCTTCAAGTTCCAAGTCTGCTTCACAAATGTTATCCACCTTAGAGCCCATTCATGGCTCTGATACCATGTTGAGAGACAGACAGAGACAGAGAGAAGAGTTGGAGCAATAGAGAGGAGCCATATGCTCACACTCATTTTCTTTATATTCCATAACCCATATAACTAAAGTGAATACAATACTCTAAGTTCTATAAGACCATTCACACCAAGTACAGACTAGGTCTAAAGTCATTGACTTATTTAATGTCTGCATGTGGTACACCTGGACAAGTTAAGTGTCGGGTACACACAACCTAAAGATAGTAGAGGTGAGCTTCAAGTCTTAACACTTCCATAGTCAATCAAAACTTTAAATGATTTACCTCGATGACTAGCTGGTGTATGTATTACCAAATATTGATGATTTGGACCCTTCCTGTGGAATGCATCATGAACAATTGATCTTTCTATATCTTCTTCCATAGTAGGGTCTTCCTCCCTATTAGTTTTTTTTAGGGTAATATTTGATGTTCTTCCTCTTGCCATAAGTACTCAACCATGGCCTTGGGTAGCTCTGCCTTGACCTCGAAATTGACCTTGGCGATGTTTTATCCCTATTTTCCTAAATAGAAACGAAATTTCCAACTGCATTGGATTTTTCCTTTTTCTTCTGACCTTAGTAAAATTGGCATTGGGTTCTTTTTGCTTGACCTTTGAATCCTCCTTTGTTCTGATTATTGTAGCCCCAGAACTTATTATTGTTAGGCTTTGATTATACTTCCTACACAATAGGAGTAGCTCAAATGAAAGCATCTTGGAGGTCTATTGGGCGCATTGATTCCAAACAAGTATTCAAATGATAATTTAGCCCATTGTAGAACTTGGACACTTGTTGAATAGTATCCATGGGGGGTGCATACTTAAGAAGTGAAACAAACTTGGAGTAATACGCTTCCAGGGTCAGTCCCATGTGCTTAAAATTAAAGAACTCATTCATCTTCTGGGTGCGATAAGCTAGAGGTAAATATCTTCCTCTTACAGCTTCTTTCAGCAAATCCCAAGTAATAGTATTTTCAGGGACACCTTCATCTTGGCACCATTACTTCCACTAGAGTTGAGCTTTACCCATTAATTTTAGCTTAGCTATCATGTCTTGGTTGGTTGGGACAATTCCAACAACATTAAAAGAATCTTCCATGGATTCGATCCAAATTTTTGTATCGGCTTCCACATTCTCACCTTTCCCGTCAAATTTCGGAGATTTGACTTGCTTCAAAAGATTCATTTTCTCTTGAACCTTGTTCAGAATTATTGTGAGTGAAAAATTTTGGGAAATTTGTAACAATTCTCAAGTTAAATTTTATAAAATTAAATAGCATTAATATTAGAGTTTGATATTCAAATTATTTCTCGCTTGATTTATTGAAACAATTTCGATTACAACACTTTTCCCATTGCTAAAGTTAAACTGCAATTTTATAGGTTCCAAGAGAAAATAAGGTTCCATTATTTCTTTGATTGATAAAGTATCAATCAATCTTTAGTGCAACAGATGTACAAGGTAATCAAACAGCTCACAGGCTCAGCTCTCTTTTTTAAAAAAAGGATTCCCTACTACCATCTAAGCATGACATTCTAATACATCCTTTATGAAATAACTTTGATGTTGAGAGTAGATATCTAGGAATCAATATTTTTTAGGGAGTTTAGGAAATCTGTCCTTTTTGTAGTTGTGGTGGCTAGAGTGATCTACTACTTTTACTCTATTTACTGTAAGGATCTTTGTAACTTCCTCATAAATATATTGGTTTAGTTTGATCTTCTTGCCTCTAGTATATAGGGTTGAGTTTACATTGGCTTCATAAAATAGATGGATCTCAATAACTTTAAGATATTCTATCCATTTTACCATTTTCAGATTATTTTGAAGATAAGCTAGACAACTTGCATCAATATAGCAGTACCCTCCATCTTTCACAATATAGAGGTGAGGGGTTGAACAACTTATCTAATATCAGCATCATATGAATTCTCCAGGAAAAACTTGATGAATGCATAGCTAACATGAAAGATCAAGAATCGTTTTCAAGATTTGTTATTCTGCCATAACTCAAAAACATACATTAATAAAGAGAAGAAAACATGTCCTAGGCTGTATTTAAAAGGAAAAAAAATATTTTTCTTAAGTTTACATCATATTCTATACTAATGTGCACTCTGATACCAATTGTGAGGTGTCTGCGACGAGGCTCATTCCAAGGCGCACCTTTTTGTAGTCCATTATTAGGTTTTCCAAATGATGCCACCCGACGCTCCTTGGGAACATCACGGGGTTTGTCACTTAGACCCCACTAATTCTACATCACAACAAAAGTATTCTAGTCAAACCCACTATGATCGACGTGAATTTTTGGGTTCTTAAAATCAAACGTTGAGTCTCCTAACAGCCAGCTAGTGTTAGTAATTTCGAGTTCCCACTTTTACAGGATTACTCGATCTGAAATGAACTTGCCATTGCACTTGTTTCAAAGAGATTAGAAGACGGAGGGGAGTGTCGTACATCAATGGCAACCCTCTTACCCATAGGGAAAAATCCCATTCCGGACTCGTAAAACAATGCAAGTTAGTTCTACCTAACCACTAGTTGCTCAATTTATCGTCTTTCTATTCCTATCACTGATTTAGAAAAGCTCCTAGCTAACTCAGACCACCCTACCCGTCAGGGGTTACACCCACCCGCTTTCGTTTGATGACTAAATCATCTTTAGTTTTTTAATTATCTACATCACATTTATTGGAACATATACAACTAGCTTCCTTAATTAGTTCATTAAATCACACGTTCCTTCACGTAATTTATCTCATGGACATGCATACAATTCAAACAACCCTCAAGTGAAAAAATTTTCTTTATTATATTGGAAGTTTATTACAATTTTCATCTTTTAGACCTTGCAAAAGATACACAAATTTCCACAAGGGTATTCTGCCCATCAATATTTCACCTTTGTAACTAGTATTTAGGGTTCCTGGGGGGTCCACTAGGGTTACTGTATGGTACCATGTTAGTGTAAGGGAAGGGGGTTATTTAAGGGAAAGAATGTATATTTTATAAGGTAAGGTCCCATAAATAAAGGTAGATAAGGGATATTTTCATATATTTCTTGCACGCAGGTGACGTCTCCTTATTACTACTACTGAATCCCCCGTGTTAGGGTTCCAGGATCCCATCCTGGGCCATGAAGGGGCTCGTTAGATTCTAGGAACAATGTAGGAGTTATATCCAGAGCCCCCTCTACCACCCACATTTCCTACTGCTCGAGACTATCCCTATGAACAGACCTTTTGCTATGGAGCCGGCTAAGCCTCTTAAAGCAATAACCATGACCTCCCTGGAGTAGGATCTCATAGCTAGCTTGGGGGTAGCCTATATTGATCCTTCATTTTATCCTATTTGTCAATATTTTCAATCAGAGATCTAGATTCTAGCAAATACAAATAGTCCTTTCAAACATATATCAGATGATGCAATGTCAATCATACCATCCTGTAGGTCAGAGCTTCCATAGCCAAGGTAGACCTTATTCTAAGATAACCTTACATTCTAATGAGGATTCTCCTCCCCATACAGAAGTGTTGAGTACATCTCTTACAACATGTCAAGCAAGGCATGAATTTTCTATTTGGGCTATCTTACCCAACATAAGCGAAATTCCTTAAGGAAATATATTGCACCAATAACTCAACGAGATGACTTACAGATCTTTTAAATAGAGTTTCACTTTTTAAACATTAGTCAATACTTAACCTTGTCATGTTTGACCCTAACTATATTGAGTGCACATAAAGACATATGTGCAATAACTTGTGGCTTTCCAATATGATTCTACCATTTAGAATCTCAATTAATCTAGCTGCAATTTATAGTGATTAATCATTTATGCATGTACTAGTATGCTTTCTAGATGAAGTTATCAATTCATGTAAGTAAACAATATAGAATCTAATATTTTATGTAAAATTTTAATTAAAAAATTATTATTTTAAGTGGCAAAATAATAACCTAGTAGTGAACAACCTAGTTTGGCATGATGATAGTGGGAATTTTGTCTTTGCTCATGCTTGTGTTTGCCACATCGGATGTTCTATTGGTAGTGGTAATTTTGGCAACCTTGGGCAATCCCGTATCTTCGACAATACTCATTCTTTGATCGGGTGTGGTGGTTCTCATGGTCATTCCACCTCGTCACTTTGGAGCCATCATCTGCGAGCATGTTGAGAGATAGGGAAGGTGAAATAAATCTGAGATGGGAGAGCGTAAGAGAAGATGGCCTAGTTGAAGACCGAGACAGGGGGAATTGAGCTAACTCTCTCCCTCACGGTCCCTCGGGGTAACTCCTCTCTCTCTCTCTCAAGCTCCTTCTCGTAGCCTCTTAGAGGGATATCCTTCTACCTCCCTCTCTCTACCTCTCTCTCACAGCCTCTTGGGGTGTCCTTGTGCTTCTCTAAACTACTCCATATGCCTCATATTTATAGTTTTACCAGAGAAGAAGGCTTGTGGCAAAGAAGAAGAGCTCTTTGTGGAGGGGATCTTGGTAAAATCAATGATCTGAAACTTCTAAGATGCAATCTTATGCTCAAATAACACCATATTGAGGAATATGGGAATTTTCCATAAGTTTGGACGTGTGGTCAAATCTTTGGATTTGTCATAACTTGAACACTTTAACTCCAAATCGAGCGCTCTATATCTCAATAAATTCCATTTTTCAAGCGCTTTCCAATGATAGGTCACATCATATGGTTTTGAGAAACTTATGGGCATGTTATCCGTGTGCCACCTTTTTAGTATTCAAAAAATGGGAATTGGGAGATTCCCAAACTCACTGATATTGTGTTAAATCACAAATCTGATGGTTCCATTGTCTCCAAAAGGTGGGTAAAACTTCAAGACACTTATTTAGAAATCTTACAGATCACTCCTTCTTCTCCCTGTTCAAAGTGTTGTTTCTTGTCTGTAAACTATGATCCTGACGTGCGTGATTTCACCAATTCTTCTTTTTTGTATTAAGTCTCCAAAATTGGTTGAAAAAACCACTTGTTTTTTTTTTACATGACACCTTGTTCTAGAAATTTTCATAGATTTTTAGGATATTTACAATAAATAATATCTAGAATATACTAGTTTTTGTCCAAAAATCTAATATTTTTAGACCATCCATACTCTACACTTTGACATTAATGACTAATATGGCTCATAATTCTTGTTCACGTGCTAACTTTCATGATGGGTGATTACAGTCCTTGTCAATCTGGAAAAAATAATGAGATTACGACCCTTGATTTTATTTCTATTTTTTAAAAATTAAATAAAATTGTTAGTTAGTTAGTTACTAACTTTAGTTAGTTTTACTTTAGTTAGTCTTTAATTAGTAACCTTACTAGCTTACTAATTGACTAACTAACTTTTGGACTAACCAACTAACTTTTATTTGCGTGGAAATATTACAGTTTGTTACACCTACCTATAACTAGTATAGATATAGTGCCAATCAATTAGTATAGTCATTTATGCATTGTTTGACTTAGTAGGAAACTTTCCTTTATGTTGTATCTTTATCTATACTTTGTGTACATTGTATTATGTGTAGAAGAAGAAGAAGAAACCACCAAGAAAACATTTCGGCCTCCATCTCTCTTCTTGTGTTCTTGAGTGAGTTTCCTCTTGTGTGTGTACGTGTGTATTTAGTACAATAGCTCAAGGAAGTCCCCCCACCATGCGATTCTTAACATGGATGGTTAAATAAAACTTGTAGGTACACTTAAAAAAGATGGTTTTTTTATAGAGGAATATGGTAGAGGTTACATGTGATATCTCGGCTTTGATTTTTAACTTTTTGCAAAATGAAATTGAAGAACTCTAAAATCATTAAATAGAGAAGATCTCGAGCAAAACAAAAAGGAGGATCCTAACTTGACATTTTTTCTAGATTAACAAGGACTATAGCCATCGGTCATGGAAGTTACCATGTTAGCGAGAGTTATGAGCCATATTAGTCATTAGTGTGATTGCCTATAGTATGGATGGTTCAAAAATACTAGTTTTTTGAACAAAACTAGCATATTTTTGATATTTTAGATATTAGTTATTGTAAATATTCTAAAAACCATGAAAGATTCTAGAATAGGGTGTCATGTAAAAAAAGCAAGTGTCTTTTTCACTCAGTTTTGGAGATTTAATGCAAAAAGAAGAATTGGAAAAATCGCACGTGTCGCAATCGTCGTTTACAAGCAACAAATAGCACGTCGACTGGGGAGAGGAAGGAATGATCTTGAAGATTTTTTATCAGGCATCTTGGGGTTTTACCCTCCTTTCTTATGGTTTTACCCCCCTTTCAAAGCCAACGAAACCATCAAATTTTCAATTTGAGCATCAGATTGTATCTTGGAAGCTTCAAATTGCTGATTTTGCCAAGATCCCCTCCATAAGATCTTGTCTTCTTAGTCACAACCCTTCTTCTCTAATTTAGCTATAAATAAGAGGTATGGAGAGTAGTTCAGAGAGGTTTGAGCAAGAGGGAAGAGGCCCTTCTCAAGAGTATAGAGCAAGAGGGAGGAAAAGAGAGGGAGGTAGAAGGATATCCCTCCCCCCTCCCCCCTATTGAGATATTAGCAATCACACCTAATGTAGCCTCTTTGTATGAGGCAGTTTGGGATGAAGACATGCAGGCTGCAAGAATCCCATATGCATAGAAAGGGAAAACTGTACCCATCCAAAAACTATAAAGCATTGTACTTGACTACCACTTTTGATAGATGAATGAATACATGATGATGCTTTTCTTTATTAGTTGGTGTCAGTCTTGTACTTGTCAGTCCTACAAAAGATTGTGTTTATGTGTAATGGACCATAGGAACCCTCCCCTGGAATTTTAAAAGAAAACGAAATTTTTTTAATCATTAAGTTCAAATTTTTTTACTCCCCCTCTCTCCCCGCTGACAGCAGTCAAGGAAGGGGGAGAGAGAGTGGGAGTGGTGGATGATGGGGGGGAGGCATGCAACCTCCAGGTGGAGGGGTGGCCATGACACCTACCTCCTCCCCTCCCCTATATAAGGGGAGGACTTCTCCCCTCCCTAGGCAAGAGAAAGAGGCTAGCCCTTACATCACCCGTCCATACGTCGTCCCCCAGCGCTGCACAGGGCCACCCGGGGCTCCGCCCTGAGCCACTCTACCCCCTGGCCGTTAGTCGGCCCTATACATCCCCCCCCCTCCCTCACGGCGCTACCTACTCCTTCCTAGGGCCTTCGACTGTAGTCAAACCACCCAGCCTCCCTTATGTCACCCCTCTCCTCGCTGGCAGTGTTTTTGGGCCCTTCGATTGGGCATTTTCCCCCATCCATGCTGCTGAATGGGCCCTAGGCCACGATCATAACCACCCCCTATGGTTACCTGCCATGAACTAAAACGGGCCTCAGACTACGATCGTAACCACCCCCCCTCTCTGATCACCAGCTGTGTGGGGCTCCGTGCGGAAGAGTAAGAAGAAGGGAAGTAGAGGGATAAAATGAGAAGAAGAGAAGGAGTAGGAAAGAAGTAGAGTGAAGAGAGGAAGAGGGAGAGGGAAGGAGAAGGAGAGAAGAAGGAGTGGGGAAGAGAAGGGAAGTAGTGGGAGAGAAGGAGTAAGGAGAGGGAAGAAGGAGTGGGAAAGTGAAGGGAAGAAGAAGGAGAGAAGAGAAAGAAGGAGGGAGAGAGAGAAGAGGAGGAAGAGGGAGAGAGAAGGAGAAGGAGAGAAGAAGAAGGAGTGGGAGAGAAAAGGGAAGTAGTGGGAGGGAAGGAGTGAGGAGATAGAAGAAGAAGGAGTAAGGAGAGAAAAGAAGAGGGAGAGAAGAAGAAGGAGAGAGGGAAAAAAAGGAATGGGAAAGTGAAGAAGGGGAGAGAAGTAGAAGGAGAGGAAGAGAAGGAAAGAGTTAGAAGAAGAAGAAGAAGAGGTAGAGGGAGAGAGGAGAGAAGTAGTAGAATAAGAGAAAGAGAGGGAAGGAGGAGAAAAGAAGTGGGAGAGGGAGAAGAAGAGAGAGAGAGTAGAGGAATAAAAGAGAAGGAGAAGAAGAGGAGCAGGAGAGAGAGTAGGAGAGTAAGAAAAAAGAAGAAGAAGAGAGAGAGAGAGAGAAAGGAGGAGAGGAGAAAAAGAAGAAGAAGAGAGAGAAAGAGAGTAACCGCAACAAGTCACCCAAACCACTCTCTCGGCAACAAACCCCATCTAGCGGTCTTTCCCACCCAAATGTGTCAACCCAAATCTGTTAAGGTCTGGACTGCCCAATCTCCATGAGGCGAATGGCTCCCAAGAAGAAAGTCGCGGGAAGCGTAGGCGCCCAAGCTACTGGTAATATTGGAGAGGCAGGTGGAGCGACCAACGCCACACATACAAATCAAGCCCAGGTTCTACGCTTTAAAATTTATTGGAAGGGATGAAAGGATTGATGACGTGCATGGAACAAGAACGACTCTTAGGGCTTTGTTTACTCTAAAAACTAAGTTGCATGCATGAAACGGTACAGGTTGGAATTTCCATAAGATTTTATGCATAAAATGATAAGGTTATCGTCTCACTTCACATGAAATGATAGCTTTTACCCACATAAAATGATAAGGTTATCGCCTTACCTCACATGAAATGATAGCTTTTACTCACATAAAATGATAAGGTTATCGCCTTACCTCACATGAAATGATAGCTTCTACACACATAAAATGATAAGTTTATCGCCTTACTTCACATAAAATGATAGCTTTTTAACTGGTTCAGTGCATGAATAGTCATTTAGAATTCACGTTTTCACAATCATGGTTAAAAGAAACACATGAAATGTTAGTTTCTGTTCATGAGATACACTTGCATCGTTAGACAAAACTCTAGACTTTCATAGACGCAAGTCACATGTGATCTGGTGAATTAGAATGAGTACTTGTTTCTAGGAATAAAGAGAGATAAAGTTGTTTGGGAGGTACAACTATACTAAACACACAATGTGCATGATGGTTAAGGTTGATTGGGAAATCCTGCATAGAACCGCACTAAGACAATTGAAAGGATTGCATGCATCTAGACTACATTTTTAAAGTCTAAACGAAGAATCATGTGTTTCCAAGTGTGTTAACTGAGCTTGGTTGGAATTAGAGATTTAAAGACCCTTGGTTGGGTTGCGAATAAAGCATGTATGTTGCCTTGATTGACTAGCTAATGCTTGAGTTAGGGACTAAGATAGCCTAAGGTAAAATCCAAGGGAAAAGGGCAATTATAAGTCAACTTACCAGGACCATTTGCTTGTTTATCTTGTTTGAAATTATTGAGATCTTGCCAAGTCACGGAAGACCCAAGATCAGATGCTGGCAGCATCCTGGAAAAAATGAGTCACACCTTAGCAGTCGGTTTGTATGACCTCCGAAATGTTCGTGCTTGTACTTAGGTACATTATTTGATCTCTTTGCTCAAGGAACTAATTCAAGGAAAACACTTAATGCTTCAGGTTGAAAGCATGGAGGGAGAGGTAGGGACAGTTACGTGCGACTGTCTGACTGGCCCTATCCAAGGGGGTTGATAGCTGCGCCGGGTATATGGACCTAACCCGCTGTGAGAGGTCTCTTCATGGGTACTACTTGGAGCGGGAGGACGCTTGGGTGCCAGGGGAGGCTCTGGCTATAAATCCCTTGCCTCCGAATCCTACACAAGGGACTCGAGATGGGATCTCGAGGCCCATGTACTAGTCAATGGGCGGAACTTGGAATAGTAATCTTGTAGATTTCTGGGATAGCCTTTGGGCATGATATTGGATGTATTCCAGGATTTTGATAAATAAGAGATGTTATTGGAAAAAAAAAAGGAACTTGCTTGGCATTGTTTTTGTGTCAGTGCCTAAGTTACGTGAAGGAACCCATGATTAATTTGTTTAATTAAGGAAGATGATTTTGCATGTCAAAATGTAATGTGTTAGGTAATTACATAACTAAAGAAAACTGAGGAAAGTGTGGTGGACATGATTTAGGTCCGTCCTATGAAAGGGTGGTCTCGGTTAGCTGGGAACTTTTCTCAAATGATGAGATAATAAGACAATGAAGATCTAGTGTCAGTAGATGTAGAATTTTCGGTTTATTCTATTTTAGGGGAAGGGAGTGGGGCTATGTCGTACGGAAGAGAGGTTGAGCTTCGCATCCCTCTCGTTTCCCATTCTCCATGAGCCAAGTGCAGTTGCTCCGACTCTGTTGTTACTACGAAAGGTGGTACAACTGGAGCTCGATGCTAGCTTCTTCCTAGAGACTTTGCTAAAAGGAAAGGAACCCTGACCATAGGTCAATCCCAAGTGGGAATGGCTGGACACTTCTGCTCGAGGCAGACTTGAGAAGACCTAGATCACAAACCCTGTGTCATTCCCTACGAGTGCTAGGCGGAGCCTTCTAGACCCTCCTCTCGATGGGTTGCTAGGACGTGTCCCGCAAACGGATAAGTGGGCACGTTACAGTTGGTATCCTAGCGAACCAATAGGATCTAAGATTCACAAAGGAACTTAATGGAGGAAAGTAAAGGGAATAAGGGGACAGCCAGTGGAAAGTGAGTGGAATAGAGCAGTGTTTTCTAGTGAAAACATTTTCTTACTCACTTATGGATGTTGGGTTGCAGAGTCACGAAGCATGGAGCAAGTTCTTGGTGTTCCAGGTTATGTTTATGACTGTAGTGTATGCTTCGAATTATCGACAGAGGCTAGGCATGATGAATATTCTGAACCACATCTATAATCCTTCACCCCTGTATGCGGAATGGAGATGGACGGGAGAATCAGGAATATACTACATAGCAGCCCACTGACTCGCGTATCTTCAAACCAACTTGAAGAGAATCAAGTGGATGGAGGATTTAAATATCGTGAAGCTATTCATCTTTGTCGAAGCTCACGCAAACACAACCCTACATGTTGGCGGTTGGCAAGTCAAGCAGAATAAGTATGTATATGAAGAAGTGACTTGGGTGATCCCTGCCGAAGAATCAAAGTGCTAGGGCGTTATGAGAAGAATGGGTATCAAAGGAAGGGATACCCAAGCTTCCTATGACTTATCAATCCTGAAAATCCATGACCCCACTCCATATTATTACTCAGTCCCTGTAGCCGATTGTAATGCAATCCTATTTTCCCTAAATTGATGTACCAATCAACTTGTTCTACTTTTCCAAAATAAATGTACTCAAAGGGCTATGCCCTCATGAATGAATAATACTTCTTACTATTGTCTATCTTGATTGTAAATGTTGGCAAAGGAGCTAAGTGATTAGGTCACTTGGCTAAAAGCTGTGAAAGTCATAATAATGTGATATGAGGAATGAGGGATAAGTTGTTAACATAAAGAATCTTATTGTCCAGGTGCAACCCCAAGTGCAAGTTCCAAGTCCGACCCTTGCACTAAGTACAACTGTGATTCAAGAGAAGAAGTTCCTTCTCAAACAAATCAAGCCACATGAGTTCGATGGCAAGGGAAGGATTGTTCAAGCTGACGTTGAGATCTGGATCGAGTCCATGGAGGACTATTTTGAGGCAGCAAGAACTGCACCTGCTAACCAAGCTATGCTTGCCAAACTTAAGCTTACAAGCAAAGCAAGACTTTGGTGGAAACAATGGTGTAGAGACCAAGCAATGTCGGAAGGAACAATCACTTGGGAGAAGCTTAAGGAAGCTGTGTGAGGGAGGTATCTACCACCTGCCTACCGCACACAGAAGATGAATGAATTCTATGAATTGAAGCAGCTTGGACTATCCCTTGATGCATATTATTCAAAGTTCGTCTCTCTCTTAAAGTACGCGCCACCAATGGATATGACACAATAGGTGTCAAAGTTTTGTGCTGGGTTAAATCCACCCATAAACACCCGCTTGGAATCAATGTGCCCAACGGACCTACAAGACGCACTCATTCGAGCTGCACCAATAATACAAGAGGTGTAGACCAAGCCAAGGAACAACAGGACTTGGCCTTACATGGATCAGAACAAGGGAATGTATAGGGCTCAGAATAAGAGAGCACAAGGTCAGAATCAGGGACAAAGGAAGAAAGTAGGACCAATGCTATCAATAACTTTGTTTCTACACGAGGTAATGACCGCAATCTACATTGCTTCCATTGCAATGAGCTTGGACACTTCAAGAGGCAATGTCCCAAGCTTATCAGAGGACATCGCCAAGGGCCATTCCAAGGATCTACCCATGGCCAAGGAGCCACCGTCATGGCCAAAGGGAGAACCTCTAGTGTTGCCAACAAGGTGATGAAGAAGATCCATCCATGGATGTTGACATTGAGAGAGCAACGGTTCATGCCGCTCTTCACAAGAAGGGTCTGAATCACCAATTCTCAGTGATCCAAACTCCATCGGATTATGAAGGTAAAAGCTTCAAAACCCTAATCGATTGTGGCAGTACACATTTCTTCATTTCACCGATCTATGAAAAAAGGCTAGGAATAGCCACAATAGATGCACCTACGTTACTTGTGGAATTGGAAAATGGTCGTGAGGTCTCTTCTACTAGGCAAACTGCTAAAGTGAAATTCCTACTGGGTGGGAAGCCGAATTCGGTGAGATTCAAGGTAATGAACCTTGGTGTCCACGAATGTTTGCTCGGAATGGATTGGCTAATACCCAATGATGCCCACATCTACTATGGAAAGGGCCAAGTCTCCTTCCAAAATTCTGAAGAGGAACTAGTTACGACTCAAGGAGAGGCTGGTAAGCCAAAAATTCAGCTGGCAAAAGCAAGACGGATAATAAAAGGAGTTAGAAAGGGTCTACTTGTCTATGTGATTAAATTGAATAAGCTAGATCCGAATCAGGAATCTGGGGAAGAGCCTTCATGGTTAAAGGAACACACAGACGTATTTCCTGAGGAGCTGACAGAACTTCCTCCTCAAAGGGAAGTCGACCACGAAATCAAACTGGTGCCAAGAACTGCACCGGTTGCAAAGAGGCCATATAGGATATCCATCCTAGAAGCTATTGAGCTGAAAGAGCAACTCAAGCAATTGTTAGAACAAGGCTATATCCAATCTAGCAGTTCACCATGGGGAGCTCCAGTACTGTTCCAAAGGAAGAAAGATGGAACGCTTCGGCTATGCATTGACTACAGAGGGTTGAATCAATCAATCATTAAAAACAAATACCCCATTCCAAGAATAGATGAACTACTTGACCGTCTTCAAGGTGCAAAGATCTTCGCTAAGATAGATCTCAAATCTGGATATTATCACATAAGGATCAAGGAAGAAGATATCCCGAAGACTGCATTCAGCACAAGGTGTGAACACTTTGAATTCCTAGTGATGTCATTCGGGCTGACAAATGATCCTGCTACCTTCAACAGGTTAATGCAGGATATGTTTAGGCCCTATCTTGATGACTTCATACTCGTCTTCTTTGACGATACTCTAGTCTACTCTAAACAGAAAAAAGATCATGAACCCCAGCTTCACATTGTTCTTGAAACAATGAGAGCACATAAGCTTTATGCCAAGAAGAAGAAGTGTGCATTTTTCAAGCGACAAATTGAATAACTGGGATTCATTGTATCAGCGGAAGGAATTTCAGTAGATCCCGCCAAGGTCAAAGACATTCTGGAATGGCTAACACCAACTTTTGTTAAAGAAATACGTAGCTTTCTTAGATTGACAGGATGGTACAGGATCTTCATCAAAGATTATGCTTTTATTGCAGCGCCTCTAAATGATCTACTAAAGAAGCAAGTAGCAATTGTATGGTCACCTGCCGAGCAGATCAGCTTTGACAAGCTAAAGCAAAGCTTAGTATCAGTACCCATCCTGAAACTTCCTGATCTTAGTAAGGATTTTTAACTGGTAAATGATGCTAGCACACTTGCCTGGTGTGCTTATGCAAGAAGGTCATCCCGTAGCATATTCTTGAAGGAAATTGAAGAGCCATGAAAGGATTTATGCTACCCACGATCTAGAGTTGTTGGCTCTCATCCATGCTCTCAAACTTTGGAGACATTGCTTGCTAGGTAACAAATTTTCCTTAGTGACAGACCACAAGAGTCTTAAATGGATCTTCACCCAGAATGAGCTCAACATGAGGCAACGTCGATGGATCGAAGTGCTGGAAGAATATGACTTTGAGATCAAATACAGGCCTGGAAAATAGAATGTAGTTGCCGATGCACTCAGTCGTAAGGCATTTCTAAACTCTCTTATTTTGCAAGATTCATCAACAGCAAGGTCATTAGCCACAAAGGTATCAATGCCAAACAATCCAATTCTTGAGCTAGCTAGAGAAGAGGCATGTCATGACCCAGTCTACTAGAAATTTCTAAGGGAGATCCCAATCAAGGATCAAGACTCGAAGCTTAAGACAAATTATCAAGAATTCTCTATCAATATAGTAGACTTGCCTACTTTAGGACAAGATTATGTATCCCTACAAGCCAATCTCTCAAGCAGAAGATACTTTGGGAAGCCCATGAATCCCCTTTCTCAGGACATCTTGGTTATGCCAAGACCCTTAATCTGGTCAGGAAGAGCTATTATTGGGATAGGCTCAAGGGTGACATTCTCAAATATGTCACGGAATTTTTGTCTTGTCAACGCGTTAAGGAAGAACATGTCAAAATGCCGGGGAAATTGCAACCACTTGACATTCCCCAAATGAAATGAAAATTCATTAGTATGGACTTTGTTATTGGCCTACCCCAAGTTCAGGGAGGATACAACTCTATTATGGTTGTAGTAGATACGCTCACCAAGGTTGCACATCTCACCCTTGTCAAGACAAACTATAAAGCCTCAGACATCGCAAGATTACTCATCAAGAAGATATTCAAACTGCATGGGTTACCTAGAAGAATCATTAGTGATCGTGACTCTCTCTTCACATCACACTTCTGGAGGGCTATCTTTGAGACCATTGGGACTCAACTCTGTTTGAGTACAGCTTACCATCCCCAAACTGATGGTCAAACGGAATGAGTCAGCCAAATAATTGAAGATATGCTTAGGGCATACTGTTGTCGCGAAACCAAAAAGTGGATTCAATATTTGCCACTGGTTGAGTTTGCCTACAATGCTTCAATGACCCCTTTTCAAGCATTGTATGGGCACGATTGTTGTACTCCTTTGAGCTTCTCGGATCCAACCTTGAGGGTAGAAACTTCGATGGCAGATGGTGGAAGACATGGATTACCAAATCAAATCAATAAGATAAGACATCCAAGCTGCCAAGGATAGATAGAAGGCTTACGCGGACTTGAAATGGCAAGACAGATCCTTCGTTGAAGGTGATATGGTCTTTATCCGCATACACCCTAAAAAGAGTTCACTGTCCTTGGGAGAATACAAGAAGCTAAGTCCAAGGTATTGTGGACCTTATAAGATCACTAAGTGCCTAGGACCTAATGCTTACAGACTACAGCTGCCCGCAACCCTAAAGGTTCATTATGTATTCCATGTTAGCCTATTGAAAAAGTATCTACCTAATCCAAATCATGTACTTGATGATCAATAAGTTATAATGCCTAGCCAAAGAGTCCTTGAGCTATGGCCTGATAGAGTCCTAGATGTCAGGAAGAGGCATTTGAGGTCTAGGACCTTGAGAGAATACCTCGTCCAGTGGAAAGATTATCCCAAAGAGGTTGCCACCTGGATGGACGAGCCAACAATACCCCCAGGTTCTCTCAAGATGAGGATATCTCGATTCCTCTAAGGGGGAGAGAATGTTGGGGGGGCCATAGGAACCCTCCCCTGGAATTTTAAAAGAAAAAGAAAAAAATTTAATCATTAAGATCAAAATTTTTTACTCCCCCCTCTCTCCCCGTCGATAGCAGTCAGGGGAGGGGGAGAGAGAGTGGGAGTAGTGGATGTTGGGGGGGAGAGAGAGTGGGAGTGGTTGATGATGGGGGGAGGCATGCCAGGTGGAGGGGTGGCCATGCCACCTACCTCCTCCCCTCCCCTATATCAAGGGAGGACTTCTCCCCTCCCTGACAAGAGAGAGAGGCTATGCCCTTACGTCACCCATCCATACGTCGTCCCCCAACGCTGCACAGGGCCACCTTGGGCTATGTCTCGAGCCACCCTACCCCCTGGCAATTAGTCAACCCTAACAATCCCCCCCTCCTCGCTAGAGGTGCTGCCTACTCCTTCCTAGGGCCTTCATCTATAGTCAAACCACCCAGCCTCGCTTATGTCACCCCTCTCCTCTCGCTGGTGGTGCTACTAGGTCCTCTGCCTAGGCGTTTTTCCCCATCCGTGCTATTGAACAGGCCCTAGGCCACGATCATAACCACCCCCCTCTGATTACCCACCATGCACTGAAACGGGCCTTGGACTATGATCGTAACCCCCCCCTCTGATCACCAGCTGTGTGGTGCCCCGTGAGGAAGAGTAAGAAGAAGGGAAGTAGAGGGAGAAAAGAAGAAGAAGAGAAGGAGTAGGAAAGAAGTAGAGTGAAGAGAAGAAGAGGGAGAGGGAAGGATAAGGAGAGAAGGAGTGGGAAAGAGAAGGGAAGTAGTGGGGCAGAGAAGGAGTGAGAAGAGGGAAGAAGAAGGAGTGGCAAAGTGAAGGGAGGAAGAAGGAGAGAAGAGAAAGAAGGAGGGAGAGAGAGAAGAGGAGGAAGAGGGAGAGAGAAGGAGAAGGAGAGAAGAAATAGGAGTGGGAGAGAAAAGGGAAGTAGTGGGAGAGAAGGAGCGAGGAGATAGAAGAAGAAGGAGTGAGGAGAGAAAAGAAGAGGGAGAGAAGGAGAAGGAGAGAGGAAAAAATGGAGTGGGAGAGTGAAGAAGGGGAGAGAAGTAGAAGGAGAAGAAGGGAAGGAGAGAGTTAGAAGAAGAAGAAGAAGAGGTAGAGGGAGAGAAGAGAGAAGTAGTAGAAGAAGAGAAAGAGAGGGAAGGAGGAGAAAATAAGTGGGAGAGGGAGAAGGAGAGAGAGAGAGTAGAGGAATAAGAGAGAAGGAGAAGAAGAGGAGTGGGAGAGAGAGTAGGAGAGTAAGAAAAAAGAAGAAGAAGAGAGAGAGAGAGAGAAAGAAGGAGGAGAGGAGAAAAAGAAGAAGAAGAGAGAGAAAGAGAGTAACTGCAACAAGTCACCCAAACCATTCTCTCGGCAAAGGACCCCATCCAACGATCTTTCCCACCCGAACGTGTCAATCCAAAGCCATTAAGGTCCGGACTGCCCAATCTCCATGAGGCAAATGGCTCCCAAGAAGAAAGTGGCAAGAAGCGTAGGCGCCCAAGCTACTGGTAATGTTGGAGAGAGGAGCGGAGCGACCAACGCCGCACATACAAATCAAGCCCAGGTTCTTAGCTTAAAAATTAATTAGGAATTATTTATCATGGAAGGGATGAAAGGATTGATGACGTGCATGGAACAAGAACGAGTCTTCGGATTTTGTTTACTCTAAGAAAGTTGCATACGCAAAATGGTAGAGGTTGGAATTCGCATAAGATTTTATGCATAAAATGATAAGGTTATCGCCTCACTTCACATGAAATGATAGCTTTTACCCACATAAAATGACAAGGTTATTGCCTTACCTCACATGAAATGATAGCTTTTACTCACATAAAATGATAAGGTTATCGCCTTACCTCACATGAAATGATAGCTTCTACACAAATAAAATGATAAGGTTATCGCCTTACTTCACATAAAATGATAGCTTTTTAACCAGTTCAGTGCATGAATAGTCATTTAGAATTCAGTTTTCGCAATTATGGTTAAAAGAAACACATGAAATGTTAGTTTTTGTTCATGAGATACACTTGCATCGTTAGACAAAACTCTAGACTTTCATAGACGCAAGTCACATGTGATCTGGTGAATTAGAATGAGTACTTGTTTCCAGGAATAAAGAGAGATAAAGTCGTTTGGGAGGTACAACTATACTAAACACACAATGTGCATGATGGTTAAGGTTGATTGGGAAATCCTGCATAGAACCGCACTAAGACAATTGAAAGGATCGCATGCATCTAAACTGCATCTTTAAAGTCTAAACGAAGAATCATGTGTTTCCAAGTGTGTTAACTGAGCTTGGTTGGAATTAAAGATTTAAAGACCCTTGGTTGGGTTGCGAATAAGACATGTCCATTGCCTTGATTGACTAGCTAATGCTTGAGTTAGGGACTAAGATACCCTAAGGTAAAACCCAAGGAAAAAGGGCAAGTATAAATCAACTTACCAGGACCATTTGCTTGCGTATCTTGTTTGAAATTATTGGAATCTCGCCAAGTCGCGGAAGACCCAAGATCGGATGTTGGCAGCATCTGGGAAAAAAGGAGTCACACCTTAGCAGTCGGTCGTACAAATGACCTCCAAAATGTTCGTGCTTGTACTTAGGTACATTATTTGATCTCTCTACTCAAGGAACTAATTCAAGGAAAACACTTAATGCTTCAGGTTGAAAGCGTGGAGGGAGAGGCAGGGACAGTTACCTGCGACTGTCTGCCTGGCCCTATCCAAGGGGGTTGATAGCCGCGCTGGGTATATGGACCTAACCCGCCGCGAGAGGTCTCTCCGTGGGTACTGCTTGGAGCGAGAGGATGCTTGGGTGCTAGGGGAGGCTCTGGCTGTAAATCCCTTGCCCTCGGATCTTGCACAAGGGACCGACGTAACTCAAGATGGGATCTCGAGGCCCGTGTACTATCAATGGGTGAAACTTGGAATAGTAATCCTGTAGATTGCTGGGATAGCCTTCGCGCGTGATATTGGATGTATTCCACGATTTTGATAAATAAGAGAAGTTATTGGAAAAAAAAAGGAACCTGTTTGGCATTGTTTTTGTGTCAATGCCTAAGTTACGTGAAGGAACCCATGATTAATTTGTTTAATTAAGGAAGCTGATTTTGCATGTCAAAACGTAATGTGTTAGGTAATTAGATAACTAAAGCAAACTGAGGAAAGTGAGATGGACGTGATTTAGGTCCGTCCTATGGAAGGGTGGTCCTAGTTAGCTAGGAACTTTTCTCAAATGATGAGATAATAAGACAATGAAGACCTAGTGTCAGTAGATGTAGAATTTCCGGTTTATTCTGTTTTAGGGGAAGGGAATGGGGCTATGCCGTACGACAGAGAGGTTGAGCTTTGCATCCCTCTCATTTCCCATTCTCCATGAACCAAGTACACTTTGAAACCGCTCCGACTCTGTTGTTCCCACGAAAGGTGGTACAACTGGAGCTCGACACTAGCTTCTTCCTAGAGACTTTGCTGAAAGAAAAGGAACCCTAACCACAGGTCGATCCCAAGTGGGAACGGCTGGACACTTCCGCTCGGGGTAGACTCGGTAAGACCTAGATCGCAAATCTTGTGTCATTCCCTGCGCGAGTGCCAGGCGGAGCCTTCTAGACCCTCCTCTCGATGGGCTGCTAGGATGTGTCCCACAAACGGACAAGCGGGCACGTTACATTATGAGTCCAAGCTTCCATCTTGGAACCTAATTCACTTGTGTAACAATTGTGGTCTTCAATCAATATCATCATGAGTTTAGTCTATGCTTACAAGTTGCGATAGCCATGCTCAGAGCTTGGCTGAGCATGGCCCAACTCTCCTTTCACTCCTCTCAGCTCCTTTCCATCTCAGCTCAGTTCAGTTTGAGTACTGGACCCAATCTCCAACTTCATTTGCATCCTACCTTCAATGAAGCTTCCATGGCAACCATAGTCAGGAGCACCCTGTCACCTCAGTTTGAGTACTAGACCCAATCTCTAACTTCATTTGCATTCCTACCTTCAATGAAGCTTCCATGACAGCCATAGCCAGCAGCACCCTGTGAGCTTGAAGCTTTCATATCTCTCTCCACATGCCAAATCTCTCTAAACTTCATTATGGAGAAGTGTTTCTCTACTTCCAGAGCTCGTCCTTGGCACCTCAATCATTGAGATTGGGCAACTGTAGCTTCAGCATTGCCTCTTTTCACAGTCACTGCCATAACTGTGTCTGTGGACAGCACCTACCTACCTCTGTTCGAGCAGCCATATCTCATCAACCAAGCCATATCTCTAGGAGCTTTCTTCTCAACAGTTGTTCTTGAGGTCAAAGCGCAACTTCTTAGCACAAAAATCAAGGAGATTGATGCACACCATGCCCGACATTTGTTTTTTTCCAAATCTGGAATAGTTTTGACAGTGACCACTTTGAAGGCTTAGATCTTTCAACTCAGGCTAAATGAGTATAAACCCTCTTAGGGGGAGTTAGATCCATTAGTGAGGGTCCTCCATCTTAAAGGGTTTGAGCAGATTCAACCTGTGGAGCTTGTGGGAGCTCATTTATCAGTTTGCTAGTCCCTGTTTTGACAGGATAACCATAGCCACTTACCTTCAAGCTCATTTTTCCTTCATTTTCTCTCTCCTGCCACTTAAACCAAGCCAAGGCCACTCTAATCTAAAGTTTTCAACAACCATCAACTCAGCAAGGAGGGGAAGCTATGAAGAGTTTTTGAAGATCATCAAGTCAAACTCAAGCAACAAACATCAAATTTCAAACTAGTATCTTATGATACTTCACTACCATTGCTTGTGTCTTTTGACACATACAAAGATCAACTCATTGTTGGTTATTCTCAATCATCACCCACTTACCCTCACCTAACCCTCCTTCACCCCATTAACCCACCCATCCCCCCGGTTGGCTTCACCCCACCCTCCCCCGTCACGTGTTCGTGTCTTAGTGTCTTCGTGTGTGCGTTGTCCGTGTAAGAGACCATCAGACATTTGCGTGCATGGATTCCTTTGTGCGAGTCCATGCAGTTTTTTCGCGGGTGTTCACGTGCGAGGACGTGTGTCTAGCTTTGTCCATGCGATGGTGCGTGCTATCCGAGCAAAAGCTGCTATTCACACGAAGCACAAGTACCCCCTTTTTATTTTTTAGAAACCTATGAATACTTGGAAAAACACCTAAAATCCTTTAAAAAATCATTAAAAATTCAATTAAAAATGGAAAAATATCTAAAATTTTCCTTACCAAATTGGAAATTTTTTGATTTATTTTTTTAGGTACAATGTAGAGAATTAATTGCAGAAAATTAACAACCCTGAAAATACTTCAAAATTTATTGATAATTGAGAAAAAATCACTAAAAATCAAAATTAAATTCAAAGAAATCACAAAAAATTCCATCAATGCATTTGAATACTTTTGGAATATTTTCTAAGTTGAAAGAGCCTTGACACATGATCACCCTATTATTTTAAGGCCAAAATATTCATCTTTTACCTAAATTCATAGAAATTTTCATTTAAATTCCAAAAATATACTGAAAATTACTAAAAAATACAGATCTATTGTTGAAGCTTGATGGTTTAATTCTCACTCAGGGTTGATTGTAGAAAGCTACTTATTAATTTAAAAAAACCATTAAAAATATAAAATAAAAAACAACAAAAAAATAACATAAATAAATAATAATAATAACAACATCCCAATACGAATTAGAATTAACAAAACTAAATATGACCCCATTAACCTTGCCTTGATATTTTTTTTTTAAAAATAAGATGTTTCATTTTTTTTTCAATAGTGGCTTTTGCTTTTTTGTTGGACTCATTACATCTTGGGACCCATCCGTGTGCCCTCAATCTCTTGCATACAGAACCCTGCGAGGTATTTATATTTTATATTTTATTTATTTTTGTTCACCTCTTAACCATGGTTAATTGTTCAAATGAACTTTAATCACCCACTTTTCCACGTGCACTCATGCTAGATACACATTTTTTTAAATAATTAAAATGAACCAACCGTTCACTTAGCACATGCTTCATGATCTATAGACACATTTAAGTTTATTAAAAATGAACCCACCGTCACAAGTGCATGCACTACACAAAAAGTGCTAAACATACACTTAATTTTTAATCAATGAATATGCATTTAGATACTTGAGTTTGGGTATCAGAGTCTGAGTTTTGTTTAAAGCATTGTTTCACCCTAATGATTTGTAATTAACATTTTAAGAAGGAACTGTTGTTTTGTTATTAAGGTTTACAATCTAATTAAATTTCACCCATTTTTAATACTTTATTAAAACAAACCCTTCACTAAAATCGTTCCCCTTTACTGCACTTTTTTTTCTTTTTAATAAATGCACTTTGTGGGATGGGCACGTGCAGTCTTTCGAGTTGTCATTGCTTACATAAGTCTAGTTATGTCCTAAGTGGGTTATTGATGTATTATGGTTTGATTATATGATACGATTACGGGTGCAGTCTGTAGTTTTCTTTTTTTCCTAATACGGGGTCTCGGGTGCATGTTTGTTGCATAGCATGAAGCTTTCGGTCACCTATGTGTAGAGGTCATGATGAATTTTTTCTACGATATGGATTGTTTGGGGTAGCCAGTCGGTCAGCCACGTCTGTGTGTGCTTATTCTAGTCGATTTTTTTAAAAATGGATATTCTTTTGTTTTGCACGCATTCACTATGATTGTCTGTGTGTGAGGTGTGTATGTAATCTATCTGAATGGCACCTCACACTCCTCCTCCAGTCCAATATGTCCCATTGGTATCTCACGATTATTCTTTATTATTGGAATCTGAACTTATTGGCGAAGCAGGCTTAGCCAAGTTTATCGCACTTTCATTACCACTCGTCCCACCGGATACGGATACTTGTGATTAGTTTCTAGCCTCTTACAATAAGATATCTGGTTCTGTTAGAGAAACAATTGTCCAATTGATGCCTAAAAGTTTGGGCAAGGCTCTATTGTTATCCTATCAGGGAGACTCTTTCCCTAGTGCTAGACAATAGTTCTTGAATGAGGATATCCTTAAATTGTTGCAGAAGTAGACCCAAGATGTGTTGGACCTCACAATGCCAAAACTTTTCAGAGCACATCGTGAGGGTACTCTGGAGATTTTCATCCCTTCAATACAACATTTGGTAGCTGGAGATGCAATTTCCTTCCTATGTCAAGATGTTTAGCATTCTATTGAGCTCTAAGTGTGACTGCATGTATCTAGCAGCTCTATTCCTCTAGCTATGATGAAGTCCAACAAACCAAAGAAAAGATGACAGAAGTAAATGCAGAGCTAGCTTCTGCTCATGAACGTTTTTTTAATCTTACCCAAATGGAGCAACAGAGTAAGATCATTGATGCTCAAAAAATGGAAATTCCTAGTTTGCACACTTAGTTGGATGACACTAGAACCCAAGTGGTTAATGTAACTGAGGAATGAGATAGATTGTTGAAGGAATCTCACAAGCTTGAGGCTTTGCTAGCCGCCTAGATAGAGGAGCTTAAGATAGAAAATACCACCTTAGACCAGAGCCGAAACCAAATTCAGCACCTTAAAGAGCAAGTAGTCCAGTCACATTCTTCTTCATAGAGCCCTATTGTGCAATCAATTCATTCTTTAACCCCTGTGGATTTGGTAGTTCCCCAAAGATAGGCCACGTTATGTTTGTTGTTTCAAGCTAAAGTGGAAAGATTGCAGTCTAGGATGGATTTATTATGGTCTACATTTGAGCAATTTTAGGAGTATGTTCCTCCCGACCATTCCTTTTTTGTCCACTATCAGCTGGAGAAGTTGGCCTTCTATATTAAGCTCTCAACGATGGATCTACCTCTTCTAGAGGATGGTTGGAGTGGAGCTTGGTCTTCTGATTTGCTGGACAAAAGTTTTTCGTATGGTCTTTGAATATTCTGTGACTTTGGATACAATGATGATGTCTTATATGTATCTACAAGGTGATCTGTTAATTCCAAATGATGTAGATCTGGCTTGGTATGTAGGGGATATGGTCTTACAAGCTGCCCTATATGTCAACCATTTGGAGTTGAGGATAGATGAAATGTTGCAGTGCTATTATTATAAAGTGACTGATTTTCCTGACACTTTATGGCATTCAATGATTGATTCTGTAGTCCTAAACCAACAATCGAATAAAGCCTCTGCTCATATACAGAACACTAGCCAATTGAGGGTGGATCTTTTAGCTTATCTTTCCAAGAACCATCCATTTGATTCATCCTTCTTTAATGCCTACGATCTATTTTAGGTCCCTCCGTTCCTAGCTTATTTTATTATCAACAAATGGCCCATCGCTATGATACCTATTTTTCCCTTTATTAATCCAACTCAGCAGGCATCTTACCTCTCCTTTTCCAACCTCAAGGTGCTCCTCAAAATTCCAATCTTTACCTATTGTTCTTTCATTGAAGATCGAGTCTTTTCCCCTTCTCTACCTTGTCCTTCCCCATCTATCCATATTCCTTTCATTTTTCTTACTTATTAATTAACACCTTTCTTAACTGATTCACCTAAATTATCAGCTAATCCTTCTTTAGCTTATTCCTAATTTTATGATTTTGTCTACCCATCTCTTCATCCTCTTTTACTCATTCCTCTTCCATCTCCTACCACTTCTATTTCTCAACCCCCTCAGTTGGTTAGTGTCTATGAATGATTTGATCAGCAAATTCTCAACTAATTCTCTTATGGGACCACAAATTGATTAGCCATTAATTCTATGGGACTGAACAACTGCTAGTCAAACATACCAAAATTATCTCCATTTTGCCCAACAATATTCACAATCTCTAGATCCTTCAATGAGATTGACAGCCTATTTTTCTCGGTACCTAGCATATATGCATAGGCATTCCCATAATGATCAAAAGGCCATTCCAAAGTTATGTGTGAATGTCAATGTGAACTTCCCAACAACTAGATGCCCTATATTTTCATGCCCTTTGTCTACCTAGCAGATACCTTGTTTTACTAGAAAGGATGTATTGTCTTCAATTCTTTCAGAATCCTCCAAAATCTTTTGTAGATGAATCCTTATCCATGGATCGTTCTCATAATCATCAAGATTTCAAGAGGTATCATTTTCATTGATACCCTGGATGTATCTTCTATGCTTCTTAATGATATATCTTTCTTTTGGAGGTGCCATTCAGATGGTTGTGTTGTGTTTGTGTTGTATTAATTTTTGTGTAATGAGTTCGTGATGGTTGAATATTGGATTTGTTCGAGAGCTCTCTTTTCGACTATTGGCACTGGTGGTGATGGTGGATGGAAAGTCTACGATGAGAAGTTGAGGAACCTCTTATATCTTTTACAAATTTGTCATGCCTTTCTATTGTTTATAAGATGTGTTACTGGATAACGGTGTTTTCCTTTAGTTGTATTCTTTCTTAGACACAAGTGATATGTTGGACTCATGGTTAGGTGATTATTGAAGATGCTAATGAAGATTGAATTTAGCTCTTTATTGAACTTATATTCTTCTTTTGCTTAGGTCATGAGGACGCTTCCTTATTAAGTGTGGGGATATGTTGAATGCCAAAATGACTAGATTTTTTAATTGATTTTTATTATTTTTGAGGCATGAATGGTTAATTTTTGATGGATTTTGAGTAATGTTTGGTTATTTTAGAAGTGTTTGAAAGTGTTTTTGGATGATATTGATTATGTTTTGGAAGCTTATAATTCTTAATAGAAATATAAGGCTTTGTGATGTTCTGATAAGTTCTATTGAGGTTCTGATTGGTTATGATACCTTCTGTTTAGCTTTTGTTTTGTTTTAATTTTGTTCTGTATGAAGCATGGATTGATTATTGATGAAGATTGAGGCTTTTTGCAAGCTTATTGAATAGTTTTTGATATTTTGGGATGGTTTTAGTATGAGTTATGAGGTTTTGATGTTTTCTGATAACCTTCTATAATCTTCTATAGACCTTCTGTAGAGCCTCTATTCCTACTCTGTTTCTGTTTCTGTTCTATTCTGTAGATCTTTTGTAAGTGTTCTATGATATGAGGGTGTACTTTGGGAAAGTTTTCTAACTTTTGGAAAGGATGAATCTAAGTTCAAAAGAGCTAAAACAAATGGAAGAAGCAACTAACACAATATTAGTGAGTTTGGGAATCTCCCAATTCCCATTTTTTGAATACTAGAAAGGTGGCACCCAGATAACTTGCCCATAAGTTTCTCAAAACCATATGATGTGGCCTATGATTAGAAAGTGCTTGAAAAATGAGATCTATTGAGCTATAGAGTGCTTGATTTGGAGTTATAGTGTTTAAGTTATAACAAATCCAAAGATTTGACCACGTGTCCCAAACTTATGGGAAATTCCCATATTCCCCAATATGGTGTTAACTATTGAAGACTGAAGAGAAGACTAAAGTGAAGTGACAGTAGTGAGCTATGAAGAGACACTGTAGTGGCTCTGGTGCTCTTTCATACCTCCCACACCTTTTGCGAGGTGCATCCACGACCAAGAGAGGATTATTGATTATTATAGTGAGGAGATGATGTACTATTTATAGAGAGAGAGAGAGAGAGAGAGAGAGAGAGAGAGAGAGAGAGAGAGAGAGAGAGAGAGAGAGAGAGCCAATTCTATCAAAACAATTTATCTATCTATGAGAGATTGAGAGAGAGAACTATGAAGACAATGACAATGAATACTATGTGATTATTTCCATTAAAAAATTGTGTATTTTTTTATGTTTCTTGTTCTATTGATGGATTTTATGAAGATGTTGAAGATTATGGTTGATTCTATTAAATCCGTGGGAGATATCTACTATGATGTTGTGTGAATATTTGTTCTTTTGTTGCGTGAAGATTTGTTCTTTTCCTTGTTTTGGTTCTCAAAAGAATGAAACAAAAGCTTGTTGATGTTACAAGATAGATTTTCTTACAGTAGAAACCCCTTTTCCTTGGTGTTCCTCTTGGGGCTCCAACAATGTTTGGCAAACAAGATCAATCCTTGTAATTGAGTCTAATATCTCCATAATTTAGCTAAACATCACTCACATATCTCAAAAATACTTCCCATAGAATGCACAATTGGGTCTTGAAATAGCAGAACTTTAGTTGCAAGATGAATGTTTGTTGCAGGTAAAGTAAGCAAAAACCTCCATTTTGGGGACTACAGGTTGAAACATTATTAACACACAACTTATTAATCACATGATTTTCCTTGCGTGGCAATTATAATGTTCAACAAACCATCACTCAAGTAATTCATTATTTCCATTTAAAATTCCCACATAAGAATGTATATTTTGAACACCATGCATCAAATTCTAAACTCGTGCATGAATCAAGCTATCATGACTGAGCTCCTCTCTAGAATCCAACTTTAGTGGAACATATCTCTATGTGCCCCTTCTGATCATTTTTTTTCTATAGTCAAACCATTTGAGTCCTAAGCCTAGCAATTTTTCATTGTCCATGTCATGTATAGTTGATTCTATGCCTATGAACATGCAACACATAATCTCTACTAGTTGTTCAATGTGAAAATCCCATATTGATTGGATTTGATAAAACTTGTATGGTAAGGGAGATCATGAATCCTTTTAGGGCGAGACTTGATTGATATTAATATTTTCTAAGAGATACTTTGATGTACATGGTCAAAGTAGGACTTAAAATTAGAAGAATCACATAATTTAAAACATTTGCAATAACTTTAATTGGCATAGTGTTCGTATGTGCAAGGAATGTTCATAGTCAAAATCATAATTCAGATTAACCCAAATCAATTTTTTTATATTTCCATTGGAGGTCTGCTCTTTATATTTTTATATTTTATGTAATTAGATAGAAAAATTCTATCTAACTAGCAAGTGATCCCCCAAAGCCTATAATTCAAACCCAAATATATATGACCCGGCCATGTAAAAAGGGAATGATCGCCCAAATGGGATTTAGGGCTTTGTATATAAAGTTCAAAAAGTGAATGAGAGCTCATTCTTTGGTGTGTGGCAAAGTGGCCTCTCCTTCTCTCCTTCTCTTCTCTTTTCTTGCTTGTGTGTGCTTGAGGAAGGGAGTGTGAGAGTGTGAGGGAGTGAGTGTGTGAGGGTAAGGGATCAAGGAGGTGAAGCTCTCCACCATCCTCGCTTTTATCTTCTCTTCTCTTGTTTCGGCTATGGAGGATGGAGCTAGGAGGTGGAGGCTTGAGGATGCTTGAGCTTGCATCAAGAATCGTGGAGCTATCAGAGTGCTTGAGAGGGGAAGCAACTCAATGAGGCATCAAGGTAAGCTCACTATACTCATAGAGAGGGATAGCGTGTCAACTATGTGAGAGATAGCCATTAGTGCTCACTTGAAATGTTTGAACAATAAGTGGTCTGTGGGTCTTGGCAGTTGAGCTTGCACTTACCTTTACATTTTGGTTTCGTTGTGGATTCAAGCTTGAGTGCTTGTGCGCTTCAAATCGAGCATGAAGTAAGGGTTTCACCCCCCAAATAGGAGCTTGAGATAGATAGGAAGTTTTGGGTTTTAATCCATGCTACAAGTAAGTATTTCTAGTATTTGATGATTGGTTGAGTAGGAGAAATCCATTAAATATCCTGCTCTTGATTTTTGTCGCATTTAGAGTAGGATAGGTAGGAGAAATCAGAGAGGCAAGCTTGAATTTCACTGTTGTAAAACAGTCCTAGAATAGGGTAATAACAGGGGAAAATGAAAACAAAAGAGTCCTCAGATGTGCCGGTGTCAAAGGTCGACTGATTGGGAAGGCTAAGGTGTAGGCCACTGAGGGCTTAAGGTCTTGGGTGACCAGAGAAAAACTCATTTACAATTTTGGCTTTGTGTGTGAGAGAGAGGGGAAGAGCTTGCAGCTCCAGGCCTACATAAGATCGAACGAAGCATATCAGGACTTTTAGTGACATTCAGGTATGGAAAGCCCTTGGCCTACACTCCTCCTTGATTCCTGGAACTTCTAGTAGTTACTAGCAATATCTATCTTTCAAGTTTTGGGCAAATAAGTGTGGCCAATGATATTGGACGCCCCCCACAGTGTTCGATTCCCAAAGTTGGACCGAGGAACCTATCTGATTCCTAGAGTCAGACTGAGCAACCTATCCGATTTCCAGATTCGGCCGGACCACTCAAACAAGCCTATGTGGTCCGATCGTACATCTTGTCCAATTTTGAAAATCAAACAACCCATAATCAGACACACAACCTGTCCCAACCCATCTGATCACACCACTCGAACCCACAAAAATCGGACCAGCCCATAACACTCAAACTCATGCTATCCGATCGTGATGATCGGACCATAGAGTCAAACCAACCCATCTTGTCCGATTTAATAATCAGACCATCCAAAATTGAACACCCCGAAATCGAACACATGTCAAATCAGACATCCAATTTCTAGGATCAGATTTCTAAAATTGGATGCATGAAGATCAGACACATGAAAATCTGACCACTAGAATTGGACAAGCTTCAATTGTCTGATCGGATGCACACCTTTCCGATAATGACAATTGGACCCAAACTTGCCCGATCCTCAAAATCGGACACTGGTAAGTCAGACATAGCTTGAGTGAGAGTATCTAGGAAATTGACAAACCCCAGCTAACGAAAAGCATGACCCACACTGAAAGAACCCAGGGAATGCCTCACACATAGTTGCAAACTTAGAGATTGTGGTTGAACAGTTTGAAAAGGTGTTTGGTGTTGTGGGTTGATTGCAAGACCCCAACTCAACTGTGACCCAAGCCAAACAAGATAGCACAGGAACTAAACACACGAATCTGTCAAGCCAAGTTGTGGACAAGAGTGCAGGAGCTACGCACACTTTGTTTTTTCAGTCACTTTGAATTTCACCACTCAAAGCTCAATTATGGAAAGGTAAAAGCCTGATTTCACACAGTGCACAGAGAGAAGCACACACGCGCACCCACGCACAAGGTGAGGGTAAGTTGAGGGCTGATTCTAAGTAATAAGGAATACATCTCGACCTAAGGACTTGACCAAACCCACCAATAAGAGGAGACTCAAAGACATAGAAGGGAGATGGAGTCCCTAAAGAGTAGGACCAAGCAAAGGACACAGCTTAAAATCTGAACACAACACGGGCAAGAAATATATTCGCGGAAGTGGATCTACCCAGCCTTATCAATTTGATCAACAACTTGGTAGAATAGGAGGTCCTAGACATGGAAGGAGGCAACTCAGGCCATAGAAGCAATTAGGAGCTTAACTTGGGAGACTTTCCTGAGGTTGTACAACAGTTAGTGAACCAATCCAACGCTCAAACCCAGCTAGAACATTGTGGTACATCAGTAAAGGACATCATAGCAGACCTAGAGGAGGAGAGGAAGCTGGACTTTAGGACTTTGCAAGGCCAAGCCACATACAACTAGGACCAGCAAACTAGGAACTTAGGCTAGAGTTTAGAAATGTGAGAGATCTAGAGAGTGCTAACCCTAGTAGGCAGGAATCGGTTAGAGAGCGAGAGAGCACTAGAAGAAGATCTCACACTAAGCAAGCTTCTAACAAAGCGACTGCTAGATAACATGGCTAAAGAACAAAGAATTGCAGCATTGGCAACATTGCTTGGAGGTCAACCAAGTCTCTAAGAGCCAATCAAAAATCCCTATGGTAGCAAAAGAGCTGGATATATACAAAGCTACTAATGACCCATATAACTTCGTGGAATAGTTTGAGCAAGTTTGTAAGGCCAACGGCCTCATTGATGCTACTCATTGCGCCCAATCCTTCGGACAGTGCTTAGGCAACAAGGGTTGATGAACCTAGCACTCGAGTCTAGACGTTGCACAACATACCAATTTCAATGGCTTGAAAAATCTCTTCATTAAGAGATTTTCCAAACTTGGATACTTTGATAACCTCCTAGTGCAACTTATGAATGTCAAGCAGAAAGAGAAGGAGGATATTAAAGATTACGTGATCCATGTGAGGATCCTCTTCAAGAGAATCCCCATGGGTTAGAGACCAACCAAAAGGGCGGTATCCACTGTATTCGTCAAAATGGAATACGAAGAGAGGAGCTCTATAAAGCCTTGGCTGGAAACTCAAGCTTGTAGCGAGACGCACTAGCAAGGGTCTTTGAAGAAGCTATTAGAGTGGATGACCAACTCAAGGAAAGAAGCTTCAGAGGCTCAAATCAAGAAGAGTCCAGTGCCAGGAGCTCTAAGAGAGCCTTAATATCAAGACAAAGGGAAGGGCATTGAGTCAAGACAAGATCTAGCTGAGATTAGGATGGACATAGCCAAACTACAAGAGATGATGAGACGACCAACGTACCCACACATCCAATGTATGCACTGTGGTAGAAACCACTTGTCAGCTGAGTGCTAGGACCCTAGGTCATGACCTTGTGATAATTTGGAAGGTTTGGCCATGACACCATGCATCTTCGATTATCTCGGAGGCTCCTGTACCCGCAGCCTTATGATCAATCCCACCTTACTAAAGACCACCAAACTTCTTTGAAAGGGGAGTCCCATTGGCTCTTCAACCACGGAATAATGCTAAATCAACCATCCCTAGAATGGAAATAAATCCTATAGGTATCCCTAGACCACCTGGACCATATGTGACCCATCCATAGAGTGATACTCCAGTCCAATATGTGGACGAGCCAAGAAATGATGAGCTGTATGTAAGCCCTAATGTTTCATATGATGAGGAAGGCAATGCTATCCTCATGGACTATAGACCAGTACCAATGATGGTATTGGGACGAGGGAGACGCAGGGGCCTAGGAGGGCAAGCCCAAGAGCCATGGACTTGTGGTCATCCATGACACGTTTCTTCATGTTGCCCCAAGAGGGAGCAGGCAAACAAAGATAAGGTTAACTTGAGATGCACTGAGTGTGGAAACACTCATCTCTTTGTCGACTGTGTAGGCAGAGACCATTCTCTAGTTCAGAAAATGAGCCATCGGTTCCATTTGTGTTGTTCGATGTCGAGACACTGGATGTCGAGACATTGGTTGTTTGATGTCGAGACACTGGATGGGGAGGCCACACCTATCCCATTGCATGTCATGACCCATGCACAAACAAAGCAGGCTAGCATATCATTGCCAGGGCCTAGCAACCTTGATGCAACCTTAGTTGAAAAAAAGAGTCAGAGATGAAGGAAGAAGAGACCAGATGCTAAGGTCACCCTCAAAACCGAAAGTGCCACGACTCTACCGATTGGAGGGAAAGCCATTGACGTAGAAGAAGAGATGTGGAGACCTTAGACAACTAAAAAGGGAAGTGCTAAGGTTGGGGAGTAGCGCAACCTGAAGCGCTAACTTGAAGCCATCAAGAAGGTGAAAGAATGGGTGAGGGAGGCACAGGAGCATCTAAAAGATGGTGAGCCCATACTAGAGGACAAGATCGATGATCTCTCAAGCATAAGCACCCTACTCTTTCTCCCATAACCAAAACCAAGAGAGACAAGAGAACCACAAGCTAGGTCACCTGCTAACTATCCCAAGCCAAAAAATTAATCAGGGCCATTGGCCAAGAACCATAGACTTAGAAGAGAGGCAAGTGTAACGTGTCCGCTCGTCCACTTGTGGGAAACATCTTAGCAACCCATCAAGAAGAGAGTCTAGAAAGCTCCACCTAGCACTCGCAAAGAATGTCACAGGGTTTGCGATCTATGTCTTCTCGAGTCTACCCCAAGCAGAAGTATTTGGCCATTCCCACTTAGGACTCACCTGAAGTTAGGGTTCTTTCCTATGAATAAAGTCTCTATGAAGTAGCTAGCGTCGAGCTCTGGATGAACCACTTTCCATAGGAACAACAGAGTCAAAGCGGATTTATGCCGCACTTGGTTCATGGAGAATGGGAAACGAGAGCCTCTTCAAGTCACCAAGGTCTTTGACATGGGTCTCATGGATCTCAGTCCCATCTGGTAAATTACAAACAACATTGAATTTTCCCAAAAACTTTAATGCATGCAACGTAATGCCATGCCTTCATTTCAATGCTTACAATTTTGATATAATCCATACGTTATTTTTACGCCACACATGGGAAGGTACTTTCTATGCATGCAGTCTTAACATTATACTCTATGTAAATGTTTCTTTCAATGTCCTCTGAAATGCATTTTAAGAAAGAACTTGTGCAAGGAGCAATGCACTTTATGCAAGAATTCATGCAGGAAGTTTTTGGTAATTTACGATGCAATTATCTAATCAATTCCACCTATTATGATGCCATCTTACAACGGAAATTTATCTTGTTTATTACATACATCACAACTAAGTTCATACCTACGAAATTATCAATCGCATAATTAATGTGATGCATGTGAATATGATTTTCATCATGATAATTAGAATCTAAGATTTAATAATAGAGCAACCTGGGTTTGGAGCGATGTCTTGATTCCAATGGTATTCACGCTTGATAAACCCTTCGCGGTTGCGGTGCCGTCTTGATTTGAATCTCCATCCACACTTGTAGGGTTTCTGGCCATCCTTCTGGAACTACACTTTGGGGCTATACTCGAAGACGCGTGTACGAGAGATAGAATTCTCGCAGTCTCCTGTGCAAAATTCTCACTGCCTCTCCTTGAGTGGAGAAAAGATAATGAAGGGGAGGGTTGTATTTTTGGAAATGTTGAGGGGTGTGTGACCTCCCTTTAAGAGGGAGAAAGAAGAAACTTCCCTTTCTCTCTTCTCTCTCTCACTCACTCACTCACTCTCTTCTCTCACTCTCACTCTCTCACTCACTCACACACACACACACACACACACTCTCTCTCTCTCTCTCTTTGTGCGATGATCACGAGGGGGAGGGAGGGCTGCTGTTCGTCGACAAGGGAGAGGGGGCGTTGTCCAAGGCCAAGAGGGAGGGGGGGCTGCCTTTTGTAGAGGGGGGAGGAGGTGGCTTATGGGGGGGGAGATGCCCATTAACGGCCGCCACCCATTCCACCTGGGGGCTGCATGCCCCCCCTTTCCATTAACTCCCTCTCTCTCTCTCTCTCCCCGCCATGCAGTCGTCGGCAGGGGAGAGAGTAAAAAAATTTGTTTTAAATTTAGAAAAAAATTTAAGGGGGGGTTCTTATGGGGAATGCACATGGGGGATATATTACATCCTCTCCCCCTTAGAGGAATCGAGATGTCCTCATCTCTAGAAGACCTGGGGGTATTGTTGGTTGAGAGAATTTTTGTCCATCCAGGTGGCATCCTCTTCTGGATAATCTTTCCACTAGATGAGGTATTCTCTCAAGGTCCTTGATCTCAAATGCCTCTTCCTAACATCTAGGATTCTATCAGGCCGTAGCTCAAGGACTCCTTGGCTAGGCATTCCAATTTGTTGATCATCAAGTACATGATTCGGATTAGGTAGATACTTTTTCAATAGGCTTATAACGTGGAATACATAATGAATCCTTAGAGTCGCCGGCAACTGTAGTCTGTAAGTATTAGGCCCTTGGCACTTGGTGATCTTATAAGGTCCACAATACCTTGGACTTAGCTTCTTGTACTCTCCCAAGGATAGTGAACTCTTTTTAGGGTGTACACGGATGAAGACCATATCACCTTCGACAAAGGATCTGTCTTGTCGTTTTAAGTCAGCATAGGTCTTCTATCTATCCTTGGCAGCCTGAATGTCTTGTCTTATTGATTTGATTTGATCATCCATGTCTTCCAGCATCTCTCTTGAAGCCTCTACCCTCAAAGTTGGATCCAAGAAGTTCAAAGGGGTACCACAATCATGCCCATACAATGCTTGGAAAGGGGTCATCTGAATACTCTAATGGAAAGAAGCATTTTAGGCAAACTCAACCAGTGGTAAGTATTGAATCCACTTTTTGGGTTCGCGATAGCAATATGCCCTAAACATATCTTCAATGACTTGGTTGACTCGTTCTGTTTAACCATCAGTTTGGGGATGGTAAGCTGTATTGAAATAGAGTTGTGTTTCAATGCCTCAAAGATAGCCCTCCAGAAGTGTGATGTGAAAAGAGAGTCACGATCACTGATGATTCTTCTGGGTAAGCCATGAAGTTTGAATATTTCCTTGATGAATAATCTTGCGATGTCTTAAGCTTTATAGTTCGTCTTGACAGGGATGAGATATGTGACCTTGGTGAGCATATCTACTACAACCATAATAGAGTTATATCCTCCCTGAACTTGGGGTAAGCCAACAATGAAGTCCATACTAATGAATTTCCATTTCATTTGGGGAATGTCAAGTGGTTGCAATTTCCCAGGCATTTTAATAAGTTTTGCCTTAATTCATTGACAAGACAAACATTCCGTGACATATTTGAGTACATCTCCCTTGAGCCTTTCCCAATAATATCTCTTTTTGACCACATTAAGGGTCTTGGCATAACTAGGATGTCCTGAGAAAGGGGAGTCATGGGCTTCCCACAATATCTTCTGCTTGAGAGTTTGGCTTGCAAGGATACATAATCTTGTACTAAAGTAGACAAGTCCACTACTGATGGAGAATTCTTGATACTTCGTCTTTAGCTTTAGGCCTTGATCCTTGATGGGGATCTCCCTTAGCATTTTCTGATAGACTGGGTCATGATATGCCCCTTCTTTTGCTAGCTCACGAATTGGGTTGTTTGGCATTGATACCTTTGTGGCTAGAGACCTTACTATTGATGGATCTTGCAAAATGAGAGAATTTAGAAATGCCTTGCCGACTGAGTGCATCGGCAACTACATTCTCTTTTCCAAGCCTATATTTGATTTCAAAATCATATTCTTCCAGCACTTCGATCCATCGACGTTGCCTCATATTGAACTCATTCTAAGTGAAAATCCATTTAAGACTCTTGTGGTCCGTTACTAAGGAAAGTTTGTTACCTAGCAAGTAATGTCTCCAAAGTTTGAGAGCATGGATAACAACAAGTCATGAACATGACTTGGAACACTAAGAACTTGCTCCATGCTTCGTGACTTTGCAACCCAGCATCCATAAGTGAGTAAAGAAATGTTTTCAACATAAAACACTGCTCTATTCTACTCACCTTCCCCTGTTTATCCCCTTATTCCCTTTATTTTCCTCCATTAAGTTCCCTTGTAATCTTTAGATTTTGTTGGTTCACTCTGATACCAACTGTAACGTGTCCGCTAGTCCACTTGTGGGACACGTCTTAGCAGTCCATTGGGAAGAGAGTCTAGAAAGCGCCACGTGGTACTCGCGAGGAATGTCATAGGGTTTGTGATCTAGGTCTTCCGTAGTCTACCTCGAGTGGAAATATCTGGTCGTTCCCGCTTAGGACCGCCCTGAAGTCAGGGTTCTTTCCTATCAGTAAAGTCTCTAGGAAGTAGCTAGTGTCAAGCTCCGGATGAACCACTTTGCATAGGAACAACAGAGTCAAAGCGGATTTATGTTGCACTTGGTGCATGGAGAATGGGAAATGAGAGGGATGTGAAGCTCAATCTCTTTGCCCGTAAGGCATAGTCCCATTCCGCTCCCCTAAAACATCATAAATTGGGATTCTAGCTCTACTGACGCTAGGTCTTCATAGTCTCATTATCATGTCTTTTGATAAAAGTTCCTACTAACTGGGACTACCCTTCTATAGGACGGACCCAAGTCACATCCACTGCACTTTCCTCGGGTTGCTTAGTTATCTAATTACCTACCATGCAAAAGTAGCTTCCTTAATTAATCAATTTAAACATAGGTTCCTTCACGTAACTTAGGCATTGACACAAAAACAATATCAAGAAAATTTCTTTTTCAAATATCTGATCTTTATTTATCATAGTCTTGGAATACATCAAGTATCATGTTCGAAGGCTATCCCAGTAATCAACAGGATTGCTGCTCCAAGTTTCGCCCGTAGACTAGTACATGGGCCTCCAGATCCCATCTCAAGTCACATCAGCCTCTTGTACGGGATTTGGAGGCAAGGAATTTACAGCCAGAGCCTCCCCTGGCACCCAAGCATCCTCCCACTCCAAGAAACACCCACGAAGAGACCTCTCGCGACGGGTTTGGTCCATATACCCAACACGGCTAACAACCCCCTTGGATAGGGCCAGTTAGGCATTCAGAGGTAACTGAACCGGCCTCTCCCTCCATGATTTTAACCTGAAGCATTAAGTGTTTTTCCTTGAATTAGTTCCTTTAGCAAAGAAGTTCAAACAATGTACCTAAGTGTACAATCATGATCATTTCAGAGGTCATTTGTAGGACCAATTGCTAAGGTGTGATTCCTTCTTCCCGAATGCTCCCAGTATTCAATCCTGGATCATTCGCGACTTGGCGAGTTTTCAAGGGCTTGGCAAGCTAGGTTGCTTATTTCCCCTTTTTCTTTGGGTAAGGGTTTGTACCCTACCAACCCTAATTATCCTTCCTTAGGTCTCCTTGTAAAATAGATCATGGACACCCCGTCGTCCTTGGTTGGTCAACTGTTGGGTTATCTCCTAGATCCCTCAGAGTACTTATGTACCTTTATCTTTGATCTTAATTGATCAAGAGTTTCTATACCCTTGACCATGGCTAGTCAAGATGGTTCTGTTTAGAACAGTTCCTACTCCGTCTTAAGTATAATCTTCTTAAGCCCTCTTAATAATGCTCACATGCACTAAGCTTTTACCTATCCCTCTTCAAGTCACCAAGGACTTTGACATGGGTCTCATGGATCTTAGTCCCATTTGGTAAATTACAAATAACGTTGAATTTTCCCAAAAACTTTAATGCACACAACATAATGCCATGCCTTCATTTCAATGCTTACAATTTTGATATAATCCATACGTTATTTTTTTGCCACACGTGGGAAGGTACTTTCTATGCATGCAATCTTAATATTATCCTCTATGTAATTATTTACACGATCTATAACCTTCTTGAATGATCTTATCTTTATAACTTTATGTGATTATTGTATGAATCTAGTTGCAATTTAATCTTTTCTGCAGTTTATTACATGTACCTTAGAATCCATCTTGTGATATGAAGATGCATTTTTTTCTTTCAATGTCCTCTAAAATGCATTTTAAGCAAGAACTTGTGTAAGGAGCAATGGACTTTATGCAAGAATTCATACACGACATTTTTGGTAACTTACAATGCAATTATCTAATCAATTCCACCTATTATGATGTCATCTTAGAACGGAAATTTATCTTGTTTGTTACATACATCACAACTAAGTTCCTCAGGGGGTTAACTATATATATTTCTATATATAACGTGCATTCGTGGCCTATTTATAAATATCCTAATCTGTGAATTTTTCTTGAATATAACCTAACCCTTTTCTATTCAATTGTTAAGTAACCCCTTTATATGATAGCCTTCTGTATGTTAAAATGTATAAAAATGGTGTTTTAAAAACCCCTTATTTTGAACTCACGTTATATATACATATATTCATGAGTGACACCCCCGAGCTAAGTTCATACCTAGGAAATTATCAATCACATAATTAATGTGATGCATGTGAATATGACTTTTACCATGATAATTAGAATCTAAGATTTAATAACAGAGCAACCTGGGTTTGAAGTGATGTCTTGATTCCAGTGGTATTCATGTCTGATAAACCCTTCACAATTGCAGTGTCGTCTTGATTCAAACCTCCATCCACACTTGCAGGGTTTTCAGCCATCCTTGTGGAGCTACGCTTTAGGGCCATACTCAAAGACGCATATACGAGAGATAGAATTCTCGCACTCTCCTATGCAAAATTCTCACCGCCTCTCCTTGAGTGGAGAAAAGATAATGAAGGGGAGGGGTGCATTTTCAGAAATGTTGAGGGGTGTGTGACCTGGGAAAAGAAGAAACTTCTCTCTCTCTCTCTCTCTCTCTCTCTCTCTCTCTCTCTCTCTCTCTCTCTCTCTCTCTCTCTCTCTCTCTCTGCAATGATCACAAGGGGGGAGGGTACTAGTGTTCATTGACAAGGGAAGGGGGGGAGGGCTGTCCAAGGCCACGAGGGAGGGCGGGCTGCCCTTTGTAGAGGGGGGAGGAGGTGGCTTATGGGGGGGAAGATAGCCGTTAACGGTCGCCACCCCTTCCACCTGGGGGTTGCATGCCCCCCTTTCCATTAACTCCCTCTCTCTTTGTCTGCCCACCATGTAGTTGGCAGGGGGAGAGAGTAAAAAAAATTGTGTTAAATTTTTAAAAAAATTAAGGGGGGATTCTTATGGCGAAGGTATGGGGGGGTATATTATAGCAAGTGACTAGCAACCTCCTCAATACACTAGTGACCACTCCAGTAACTTTGAGCTTAGGCGACCTGCTTAGGCACCACCCAATGCTATGGCAAGAGCATAAGCTGTGGGTCAAAGAACCAAATGAGACAGTTTCCACAAATTTACCTGAGCATGATGTAGAAACTCAAATATTAAGTTTGATGCTGCACTCCATGCCCAAATCCCTACACATTAACACCTTTTGGGAGGCACGGAAATGCATGTAGTCCTACCAGTCTTAGCACTGGGGGACATCACCAGGAAGGGAATCTTGGACACAGGGGCAAGAGGGAGTGTGCTAAGTCATGCGGTACTCCAAAATTGGGGTGACCCACCGTTGTCGAGACAACTAGATTTAATGTTGCACTAGCAAAATAGAATGAAGGTGAAGCCATTCGGAGTGTTGAAAAATTGGATAGTTAAGATTGTGGGGATTTGGTTCTCTATAGATTTAATAGTCATGAAGGGAGTAGACTATGACATCTTGCTAGGCCAACCCTGGATGTGCAACGTAAGAGTCATAGAAGACTGGGAAAATGGTCTTATCTTCTTAGGAAATCAAATAGATAATGTGGGAATAGAGATGGACACTTGGATGACTATGCCAATCAATCTAGAAACAATTTTCGCCATGCTGAAGGGCAATGGACAGACCAGGGAATCCTATGGAGCTCTTACCAAGTATATCACGTGCCCTAATGAGGACAAGCGAGACTGGATGCACCTTCTTGCTACCATCCACCTACCATTCTCAGATACTGAGGAGTACAAACAGATCATCAAGGCAACTAACAAGTTCAAGGACATGCCTTCAGTGCCAATATGCATGATGAGTAACAATCAACCTGGGAGACCCACTCAGGATGCATTTCGAGTCCCGAGTAATAGATGTGAGCTCCAGGATATCCTAGGATACTTAACCAATAAGTTGATGGGCAACCTAGCGACGAACCTTAAGCCACTCCAAGATCTCTTGGATGAGCCTGAATGGTGATGGTCCAAGGTACACAATTTGAACTTGAATTACAATTGGGCCTTACTTCTCGACCAACAAGAAGGGAGTATTCAGAACCAGGAGAATCAGGAGTAACATAACGAAGATAGATCCAACGACAAGTATGAGCACTATTGTTCCTTCAGTAGTGAGACCGAAAAGGAAATCGATATCTTAGAGTACAACACTAGGGGGCATGTAATCAAACAAATACAAGTAGACCCCTGACCATGCAAGTAGAGTGCACTTAGAGATAGAGTCAGACGTGGGGATTATAATCAAACTTGGTTAGAGCACATGGGTGCAATTGACTGCGAGTAGGCAAGCCTAGCCCAGCCAAATGATGCACCACTACTGTGAACAAACTCACCTTCAGAGCTATGACCACCAGGGGAGAGCCCCTCTTTTAGTGAAGGTGGAGAGTTTGATTCCAAATCGTAAGTCAGCTCAAATAATGATCCTAAAATACATCGGCCTCCCAAGAACATCATATTGGGGAATATGGGAATTTCCCATAAGTTTGGGACACGTGGTCAAATCTTTGGATTTCTCATAACTTGAACACTATAACTCCAAATTGAGTGCTCAATAGATTCCATTTTTCAAGTGCTTTCCAATGATAGGTCAGATCATATGGTTTTGAGAAACTTATGGGCATGTTATTCGAGTCCCACCATTTTAGTATTCAAAAAATGGGAATTAGGAGATTCCCAAACTCACTAATATTGTGTTAAAGACTAGATGCACTAAGGGGGACCTACCCATTCACCTACGATGTCAAAAATTAAGGGAGGAATGACAAATGTTGAGCAAAGAAATGCGGATAGAGGAACAATGAAAACCACAAGACCTACCAAAATGGTTTATGAAGTTAAAAAAGGGAGATAGGGTGGTGATCTTGCTCGGAGCTAAATGGTAGGGGCAAGCAAGTGAACCAATCAAGGGAACCACCAAGGTCAAGGAGGTCAATTTAGCCAAAGAGGGGGAAATCCCATGACCTGTCTTTATAGCCGATGACTTGGCTGAGCAAGATGAGGCAAGTCTCATTACTCCCTTGCAAGAGTATATAGGTGTGTTTGCTTGGTCCCTAGAACTTAAAGGGGTGGACCCTATAGCTAGTGTAGTGACTCACAACATACCCATGACACCTGACGCAACACCGATCAAACAACGACCATATTCCATGAATCCAAAGCATGCCCATGCTATCAAGGAAGAAATTGACAAGCTAATGAGAGTAGGATTCATCCACGAAATTAAACACACGAATTGGGTTTCCCCCATAGTCATCGTATTAAAGAAGAATGGAAAGATTAGAGTGTGTGTCAATTACAAGAAGGTAAATGTAGCTACACAGAGAGATAATTACCCACTACCATACACAGAGCACATGCTTGAGAGATTAGTTGGCAAGGAGGCCTATAGTTCTCTAGATGGGTACTTTGGGTACAATCAGGTACAAGTGCATTCTAACGATAGGCATAAGATGGCATTCGCCACTAAATGGGGAGTCTTTGCCTACATCGTCATGCCTTTTGGATTGACTAATGCACCAGCCACTTTCCAACGGCTGATGTGTACAATATTCAAAGACATGCTGAGGAAGGATTTAGAAGTCTTTGTGGATGACTTGTGTGTTCACTCTACTTGGCGAGAACACTTAAATAGGATCCAAGTGGTCTTTGAACAATGTTGGATGTACCGCCTCTCATTGAACCCTTGAAATGCCAGTTCTAGGTGAAGTATGGATGTATCCTAGGACATGTGGTGTCAAAGAATGGCATTGCCACAAATTTCTCAAAGATCAAGGTCATTGTTGATCTTCCACCCCCAACTAATTACAAGGGTGTTCAATGCTTCTTAGGACATACTGTGTACTATTGACGGTTTGTATTAAACTACACATTGATTAATAGACCTCTATATAAGCTCTTGATTGCATTCAAATAGACCACGGAGTGTCAACATGCGTATGAGGAACTAAAAAAGGCTCTAACCACCACCCTGATACTACAAGCCCCACATTGGACACTCACATTCCATGTGCATATCAATGTTTCGAAATTCAGTGTAGGAGTTGTGTTGTGCCAACAACCTGGTGAGCACAACCTGGATTATCCAGTGAGCTTTGCTATCAGACAATCATTGAGACTGAAATGAATTACTCGATAATAGAAAGAGAGGGCTTGGCCATGGTAATTGCAGTGAGGAAATTCCAACATTATCTTTTGGCTACACCTTTTACTTTCTTTGTTGACCATCAAGCCTTGTTGTATCTAGTTAATAAAGCATGCACCACAGGACGCATTGCCAAATGGCTTCTTCTACTTTTGGAATTTTAATTCTCCGTGGTAGTGTGTAAAGGGAAGCAGCATTACATGGCTGACCATCTCTCTTGTAACCCCACGGGAGAAGTGACTGGACAATTCATTGAGGATGAACTGCCGGACACACACCTATTCCAGTTATCCAACAAAAAATATTTTTTAAAAGCTGACATGACGTCATATTGGACAGATGACATAGTTCATGTGCTTCATCACGGGCTACTGGAATGAATGATAGAAAAGGCCTACCTTAGGTGGCTTATCTTGAAAATCCAACCCTATCAGTTGATAGCTAGCCAACTTTATAGGCTGGCGCAAGATGGGTTGCTACGCAGATGCATGTGTGAGCATGAGATGTGACATTTTAGTGGAGATATGATAGCTCACAAGGTGCTCCAGTCCTAGCTATGATGGCCTATCCTCTTTCGAGATGCAACGTGATTCATGAAGCACTATGATGAGTGCCAACGAACTAAAGTCCCTATCTGTAAAGATCACATGGAGCTAACCCCAATTATTGCATGACAACCCTTCGAGAAATGAGGTATTGACTTGATCAGACCCATTAGTCTTGCGGCACAATATTCACAGACTAAGTACATCATTGTGGCCATTGACTATCTAACCAAATGGGAAAAATCACAAGCTACGAGAAAGAATGATGCTAGGACCACCGCTAAGTTCCTATGGGAGCAAGTGATCTCACGATTTGATTGCCCCATCGAATTAGTTAGCAACCGAGGCACACACTTCATCAATGAAGTGATAGCTCACCTCATGTCCTCCTTAATCATCCATCAAAAATTATCGCCTTACTACCCTCAGGCAAACGGTCAAGCTGAGTCAACAAATAAAATCCCGGGAAACATCCTGACGAAGGTCGTCTTTGTGTCACGTAGTGATTGGGATAACAAATTGATGGCAACCTTGTGGGTCTATCGCACAGCTTACAAGGTGGTGCTAGGATAGCCCCCTTTAGATTGACATACGGCATAGAGGCAATCCTTCCCTTGGAATTTTTTTTACCAAGCCTTAGGATAGCCCTTCAAGAAATATGGGAAGGGAAGGGGGCATGGAAAAAATGCTTGACTCAACTTGAATGCTTAATGAAAACCCAACTTCTAACCACCCATGCACTCATATGCGAGAACACAAGACGAAAAAGCTCGTTTGACAAGCACTTGTCACAACCTACCCAGCCTTGAGGCCAGAAACCCACTAGAACCAAGACTGAAGCCCATGAATCCTGATTCAAATGGGTACCTAAACAAAAAGCACAACCTAGAAATAGAAACCCATAGTTTCACAAGGCTAAGGATCCATACCTGAGACGTAGGAGGCATGGAGACAAAACTATAAACATCAACGTACGGTCAAGCCACAATGGGTTCCCAAGGCATTGTTGCAATCACAAGGCGACTATGTGAGTAACACTTGGATTTGGTTGCTTAAAGCCCAAACATCCAAAGGCACTACTCAAACGCCATCCTCAAGCTTTCCCACATGAAATGTCATGTCATAACCACTCAAACCACGTGACTCAAGTCACTAAATCCATGGAACCTCTAAAGCCTAGCTTAGCAAGCCATAAGCCAATATATCGGCCAAAACTGCAACTTGTTACTAACGAACCAACCCTATCTAGTCCTAGTGGTGCCCCCCCTCAACTCTCAAATGCACCAAGTAGTGTCTCACCTGTAGCCACAACCACACCCATTTTAACGTGCCCACCCCTCAAATTGCGGGACATGTCTTAGCAGCCCATCGAGAGATCAATCTAGAAGATGCCACTTGGAACTCACAAGGAATGACACGGCGTTTACCAACTAGGTTCTCTCAAGTCTGCCTCGCAACGGAACTCATCTGGCCGCTCCCACTAGGATCGACTTGAAGTCCGGCTTCCTAGTAGTCGAGTGTTCCTAACAGCCTTCTAGCATCGGTCTACAATTGCTCCACTTCGCGCAGATATAACTGGACCAAAGCAGACTCATACCACACTTGGTTCAAAGAGAATGGGAAACGAGAGGGATGCATTGCTCGACCTCTTTGCCCGTAGGGCATAGTCCCATTCCGGTCCCCTAAAACAGTATGAATCAGGGTTCTAATCAACATTTTCTAAGGTCATCATCCGACCTTTCCTAACATTTCTCGTTAACATTTCCTTTGAGGAAAGCTCTCACCTAACCGAGACTACCCTTTCATAATTAGAGCTTCAAAAGAAGTTAAGAGGTCAAGTATAATTTCCCGTGAATTGTTTTATCGATCTTGTTGTAGACTATCGCAAATGATTACATTCCTAGCTTGGTGACCTAACTCTAAATGGATTTTTGACCCAAGTTATGCTTGGTTGTTTGAAAAGGGTATCTCCAAGTGGATATCAATTGGTTGTGTTGGTAAGAGGAGAGAATCTTACTAAGGATAGGTGGATCATAAGCAAGGTGATTTCTTGATGTGGTTTTGGATGCTAATCCAAGTTGTTTATGATTTCATGGCCAGGTCTGTGATGACTGATTGCCATGGGAACAAAAAGGATGTTTTTCTAATTAAAGGATGTTGAGCTGGTTGTTTCAGCTTGATTGTTTCCGAAAGGATACTTAAGGATTGGTTGTGGTTTTGGATGAATATCCAAGTGATTATATTTTCATGGCAAGAACTGTAAGGATAAATTGACATGGGAACAAAAGGGATGTTTTCCCTAGTACATGTTATAAAGCTGGTTGCTTTAGTTGTGGATGATTTCCTAAAGGGATAATTAAGTAAGGATGGCGCTAGCTACCCCCACGAACCACCAAACCCAAACCAAGGGGGTTATGAGTCCGCGCTGGGAATGTGGACCGAACCCGTCGCGAGAGGTCTCTCCATGGAAATTACCTAGTGTAGGAGGATGCTCGGGTGCCAAGGGGGATGTGGCCGTAAATCCCAATGCCTCCGGACCCTACACAAGTGCTCTACGTGACTCGAGATGGGATCTCGAGGCCTTGATACTAGCTACAAGGCAGAATCTTGGTAGGATAAACCTTCAGGTTTTTTTAATTGCCGGGAGACGGAAGGATTTTTCTCCAAAGGCAGAAAGGAACACTGAATCCTCCTGTATGGGCAGGAGACAAACATTAATTTGAAGATAAGTTAAGGAAGTGTTTGATCTTGTTTTATCTTGTTTTCGTGTCTATGCCCTAAATTACATAAAGGAACCTGTGATTAACGGATTAATTAAGGAAGCTACTTTTATGTGTCAAACATAATGTGGTAGGTAATTAGATAACTAAAATAACCCCGAGGAAAGTGTGGTGGATGTGACCAATGGATCTATCCTATGGAAGGGTGGTCTCGGTATACCAAGAGCTTTCCTCAAAGGAAATGTTAACGAGAAATGTTAGGAAAGGTCAGATGATGACCCTAGACAATGTTGATTAGAACCTTGATTCATACCGTTTTAGGGGACCGGAATGGGACTATGCCCTATGGGCAAAGAGGTCGAGTGATGCATCCCTGTCATTTTCCATTCTCTTTGAACCAAGTGCGGTATGAGTCTACTTTGGTCCAATTGTATCTGCACAAAGTGGAGCAGTGGTAGACCGATGCTAGAAGGTTGTTAGGAAGACTTGACTACTAGGAGCCCGGACTTCAGGTTGATCCTAGTGGGAGCGCCCAGATGAGTTTCGTTGTGAGGCAGACTCGAGAGACCCTAGTTGGCAAACCCCGTGTCATTCCTTGGGAGTGCCGGGCGGCATCTTCTAGATTGATCTCTCGATGGGATGCTAAGACGTGTCCCACAATTTGAGGGGCGGGCACATTATAGTTGGTGTCCGAGCAAAACTTCATGATGATACATGATTGATTAATGTTCGGTTCATAGACATATCCTAAATAGAAATAACCTAAGTAGTATGGCTTGATTTTTAGGCATCTTCTGCACCCACAAATGCTGACATGCAAGAGAAGATATTTCATCTCAATCAAATTAATACACCTGAGTTTGATGGCAAGGGAAGGACTGTTCAAGTTGACACAAAGATCTGGATTGAGTCCATGGAGAACTATTTTGAGGCAGCAGGAACTGCACTTGCTAACCAAGCCATGCTCGCCAAACTTAAGCTTACACGCAAAGCGAGACTGTGGTGGAAACAGTGGTGCAGAGACCAAGCGATCTCGGAGGGGACAGTCACTTGGGATAAGCTTAAGGAAGCTGTGCGAGGAGGTATTTGCCACCTGCCTGCTGCATACAAAAGATGAAAGGAAGTTGTGCAAGGAGGTATTTGCCACCTGCCTACTGCATACAAAAGATGAATGAATTCTATGACTTGAAGTAGTTAGGATTATCCCTTGAAGCGTAATATTCGAAGTTGGTTTCACTCCTAAAATATGCACCCCCAATAGATGTGACACAACAGGTGTCAAAATTTTGTATTGGGTTGAATCCACCCATAAACACTCGATTGGAATCAATGCTCCCAACGGACTTGCAAGACGCATTACTCCGAGCGAATCCAATCGTCCAAGAACTTAAATCGGGAAATTGTAGCAAAGATGACTATGAAGATCAGGATAAGAGGTGCCATACGTGCAGAGAGATAGGGCACATGCGTAGGAGATGTCCCTACCGTCAATGCTTCCATTGTAAGGAGCTAGGACACAATCAAGCAGAGTGCCCTGATCTAAGTCTATAAGACCTTGAGCCTCCAAGAAAACGAAGCTACAGAGGTGGAGTCTATGGATATATAGACGGATCAGATGAAGACAAAGATCTAGAGCCCAGTAAACCTTATTGGGAGGACTGAAATTCCTAGAAGCTTAATCAACATGTAACACAATTGAGAATAAATCCTACTATGATCAATTCAAATAATATGAGTGCACTACTTGAACATTAAGAGTACCGTAGCAAATGCATAGTGGATTTGAACGCACAGGTCATAAGCCCTATTAGTGCTTCTCTTCCCCCATTTCCCCCCCTCCCCCCCCGGTGCCTTCCCCCATAAGAACCCCCCCTGAAAGGTATTTTTTTTAAAATTTAAGGCAAATCTCTCCCCCTGCCGTGTGCATGGCGGGGAGAGAGAGAGAGAGAGAGAGTAGAAATAAGGGGTCCATGCAACCCCCCAGGTGGGGGGCTGGGGCCGTTAGATGGCCGTCTCTCCCCCCCCATACCACCTCCTCCCTCTATAAAGCCCCCCCTGGCTACGACTGCAGTGACCCCCCTCCATCAACGTTAGTCCACAAAAGCTTCCCCCCCTCTGTCTGGTACAGCATCCCCCCTCCCTGCGTCACACCCCTCCCCCCCTCCGACGGCAACATGCTTTCCCCCCTTGTTATCTTGGAGCCCCCCTCTTTGGTGTTGGCAGCAACCCCCTTTGTTCCGCGCCGTAGCCCCCCCGATCAAATAGGTGCAACCCCCCCTGGCCGTGAAGAAGAAGAGGAAGGGAGAGAAAGAAGGAGAAGAAAAGGGAGAGAGAGGAGAAGAAGAAGGAGAAGACTATTGATTCCCCAATGAATGTGTCAATTCTTGGTACCGTCTACTTCATATTCTAATTGTGCTGATTTTTAGAGGTGGCCAAATGGTCTATACCTTCTTTGATGTTACTAGCAACCCTATGTCTATTGAGTTTTTTGTACTAGGGTTGTTGCAATCCATAGAAGTCTGATAGGCTCAAGAAGTAAAGAAACTTGATCTCAATTTTAAGTTGGAAATGCTTAGCAACTTGCACGCATGCACAGGCATAATCACACACATGAGGAGGAGAAGAAGTAAAGAAACTTGATCTCAATTTTAAGTTGGACATGCTTAGCAACTTGCACGCATGCATAGGCATAATCACACACATGAGGAGGAGAGGAAGAGAAATAAGAAAATAAAGAATAATATATTTTTTTTGTTCATAGTAATTTGGCCATGGCTTGTGTTGAGAAATGTCCCATCATACCCACTCTATAACCCTTTGTAATGAGCAACAAGGCAAAGGATCACACAACAAATAAAACCTTAGACTAGGTCATGTATACATAGTTTATTAAAACCACATTTAGTGATATATCATGGTCCCTTTCCACATTTTTCCACCTACCAATACCATCTATTGTAAGACTATAAAAGGCACTCATCCCTACACCCATACTTCCTATCATTCTCATGCAATTGTGCTTGCATTATGCTTGAGTAATATCAGTTGTTCTCTTTTGCCACTACTTATGTCTCATTATGATTTTCTACTTGCTCATTATTGATCCACCCTAGCATGCATCCTCATTTTTTAAAACATGGTATTAGAGTGGGTCTCATTACTAATCGCTAACTAGGGTCATCAGTTAAGTTAAAGAGCCATTAGAGGGTGAATTTTGGTTCCCTCCTCTCCATGATTTTCTCACCAACTCCATAGCTACCTACCTATCCTGGAGGACCTAGATCTCTCCAACCATGCCATTTCAGCTTGTGCTTTCTTCTAGCAGTATCCTCTCTTGATCCAATGTAGCTGCCTATCACTTCACATGATGACGTTGACCTCTCTTTACTCCAGCATTGTGCTTTCTCCAGTTTGTTACCAGTTTTTGCATGTTTCTTGGTCGTAGGCTTCACGTAGCCCATGCACTCTATAATACCAATCTAAATCATAGGGCTTTCAAAGCCATGCATGTAACCTACCTCCTCACCATAAATCTTAGCCGATAATCATCATGTCAAGTTGTGTGGAAGAAAAAAATGGTTACTTGTAAGAAACCCTAAAGGCAGCCATAGCCAATAAACTCCAAGCTCATACTTCGCTCCTTTTTCTCCCTTCCCTTGGCTCAATCATGTCACTGACTCTTTGATCTACTACATAACTCAGTCCTTAGCAAAGCTACCACTTCAAATCAGTAAGGAGGGGATTCAACATCAAGATCCAACATCAAAGTATCTCTTCATACTCACATAATGCTTTTTGGCACTAGTTCTTCTTGTGTCTTTTGACACATTCAACTTTGACTCTCTTGCAGGTCTACTCTCAGTTATTTATTGCTACTCTTTCCACATCATAATGGGCAAAGATTCACCCTCATGATGATTCAAAGGTGTTGGGTTCCACACATGTCAAACAAGGATCAAATTGATCTTGATGAAGAAAGGCTTGTGGTCTATCACAAATGGTCAAGAGAAGAAGCCAAGGGGAGCTACACTCTCACTAATATGGGACTAAAATGATGATAAAGCTCAAGCCATTATCAAGCTTGATGGTAACTTCATTCATCATGTTGATGAGTGTAAGACCTCTCAAGATACATGGAAGAGATTAGAGAACCTATTTAGAGTACATTCTAAATCCTCCAAATATGGTTTGGTAATTGAATTCTTTAGGATTGATATTAAAAGTAGGCACCTCACTTGCAAATCATTTGAATTATATGGACATCTTGTTGACACAACTTGCAGGAATCAACTTGAAGATGGATGAAGACATTTGCATCAGAGTATTTCTCAAAAGTCTTCCACCACCCAAGTATGATAATGTGTCTACCACATTAATCAAAGCCAAAGCTAGTGGATATCAAAGCTTCTCTCCTTGAAGAGGAAAGAAGATCAAGAGCAAAGGAGAAGAAAGCACCTAAGAGGAGGCCAATAACTCCTCTATGTGAAGGACAAATGGAAGAAGGACATAGCTTGTGGTTTTTTTAAAAGAACTAGGCATATTGAGAATTTTTGCCATGCTAGGAAAAGATCTCAAAGGGCATACCTTGCAATAATCAAAGAAGATGAAGACAACAATGGAGAAGAAGGCACCCAAGAGCAAAAGGATAGGACTCACCAGTCCCTCTTTTGTAGCTCATTTTTTGATAAACTTTTTTAGGTTTTGAATGTGTACTTGCCTAACATTCTTACCATAATATCTTGCACTACTCATGTAACACCTTTGCACAACAGCCTCTCTACACACTTCTGAGGCCTTGTGATAGACTCTAGCTTTATATGGTTGGTTTTTTCCATGTCTACACTTAGAAAACTTCTACTCATGATAGCCTCTATATACTCAATACTTTTCTTGGTTGTGATTGAGGAGGGGTGTTTAGAAATATGCAATCACACCCACTCTATAACCCCTTTGTAATGAAGAGCAAGGCAAAGGATCAAACTACAAATAAATCCTTAGATTAGGTAATATATGCATAGTTTATTAAAACCACAGTTGGTGTAACGTGTCAACTTGTCCACCTATGGGACACGTCTTAGCAGCCCATCGGGAAGAGAGTCTAGAAGCGCCACCTGGCATTCGCAAGGAATGTCACAGGGTTTGCGATCTAGGTCTTCCTGAGTCTGCCCTAAAGCGGAAGTATCTAGCCGTTCCCAGTTAGGACCAACCTGAAGTCAGGGTTTTTTTTTCCTATCAACCAAGTCTCTAGGAAGTGGCTAGCGTCGAGCTCCATATGAACCACTTTGGGTAGGAACAATAGAGTCAAAGCATATTTATTCTACACTTGGTTCATGGAGAATGGGAAAAAAGAGGGATGCGAAGCTCAACCTCTCTGCCCAGAAGGCATAGTCCCATTCCGCTCCCTTAAAACAGCATAAATCAGGATTCTAGCTCTACTGACTCTAGGTCTTCACAATGTTTTTATCACATCTTTTGACAAAATTTTCCAGCTAACCAGGACCACCCTTTTGTAGGACGGACCCAAGTCACGTCCATCGCACTTTTCTCGGGTTGTTTAGTTATGTAATTACCTAACACATTATGTTTGACATGCAAAATATGCTTCCTTAATTACCCAATTTAAACACATGTTGCTTTATGTAACTTAGACACTAACATTTAAAAAAAATGTCAAGTAAGTTCCTTTTTCAAATGTCTGATCTTTATTTATCATGGTCTTGGAATACATCAAGTATCTTGCCCAAAGGCTATCCCAGCAATCATCAGGATTGCTACTCCAAGTTTCGCCCATAGACTAGTACACGTGTCTTGAGATCCCATCTCGAATCACGTCAGCCTCTTGTGTGGGATCCGAAGGCAAGGAATTTATGGCCAGAGTTGCCCTTGCCACCCAAGCGTCCTCCCGCTCCAAGCAGCACCCACGGAAAGACCTCTCACGGTGGATTCGGTCCATGTACTTGGCGTGGCTAACAACCACCTTAGATAGGGCCAGGCAGGCAGTCGGAGGTAACTGAACCTGCCTCTCCTTCCAGGCTATTAACTTGAAGCATTAAGTGTTTGTCCTTGAATTAGTTCCTTGAGCAAAGAAGTTCAAACAATGTACCTAAGTGTACAATCACGATCATTTCTATGGTCATTCGTATAACCAACTGCTAAGGTGTGATTCCTTCTTTCCGAATGCTCCCATCATTCGATCCTAGATCGTTCGCGACTTGGCAAGATTCTAAGGGCTTGGTAAGCTAGGCTACTTGTTTTCCCTTTTTCTGTGGGTTAGGGTCTATACCCTATCGACCCCAATTATCATTACCTTAGGTCTCCTTGTACTATAGTGAAATAGATCTTGGACAACCCCGTTGTCCTCAGTTGGTCAATTTGCTTCTTAGCAATTCACAATTTCCCTAAGTTTGACAAATCGGTCCCCAAGAGAGAGAGTTGTAGTAGGGAGACTACTCGACTTCTTAACGAATCTAACTTGTAATTAGATCTCGCCTCCCTTGGCCTAAGATGTAGTAATAGCATCTTATGATTTAGTTGCAATAGCATATGACCTTGCAGACTAGTTGCACGAGATAGGTAGCAGTGCCTATCTTGAGGAATTACATCCCTTCATTTGTCGATATTGCTAGTATTTGTGTCCTAAGGCCCGGTACCCTCTCTTACTCGCAACATAGAAGGATCTAAGTACGAGAACGCTGGATTAACTCTGCAAGCGCAATACTAAGCAACATTTTAACTTAACCTATCTTTCATATTGAATGTAACTATCATTTCATGCATATTGCATCCTATATGATTTTCATCAAATGAAATATAACCCTTTTTCTTTTCATACATCTACTTATGCATGCAAGTTATGCTACGTAAATATATAATGCTATAAAAACATAATCTTTTCTTTTCCCATGCAAGTCACGCGAATAAGAATGCAATTGATTATGTGAATTCTAAATAAAATATAACTCTTTTATTCCTCTTAATAGCAACTATCTATTCTTTAATTAAATATCCTTCTATGAATTAACCTATTTACGGTCGTCACAAGGGATTTTTATTGCACAAATGCATTGTATACAGAATAATTCATTCTTTTCTAACGTAAATTACCCAATGCAAACCTCCCAATGCACAAGAACATCATAATTTATATTTAACCTATATGCGAGATGCAACTAGGACATTATTGCATAAGTGCATCTTTTAACACATGAACCATATATCCAAAAATGCAACAATGTCCTTTCATCATGATGGTGCGAGAATTATAAGTACCTTGTCATGCAATTTAAAACTTTTTCGAACATTCCTATGATCTTTTTAAAACAAAGCGTTCTAATAATGAAATTAAGTTTTTCCTATGCGAATTTATACCTAATGCACCCATATCATGTGGAAACAAAAAGGGTGAATTTGATGGAACCTAAACATCCGAAGGAGGGGTATTATCGATTCTTGCACTTTGGGTGGGGACTCCTACATGTGCTCCTCTTACTCCCGCATGTGCTCCTCTTGTGTGGCGCTTTGGGGACATCGCAATTGGGACTTGGTGGGAATAAGTCGGGCAGGTGGAGAGTGTGCTAAAATTTTCCAAGCTCTTTGTGGAAGCTTCTTTAGCTTCTTCTTTTCTGTCAATTGATCCTGACAACATCTCCTCCTCAATAACGTTATGATGGCAAAAATGATGGTGATGATGGCATCTGGTGGTGTTTGGCAGCCTGGTAGAGGGTTGGCAGAGCAGGGGGTGTGGCACATCAGGCGGAGCACGGGGGCTGGCGCTAAAGAAGGAGAAGGGGGCGGTGCTAAAGACGACCCCTAGGGGGGAGGGGGGCTCCCCTTATATAGTGGGGAGGGGGTGGTTCATGGAAGGGGAGACGGCTGCCACCCCTACACCTAGGGGTGCATGCCCCCCTCTCCCTCTCCCTCTCTCTCTCCCAGATGCTGTCGACAGGGAGAGAGAAAGAGGTAAAAAAGTTTGAGTTAATTTTGAAAATTTAAAAAAAGGGGCATGGGAAATGCTACATCCTCTCCCTCTTAGAGGAATCAAGATGTCCTCTTCTCGAGAAGATCTGGGGGTATTGTTGGTTGAGAGTATTTTCATCCATCCAAGTGGCATCCTCTTCTCGATAATCTTTCCACTGGATGAGGCATTCTCTCAAGGTCCTTGATCTCAAATGCCTCTCCCTAACATCTAGGATTCTATTAGGCCCTAGCTCAAGGACTCCTTGGCTAGGCATTACAATTTGCCGATCATCAAGTACATGATTCAGATTAGGTAGATACTTTTTCAATAGGCTAACATGGAATACATTATGAATCTTTAGAGTTGCGGGCAATTGTAGTCTATAAGCATTAGGCCATAGGTACTTGATGATCTTATAAGGTCCCCAATACCTCAGACTTAGCTTCTTGTACTCTCCCAAGGATAGTGAACTCTTTTTAGGGTGTACACGGATGAAGACCATATCACCTTTGACGAAGGGTCTGTCTTGCCGTTTCAAGTTAGCATAGGCCTTCTGTCTATCCTTGGCAGCTTGAATGTCTTGTCTTATTGATTTGATTTTATCATCCATGTCTTCCAGCATCTGTCTTGAAGCTTCTACCCTCAAAGTTGGATCCAAGAAGTTCAAAGGGGTACGACAATCATGCCCATACAATGCTTGGAAAGGGATCATCTGAATACTCTATTGGTAAGAAGCATTGTAAGCAAAATCAACTAGTGGTAAGTATTGAATCCACCTTTTGGGTTCACGACAACAGTATGTCCTAAGCATATCTTCAATGACTTGTTTGACTCATTCTGTTTGACCATCAGTTTGGGGATGGTAAGCTGTGCTGTGAGTTCTAATAGCCTCAAAGATAGCCCTCCAGAAGTGTGATGTGAAAAGAGAGTCACGATCACTAATTATTCTTCTGGGTAACCCATGAAGTTTGAATATCTCATTAATGAATAATCTTGTGATGTCTGAAGCTTTATAGTTCGTCTTGACAGGGATGAGATGTGCGACCTTGGTGAGCATATCTACTATAACAAAAATAGAGTTATATCCTCCCTGAACTTGGGGTAGGCCAACAATAAAGTCCATACTAATGAACTCCCATTTCATTTGTGGAATGTCAAGTGGTTGCAATTTCCTAGACATTTTAACATGTTTTGTCTTAATGCGTTGACAAGACAAACATTTCGTGACATATTTGAGTATATCTCCCTTGTGCCTTTCCCAAAAATAGCTCTTTCTGACCGTATTAAGGGTCTTGGCATAACCAAGATGCCTTGAGAAAGGGGAGTCATGGGCTTCCCAAAGTATCTTCTGCTTGAGAGTTTGGCTTGCAGGGATACATAATCTTATCCTAAAGTAGACAAGTCCATTACTGATGGATAATTCTGGATACTTTGTCTTTAGCTTCGAGTCTTGACCCTTGATGGGATCTCCCTTAGCATTTTCTGGTAGAGTGGCCTTAGCATTTTCTGGTAGACTAGGTCATGATATGCGCCTTCTTTTGCTAGCTCGAGAATCGGGTTCTTTGGCATTGATACTTTTGTGGCTAGAGACCTTACTATTGATGGATATTGTAAAATGAGAGAATTTAGAAATGCCTTGCAACTGAGTGCATCGGCAACTACATTCTCTTTTCCAGGCCTATATTTGATTTCAAAATCATATTCTTCCAGCACTTCGATCTATCGACATTGCCTCATGTTGAGCTCATTCTGGGTGAAAATCCATTTAAGACTCTTGTGGTGCATTACTAAGGAAAATTTATTACCTAGCAAGTAATGTCTCCAAAGTTTGAGAGCATGGATGAGAGCCAATAGCTCCAGGTCATGGGTAGCATAATTCCTTTCACGGCTCTTCAATTTTCTTAAAGAATATGCTACAGGATGACCTTCTTGCATAAGTACACATCCTAAAGCAAGTGCGCTAGCATCAGTTACCACTTCAAACTCCTTACTAAGATAAGGAAGTTTCAGGATGGGTGCTAATACTAAGCTTTGCCTTAGTTTGTCAAAGCTGGTCTATTCAGCAGGTGACCATACAATTGCTACTTGCTTCTTTAGTAGATCAATCAGAGGTGCTACAATCAAAGCATAATCTTTGATGAAAATTATGTACCACCCTGTCAACCCAAGAAAACTATTTTTTTCTTTGACAGAAGTTGGTGTTGGCCATTCCAAAACGTCTTTGACCTTAGCTAGATCTATTGAAATTCCTTCTGCTAATACAATGAATCCTAGATATTCAATTTGTTGCTTGAAAAATGCGCACTTCTTCTTCTTGGCATAAAGCTTGTGTGCTCTCATTGTTTCAAGAACAATGCGAAGCTGGGGTTCATGATCCTTTCCCTGTTTTGAGTAGACTAGAATATCGTCAAAAAAGATGAGTACGAAGTCATCAAAATAGGGCCTAAAGATATCTTTCATTAACCTGTTGAAGATAGCAGGAGCATTCGTCAGCCCAAATGACATCACTAGGAATTCGAAGTGTCCATACCTTGTACTAAATGCAGTCTTCGGGATACCTTCTTCTTTGATCCTTATCTGATAATATCCAGATCTGAGATCTATCTTTGAGAAGATCTTCGCCCCTTGAAGACAGACAAGTAATTCATCTATTCTTGGAATGGGGTATTTGTTTTTGGTGGTTGCTTGATTCAACCCTCTGTAGTCAATGCATAGGCGAAGCATTCCATCTTTCTTCTTTTGGAACAACACTGGAGCTCCCCATGGAGAACTGCTAGGATGGATGTAGCCTTGGTCTAACAGTTGCTTGAGTTGCTCTTTCAGCTCGATAGCTTCTAGGGTGGACATTTTATATGGCCTCTTTGCGACCGGTGTAGCTCCTGGCACAAGTTTGATTCCGTGGTCGACTTCCCTGGAAGTTCCATCAGATCTTCAGGGAATACGTCTGCGTATTCCTTTAACTATGAAGGTTCTTCTCCAGATTCCTAATTCTGATCTAGCTTATTCAGCTTAATTAGATGGACATGTAGACCCTTTTGAACACCTTTTATTATCCGTGTTGCTTTTTCCAACTGTATTTTTGGCTTACCAGCCTCACCTTCAGTCGTGACTAGTTCCCCTTCAGAATTGCGGAAGGAGACTTGGCCCTTCCCACAGTGGATGTGGGCATCATTGTGGATATTACCCAATCCATTCCGAGTAAACATTCGTGGACACCTAGGTTCATTACCCTAAATCTCGCAGAAGCCAGCAGTAATTTCACCTTAGCAGTTTGCCTAGTACAAGTAACCTCACGACCATTTGCTAATTCCATAAGTAAAGTAGGTACATCTATTTTGGCTATCCCTAATCTTTTTGCATAGATTATTGAAATGAAGGAATGTGTACTGCCACAGTCAATTAGGGTTTTGAAGCTTTTACCTTGATATTTTGATGGAGTTTGAATCACCGAGATTTGGCAATTCAGACCCTTCTTGTGAAGAGTGGCATGAACCGTTGCCCTCTCAATGTGAGCGTCCATGGATGGATCTTCTTCATTGTCCAGCTTCTTATTGGAAACACTAGAGGTTCTCCCTCTAGCCATAACGGTGGTTCCTTGGCCATGAGCGACTCTATTTTGACCTTGGAATCGCCCTTGGTGATGGCCTTTGCCAAGCTTGGGACACTCCCTCTTGAAGTGTGCGGGATCATTGCAATGGAAATAACATGGGTTACGATCATTGCTTTGTGTTGGAACAAAATTTTTGGCAGCATTGGCCTTGGTTTTGACCCTGTGCTCTCTTAGTCTGAGCCTTAGACATGCCCTTATTCTAATCTTTGTAAGGCCAAATCCTGTTGTTCCTTGGTTTGGTCTGCACCTCCTGTATTATTGGAGCAACTCGAATGAGTGCGTCTTGTAGGTCCATTGGGTGCATCGATTCCAATCAAGTGTTTATGGGTGGATTCAATCCAATGTAGAATTTTGACACCTGTTGTGTCATATCCATTGGAGGTGCATACTTTAGGAGGGAGATGAACTTCGAATAATATGCTTCAAGGGATAATCCTAGCTGCTTCAAGTCATAGAATTCATTCATCTTTTGTGTGCAGTAGGCAGGTGGCGGATACCTCCCCTGCACAGCTTCCTTAAGCTTATCCCAAGTGATTGTCCCCTCCGAGATTGCTTGGTCTCTGCACCAGTGTTTCCACCAAAGTCTCGCTTCGCCTCTTAGCTTAAGTTTGGCGAGCATGGCTTGGCTAGCAGGTGCAATTCCTGTTGCCTCAAAATAGTCCTCCATGGATGCAATCTAGATCTCAGCGTGTCGGCTTGAATAGTCCTTCCCTTGCTATCAAACTTGGGTGGCTTAATTTGTTTGAGAAGGAATTTCTTCTCTTGAGCCACATCTGGACTTAGTGCAGGAGTCGGATTTGGAACCCACGCTTGGGGTTGCATCTGAACAATAAGATTCTTTATATTAACATCTTATCATACGTTCTCATATTACGTTAATATGACTAGCACAGCTTTTTAGCTAAGTGATTTAATCACTTAACACCTTAGTTAAAATTTATGATCAAGATAGACAATTGTAAAAAGTCTTATTTATTCATGAAGACATAACCCTTTGAGTATATTTATTTTGGATAAGTAGGACAGGCTGATTGATATATCAATTTGGGAAAAATAGGATCGTGTTACAGTCAGCTACAGGGACATAATAATAATATGGAGTGGGGTCATGGATTTTCAGGAAATGATAAGTCATAGGAAGCTTGGGGTATCCCTTCCTTTGATACCCGTTCTTCTCATAGCGCTCTAACACTTTGATTCTATCTCAGCAGAGATCACCTGGGTGGAGAATGGGAAACGAGAGGGATACGAAGCTCAACCTCTCTGCCCATAAGGCATAGTCCAATTCCGCTCCCCTAAAACACCATAAATCGAGATTCTATCTCTACTAACTCTAGTTCTTCACAATTTTGTTATCACGTCTTTTGAGAAAAATTCCTAGCTAACCAGGACCACCCTTCCATAGAACAGATCCAAGTCACGTCCATCGCACTTTTCTTGGGTTGCTTAGTTATCTAATTACCTACCATATTGTGTTTGACATGCAAAAGTAGCTTCCTTAATTACCCAATTTAAACACAGGTTCCTTCACGTAACTTAGGTACTAACATTAAAAAAAAACAATGTCAAGCAAGTTCCTTTTTGAAATATCTGGTCTTTATTTATCATAGTCTTGGAATATATCAAGTATCTTGCCCGAAGGCTATCCCAGCAATCATCAGGATTGCTACTCCAAGTTTCGCCCGAAGACTACTACACGGGCCTTGAGATCCCATCTCAAGTCACGTCGGCCTCTTGTGTGGGATTCGGAGGCAAGGAATTTCTGGCTAGATCTCGCTTGGCACCCAAGCATCCTCCCGCTCCAAGCAGCACCCACGGAAAGACCTCTCGCGGCGGGTTCAGTGTATGTACCCGGTGCGGCTAACAACCCCCTTGAATAGGGCCAGGCAGGCAGTCGGAGGTAACTAGACCTACCTCTCCCCCTAGGCTATTAACCAAAAGCATTAAGTGTTTGGCCTTGAATTAGTTCCTTGAGCAAAGAAGTTCAAACAATGTACCTAAGTGTACAATCACGATCATTTCTGTGGTCGTTCATACAACCAACTGCTAAGGTTTGATTCCTTCTTCCCGAATACTCCCAGCATTCAATTCTGGATCGTCCGCGACTTGGTGAGATTCCAAGGGCTTGGCAAGATAGACTTCTTATTTTCCCTTTTTCTTTGGGTTAGGGTTTATACCCTACCGACCCCAATTATCATTACCTTAGGTCTCCTTGTACGATAGTCAAATAGATCTTGGATAACCATGTCATCCTCGATTGGTCAATTTGCTTCTTGGAAATTCACAATTTCCCTAAGTTTGACAAATGGGTCCCCAAGAGAGAGAGTTGTAGTAGGGCGACTACTCGACTTCTTAACGAATCTAACTTGTAATTAGATCTCGCCTCCCTTGGCCTAAGATGTAGTAGTAGCATCTTATGATTTAGTTGCAATAGCATATGACCTTGCAAACTAGTTGCACAAGATAGGTAGCAGTGCCTATCTTGAGGAATTACATCCCTTCATTTGTCGATATTTCTAGTATTCGTATCCTAAGGCCTGGTACCCTCTCTTACTCGCAACATAGAACGATCTAAGTACGAGAACGCTGGATTAACTCTGCAAGCACAATACTAATCAACATTTTAACTTAACTTAACCTATCTTTCATATTGAATGTAACTATCATTTCATGCGTATTGCATCCTATATGATTTTCATCAAATGAAATATAACCCTTTTGTTGAGATATCGAGCTCCACTCGTGATACGCCAGGGTGACCATTGTGTATTTATGTCACCGACTTGTCAGTTGCAGATGCGGTTGGTACACCGCCCATGAATAATAGCCACATGATAGCTATCCTTATCTACTCTAGTTCGTGGCTCAGTTAGTATGCCACCTTAGTTAGTTGAGTTTGGTTTGAGACCCATATAGAGGGTTCTTCTATTTCTTTGTACTAGAGTTCTTTTGGCTTACACAACTAAGAAGAGGAAAACTGTTTTCAGCCTCCACCCTTGTGTGTCTTCCCCCATTGTGCAAGCAAAAAAGCTTCAAGCGAGACTCCTTCCTTCTCTCCCACAATCTTGACATGGTATCAGAGCCTTGTTCGTGGTAAGGAGCTCAAGAAAGCAAGCCAAGCTCGCGGTGTTCTGGTAAGAGGAGTAGTGTTGCTTTCATTTTCTGTTTTGGGAGCAGATCTGTGCAGGCAGCACAACCGGAAATTGCAGGAGTGCATTGTCTCAGGTTGAGACGCCCTTCGCGGTGAAGCAAGAGGGTAGTATATACTGCGGGTGAGGGCTTTAGCCCTCGGCGACCCTGTTTTTTTGATTTGAGGCCATTTCGGGGCCTGTTTTGGAGGCGGAAGTTTTCTGCACGCACTCAGAAGAAAGCCCTGTTTTATGCTTTGCAACCACTGCTCTACAGGTTGGTGAAAAGTTACCACAGAAATTGTATCGTATGCTTGTGTGCAAAGACATTGGGTTACAGAATCATCCTTGGTTCCTGTTTATGCAAAATCGTCACTAGGAAGTGACTGTGTGGTCAAATACCACTTTCGCCAGTTTTACAGTTTTTCCCTTGTGAGGGTGAAGCTGTGGTTTTTGCAGTGACAGAATTTTTTGCAGTCTTCTGTAATGGCATCTGATTCTCTTTCCCAGATTGTCACTGAAAAACTTGACAAGAACAACTTCCAAGCATGGAAGTTTAGAATGACGAATTTCCTTATGGGAAAAGGATATTGGGAATTTGTTGCAGGAAATGAAGAAGAACCAATTCTTCCTGATGTTCCCAATCAACAGCAAATGCAGGCATTCAAAGCATGGCATGAGAGAGCCAGGAAAGTTATGTACTGGCTGTCTATCAGTATTTCGGACTCTATGATTGTGCATATTCAGGATGCAAGTACGCCAAAGGAGGCATGGGATACTTTGTCAAAAATGTATAGCACAAATACGCAAGCCAGGAAAATGCAGCTCAAGCAAGAGTTGCATAATGTGCAGAGAGAAAGTATGAGCATCAACGACTACCACATGAAGGTGAAGAAGATTGCAGATGCACTTGCTTCCATTGGGTCGCCAGTGGAAGATGATGATTTAGTTTCCGTGACCTTGAATGGTCTAGGAAAGGATTATGCACAGTTTCGGACATCCATTTCAGTTCGTGAAAGATTTCCTGATTTTGAGGAGTTGATTGCTCTTCTAATTTCTGAGGAGCAGAGAAATGGTGGTGCATCTTCTTCAGGAGGAACTTCAAAAGAAGCTGTCTTCTACTCAAATGCTGGAAGAGGTAGAGGCAGAGGTAGAGGAGGCCGATTTGGAGGCCGTGGTAGAAATCAGAGTATGCAGCAAACTCAAGAAAACCAGTCCTATGGAGGAGGACGTGGTAACTCTAGAGGCAGGGGGAGCCAAAGAGGTCGTGGTGGATGGCAAAGAGGCCAAAATGCAAACAGTAATGTTGAATGCTACTATTGTGGTAAAATGGGTCATATGGCTAAAGACTGCTATAAAAAGCAGAATGACATCATGAATGGAAAACTGCAACAAGGGAATTATGCATCTTCTAGCAGACAGGGTGATGATAGAAATGAGCATTTGTTCATGGTGCAGCACATGAACAATTCTGTGACAAGTGCAAAAGAAAGAAATGATGTATGGTATGTTGACTCAGGTGCATCAAACCACATGACAGGTCATGCAGAATGGATGGAGGATGCAAGGGAAATGGAAAAACCAGGATTTGTGGAGACTGGTGATGATACTGCACATCCTATTGTGCAGATTGGAAAAATTCCATTGTCTATGCAGGATGGAAAAAAGAAATACTTGTCCGATGTATTTCATGTCCCGAATATCACCAAGAATCTGGTTTCTGTCGGTCAAATGGTTGAGCAGGGCTTGCAGGTCAGATTTAATCCTCATGGATGCTTTGTTGAGGATATGAAAAATAAAGGTCGCTTGATAGCAAAAGGAAAGAAGAAGGGCAGAATGTTTACACTGGATGCAGACATGTCTGAATTGAGTGCAGCAATGTTTGCACATGGGACCGGTGTAGTTGCAGATATTGATATCTGGCATAAACGCATTGGTCATGTTAATGTACAGCGACTTAAATCAATGCAGGCCCAAAATATTGTTGCAGGTTTGCCAAAATTCAAGGTTGTAGAAATGCATAAGGTATGTGAAGCCTGTCAGTTTGGAAAACAGGCAAGGAAACCATTTCCTAGACATGTTCAAGAGAGTAAGAAGCCATTGGAATTAATCCACTCTGATGTGTGGACTACGAAAGCTGCATCTCTTGGAGGCTGTCATTATTTTGTCACGTTTATTGATGACTATAGCAGAAAAGTTTGGGTGTATTTTATGAAAAAGAAAAGTGAAGTGTTTGGGCATTTCAAAACCCTTAAAGCTATGGCTGAAAAAGAAACAGGTCTGCAAATAAAATGCCTAAGGTCAGATGGAGGGGGAGAGTACCTCTCAAATGAGTTTGCAAAGTTCTTGCAGGAGCATGGCATAAAGCAGCAATATTCATGCAGTTATACCCCACAACAAAATGGAATTGCAGAAAGGAAAAACAGGCATATTGGAGAGGTATCTCGTGCCATGCTCAATGAAAAAGACTTGCCAGATTTTTATTGGGCTGAAGCAGTTGCTACAGCAGTCTATATAATGAACAGGACTCCCACTGCAGCAATACATGGGATGACTCCAGAGGAGAGGTATACTGGTAGGAAACCAGATATTTCTCATTTGAAAATTTTTGGTTGCATTGCCTATGTACATGTGCCAGATGAGTTGAGATCCAAGTTGGATCCAAAAGCTGAGAAGTGCATCTTTATTGGTTACTCTCTGCAGCAAAAAGGGTATAGATGCTATAACCCTTCTACTCGTAAGTTTACAGTGAGCAGAGATGTTGTTTTTGATGAGATGAGTAGCTGGTATAAACCAGTAAATGTGATTGATGATGTAGATGCACAAAATGGTAATGCTGCACAAAATTCACAGCAGCAGTCACAAAATATTAGTGGACCTGGAGCGTCCTCTAGTATTGGTTCACATTCTTCGCCATGGACAGGCAGATTGAGATCAAGAGAATCTTCTCAAAGTAATGCAGATAGTGGTATGCAGGTATCACGAAAAGGAAAAGAGAAGGTTGATCAGCCCATGTTTGATGTGAATGCAGGTCACTCTTATGTGGATGGTGAATCCAGTGGCTCAGAACACAGCATTGATGATGAGTTGGGTATTCCTTCTATTGTTACACCTGGAGTAAGGAAGACTAGGGATGTTTTGAGAGCACCTGGGAGTGAACCTACTTTGCGCAGGTCTACGAGAACTAGGTATCCTGTGGATAGGCTGAAATATGATGGATTTACAGCCACTCACTATGCATATATGGTGAAGGTGATACAGGAACCAGAACCCACTTCTTTTGAGCAAGCCATGGGAAAAGAAAAATGGGAGAAAGCCATGGATGAAGAAATGGATGCCTTGGAAGCAAATGCTACATGGGAGTTAGTACCTTTGCCTAAAGGTAAGAATGCAATTGGATGTAAGTGGGTTTATAAGGTGAAGCACAATGCAGATGGTTCTGTGAATAGATACAAGGCAAGATTAGTAGTCAAGGGGTATGCACAAACATATGGCATTGACTATGAAGAAACATTTAGTCCGGTTGCAAGGATGGCAACCGTAAGAGCAGTCATTGCTATGGCTGCATCAAAGGGATGGTCTTTACATCAGATGGATGTAAAGAATGCCTTCTTGCATGGTGATTTGCAAGAAGAGGTCTATATGGAGCAGCCACCAGGTTATGTGCATGCTGTTCATCCTGAGTTTGTTTGCAGGTTGAAGAAAGCCTTGTATGGCTTGAAGCAAGCACCTAGAGCATGGTCTGACAAGATAGGACAGTATCTTGTCACTATTGGCTTTCAGATTTCCAAGGCAGATTTCTCACTTTATGTGAGAAAAACAGAGAAAGGTATTATGCTACTTGTCATTTATGTTGATGATTTGATTATGACAGGTGACAGTGATGAAGATATCCTTCATGTGAAAATGCTATTGAAGCAGAAGTTTGAGATGAAGGATTTGGGAGAGCTGCGTTATTTCTTGGGCATTGAGGTGATTAGATCACCAAGTGGGATACAGCTCTTGCAGAGGCAGTATGGATTGGACATGCTGTCCAAATATGGGATGACAGGCTGTAAGCCTATTTCAGTTCCTTTGGAGCAAAATGTGAAGCTGAGCACAGATGCAGGTGAGCTTCTAGAAGACCCTACTATGTACAGACGCATAGTAGGAAGTTTGATTTATATGACTATTACCAGGCCAGATTTGAGCTATGCTGTTGGATTGGTAAGTCAGTTTATGCAGGCTCCAAGGAAACCACATTTGGATGCGGCTAGACGCATACTTAGGTATGTGAAGTCCACATTGCAGTATGGACTATTTTATGAGACTGGGGTTCAGATACAGTTGCATGGATACACTGATGCTGATTGGGCTGGTAGTATTTCTGATAGACGATCTACCAGTGGATATGTATTCTCTTTTGGGAGTGCTGCAGTCACTTGGAGCAGCAAGAAACAGCCTACAGTTGCCTTGTCGAGCACAGAGGCTGAGTACAGGGGTGCAGCAATGGCTGCATGTGAGGTAGCTTGGTTGCATAAGCTACTTTATGATATGCATCAGTCTACAGATGGGCCAGTTGTCATTTATTGTGACAACATGAGTAGTATACACTTGGCAAATAACCCAGTCTATCATGCTAGAACAAAGCACATTGAGGTGCATTATCACTATGTGCGAGAGAGGGTTTTACTAGGTCTTATTGATCTAGTTTATGTCAGCACAGAGGATCAGGTAGTTGACATATTCACGAAGGCATTGGGCGCAGAGAAGCTGCGCAAGTTCAGAGACCTGCTTGGTGTGCAGGAATTGGGATTGAGCTCGAGGGGGAGTGTTGAGATATCGAGCTCCACTCGTGATACGCCAGGGTGACCATTGTGTATTTATGTCACCGACTTGTCAGTTGCAGATGCGGTTGGTACACCGCCCATGAATAATAGCCACATGATAGCTATCCTTATCTACTCTAGTTCGTGGCTCAGTTAGTATGCCACCTTAGTTAGTTGAGTTTGGTTTGAGACCCATATAGAGGGTTCTTCTATTTCTTTGTACTAGAGTTCTTTTGGCTTACACAACTAAGAAGAGGAAAACTGTTTTCAGCCTCCACCCTTGTGTGTCTTCCCCCATTGTGCAAGCAAGAAAGCTTCAAGCGAGACTCCTTCCTTCTCTCCCACAATCTTGACACCTTTTTCTTTTCATACATCTACTTATGCATGCAAGTTATACTACGTAAATTTATAATGCTGTAAAAACATAATCTTTTCTTTTCCCATGCAACTCACGTGAATAAGAATGCAGTTGCTTATGCGAATTCTAAATAAAATACAACTCTTTTATTCCTCTCCATAGCAACTATCTATTCTTTAATTAAACATCCTTCTATGAATTAACCTATTTACAGTCGTCACAAGGGATTTCTATTGCACAAATGCATTGTATACAACATAATTCATTCTTTTCCAACGTAAATTACCCAATGCAAACCTCACAATGTGCAAGAACATCGCAATTTATATTTAACCTATATGCGAGATGCAACTAGGAAATTATTGCATAAGTGCGTCTTTTAACACATGAACCATATATCCAAAAATGCAACAACCTTTCATCATGATGGTGCAAGAACTATAAGTACCTTGTCATGCAATTTAAAACTTTTTCAAACATTCCTATGATCTTTTTAAAACAAAGCATTCTAATAATTCAATTAAGTTTTCCTTGTGCGAATTTATACTTAATGCACCCATATCATGTGAAAACAAAAAGGGTGAATTTGATGGAACCTGAATATCTGAAGGAGGGGTATTATCGATTCTTGCACTTTGGGTGGGGACTCCTACATGTGCTCTTCTTACTCCCGCGTGTGCTCCTCTGGTGTGGCACTTTGGGGCCATCACAATTGGGACTTGGGAATAAGTTGAGCAGGTGGAGGGTGTGCTGAAATTTTCTGCAAGTTGGCAGTCCTCCCTTCCCACAAGGAAACTCCCTTCACAGAAAAACTGTGTCCTTTACGTGATCCGCGGGTGAAGCACCCTTAAGAAGCTCTTTGTGAAAGCTTCTAGGAAGCTTCTTAAGAAGCTTCTTTAGCTTCTTCTTTTCTATCGGTCAAGCCTGACAGCATCTCCTCCTCCTCAATCACGTTATGATGGCGAAAATGATGGTGATGAGGGTATGTGGCGGCATTTGGCAGCTTGGTGGAGTGTTGGCAGAGCAGGGGGAATGGCACGTAGGCAGAGTAGGGGGGTTGGCACTGAGGATGGAGTAGGGGTGTGGCATTGAAGACGACCCCTAGGGGGGGAGGGGGGGGCTCCCCTTATATAGTGGGGAGGGGGTGGTTCATGGGGGGGGGGGAGATGACGGCCACCACCCCTACACCTAGGGGTGCATGCCCCCCTCTCCCTCTCTTACTCCCTCTCTCTCTCTCTCTCCCTGACATGATGTTGGCAGGGAGAGAGAGAGAGGCAAAAAATTTTGAGTTAATTTTAAAAATTTGAAACAGGGGGGTTCTTATACACGGGAAATGCTACAATTGGTGAATACCATGGTCCCTTTCCACATTTTTCCAATTACCAACACCACTTGCTTATGCCTTATAAAGGCACTCATCCCCACACCCATTCCACCTATCATTCCCATTTAGTCGTACTTGCATTATTCTTGAGTAATATCAGTTGTTCTCTTTTGTCACTACTTATGGCTCATTATGATTGTCTACTTGCTCATTAGTGATCTACACTAGCATGCATCCTCAATATTTTTACAACTTGCAAACTTGACTACTTCACCCTCTCTAGTTTCCTTAAAAAAGGGCCATGCTTGGTCAAGCGCACATTGATACTTGATCCATTACTCCTCCTGTCACCCATTGCTAATGCATCTTAGCTTAGTTTACTTGAGGTGTAGGTGCTACCTTATCTTAGTCCATAGCCATAGCTAGGGTACTTAGGGTTTTAGACTGGCTATTTGGCTTATTTCCTATCCTACTATGAGATATTCATGCCAAAATATATGGCTACTTGGAATAAGGCTCCTCCTTATCATTTCCATACTCTTTCTTTGATAGTGTTGTCCTCCCGATGTAATTGTTTGCCTATACGTAGACAAAGAAGCTCCTACCATGAGTAGTATGTGTGAGATCACCTCTATTGCACTGATTGTGATCAAAGTCAATTTGATATAGGAGCATAAGATGAGGATTAGGATGAGGTAGAATCCGGTAACACAAGTATGTCAAGAATCACATGGTGGGGGGCTTGCTTGAGCTATTGTACCAAGCACACACAATATACACCAGAGGAAGCTCACTCAAGAACACAAGAAGAGAGATTGAGGCAAAAGTATTTTATTATTGGTTTCTTCTTATTCTTTCCCACAAAACTTGATATACAAAAAGTATAGATAAGATACAACATAAAGAAAAGTCACCTACTAAGTCAAACCGTGCATAATTAACTATACTAATTGACTAGCACTATAACTATGCCAACTATAGGTAGGTGCAACAAACTAAATATAATAAGTGATAAGTTAGTGACCATGTTAGGATCATAATGACCACTGATGTGTTAAATGTAGATCTGTGGACCCATCTAACTAGGAAATTTATCATCAATATATGCACGTGTTGAGCTTGCCATCTGAACACTCTGTAACATGTCCACTAGTATCATCCAGGACACGTCTTAGCAGTCCATCAGAAAGGATGTCTAGAAAACTCCGCCCGGCACTCCCATGGAATGTTACAGGTTTTGTGATCTAGGTCTTCCCGTGTCTGCCACGTAGCAGAAGTATCCTGGCTGTTCCCACTTAGGATCGACCGGAATTAGGGTTTTCATGATTGGTCATTAGCTAACAGCAACTAGCGTCAGACCCGAGCGAAGTACTTTACGCAGAAACGCCAGGTCCGAAGTGGATTCACGCTACATTCGGTTCAAGGAGAATGGGAAACGAGAGGGATGCAAGGCTCAACCTCTCTGCCATAAGGCATAGTCCCATTCTATTCCCCTAAAACAGTGTAAATCGGGTAAGACGTAACTCTAGGTCATCGCTCTCGTTATTCATTTTGATGATGATGATCATCCCGCTGTTCTTCGAGATTTTTGAGAGAAGTTACTGGCTAACCGGGACCACCCAACCGTAGGACGGACCCATGGCCCATCCTCCGCACTTTCCTCGGTTTGTTTTAGTTATGTAATTATCTAACACATTAATTTGACATATAACAATCAGCTTCTTTAATTAATCTTGTTAAGCACTGGTTCCTTCACGTAATCTTATCACGTGACATAGAAAAACAATATCAAGCAAGTTCTTTTTTTAAACATTTCATCATTTTATCTTTGAAATACAAGTAGTTCCGCCCGTAGGCTTGTCCATAATCTGCCCGAAGGCTATCCAGTAATCCATAGTGATCACTATTCCAAGCTTCTGCCCGTAGACTAGTATGCGGGCCTCGAGATCCAATCTCGAGTCACGTTAGCCTCTTGTGCAGGACCCGGAAGGTGAGGGATTTACGGCCAGAGCCCCCCCTGGCACCCAAGCGTCCTCCTGCTCCAAGTAGAACTCAACCGAGAGACCTCTCGTGGCGGGTTTGGTCCACGTTCCCGGTGCGGTCAACAACCCCCTTGGTTAGGGTCAGGCAGGCAGTCGGGGGTAACTGAAGCTGCCTCTCCCTTCAGGCCTTCAACTTGAAGCATTAGATATCTTTTCATCCTTTAGTTCCTTGAGCAAACAATGCAAACAGTGCTTTCTAAACTGTTACAAGCACAATCAATTTCAGTGGTCGTTTATTTGGCCAATTGCTAAGGAGTGAATCTTTCTCTCCGAATGCATCCAGCACTTGATCCGGGATCAATTGCGACTTGGCAAGATCCCCAAGGGTTTTTTTTTTTAAACCCTTATATCCTTGGGTTAGGGCCATACCCTATTAACCCAACTTAACCAATACCTTAAGTTCTATTAGCAGTAAATATGTTATTCTAAATTAGTGATTGGTCTTTTGCTTCCAAGCAATTATCTAATCCACTTATCTTGGTCACCTTTCCCAAGAAAGGTGCTATATCAGGATGACCACTCATCCTCTTGCAAGATAAACTCGCGCAAGAATCTGGCAATCTCATTTCGAGGATTTTGGCCATTCCCTTGTGGTCAATCCACAAGGTCATGCAACTCTGCAACTTGTTGCACAAGTGTCGCATCTAATCCGTGCGACTATTTTACCCATCGAATGTCGTCTTCTAATTACGAAATCATGATTAATAGGAAATAGGGTTAGGGTGTCCTCATATCCAATCCATTTCTGATTGCACTAGGCCAACCTTGTCGGTCCTAGGGTTCCAATTCAAACCGAGTTTCATCCTTTTAGCGAGCGACCCTTAGGGTAACAACCCTAGATCGTTTCTCGCAAGTATGTCCTATTTTCGCTACATTTCGTGAATGTGGGCAGGTCTTTAGGTTATGAGAGTTTCAACTTGGCAATAAGAACAACTAGGTTACGTCCTCAACGTTCTAAATCCTAGTTAGCACTTGGGATATGTTTGCTTTGATTTAACCATTTCTAAGCGAGTCCCTCGCGGTTCAGGTGTTTAGGGTGAACTAATCTACTTGTCTCTTCTTGAAGATTTTTATGATACCATTCTCATAATCACATGATTCATTGCCTACATATGATTAGATTTACCAACCCTAACTTTCCTGGTTAAGATCAAGGCATAGGTTAAGTTACGACATAATTTTCATTGACCCTTCTAAAACATGCATTTCATGATTTATGCTGCTAGGCTTTTGGGGTTTATGTTAAAATGGACCATGCAACCTTTTCCTAATTTTATTTCTGAATGAATTATTCGTAGGTTAAATGAGCAATACACCAACTTTCGTAACTACTTACGTAATTGATTGAGATTTATGCAACAAAAAAAACTAGAGTTAACTTATTCCAATTTACAATCCATGCCACATGCAAATTTTTAGAATTATTTCTAGGCTCTTCTATTTTCTACGGGATTAATGACTTTCCCTAATGAATCATTCAATGAAGATTTGTCTAAAAATGCAACATGGGATTAATCTTTCCATGCTTAATCAAAGGTGCACTTTAACAATTTTTGACCTTATAAGGATAGGCAATAGGTGTTCCAGACCGTCACTTTGATAAGCACGCGAGGGAAACTACTAATAAGGTCGTGAGATGCATAGATAATTTACGTTATTTTGTTCATCATGTTCGAAATACCAATGACCACTTCATGTCATGAGCTAATTATTTCAATAGTCAATCTATTTCCAATTGCATCTAACTAGGCTAGGTGAATTTGACATGCGTAGGTGCTTCCTAGTCCATGAATTTATCGTGCATAATGCCTTACTTTTGCGACGAATCAAAAATAGTAAATACCTGGACTTGTGGTGAAATGTCCACATGGATGTTAGGAGACGATCCTCCTGCGGTTGCGCCTTGTGCTTTCTTAGGAGTCATCGCAAATGCGACCTTTTCGTTTTGGAATAAATGGGCTTTTAAACCCACTAGAGGGGCAATAACAAAGGCCCACGGGAAGGGTTTTCGAACTCGAGCTAGTGGATGCTTGTGGGGAACCCAAAGGGGGGAAAAAGCCTTAACTCTCGGTTTAAATGAGCTTTTCACACGCCCCTTGGGTGAAATGGAAAAAGGGGGGAAAAGGGGTGTGAAAGATCTTAAAGAGGAGTTTTTGTGTGGGGGGGGGAAGGGGGCTTAAAGAGTCCCCCCCTTAGAAGCTTTCAAAGCTTCTAGATGAAGCACGTGGGAATTGGAATAGGAGATGGCGGCAGGTGAACTGACAGATGGCAGTGGCGGCTTCATGAACTCCTCCCCTCCATGGCAGCTCCTCAAATTAACAGCGTAGGCGACTCCTCCCTCCTCACAGCAGCCACACGGCCCTCCTTCACGGCAGCAAGCATGGCCTTCAGCGCTTCCTCTCTCAAAGCCTTCTCCTCCTCTACGGCAGCGTCCCCCTCTGTCGTTTCCCTTTCTTCCTTCCCTTCAAGCCTTCTCCCTCCCACTTGAGTGGCAGCCTTACGCCCTCCTTCCTTACGCCGATGGTATTTATACAGGTGAGGGGAGGGGGATTCTCCCTCCACTCTCGTGGCATCACGCATGCCTTCGGCCCCCTCCATGAGCTCCAACATGGTGCTCTGTCATCACGCCTCCCCTAGCTCTCGACAGGTCATCGTGCCTCCCCTAGCTCTCGATAGGTCATCGCGCCTCCCCTTTCAAGCTCTAGCAAGGAGCTTAGTGGTTCTTGCTAAACCCTTCTCCTCTGTGAGGAGAGAGGGATTATTTTAAAAAAATTTGCTATTATCTAACTTAAGAGGAGATTCATATGCGGGAATATTACACACTCCTCCCCAAGCTCAATTGTATCTTTGTAACTCCAAGTAAGCTTCAAAATTTTTGAAGCTCCTCTACACCCAATACCTTTGTGAAAATGTCAGCTATTGAGTATGTGTGCTTACCAAGTCAATCTTTCCTACAAGGATCTTCTCTCTTACAAAGTGGTGATGCATCTCAATGTGTTTTGTCCTAGTATGGAGCACTAGGTTCATAGCTAACTATATGCTACTCATGTTGTCATAGTGAATGACAACTAGACCATCTCCTTGCACATCCAAATCACCCAATAATGTTTGTAACCATATCACCTCACATACTACCATAGCAACACGTCTATGTTCAGCCTTTGTATTTGATAAAGAAAATGTAGGTTGCTTTTTGCTACTCCTACTACACTACCAAAGGAAAACATGAATTTGTTGGTAGATCATTTGTCAAACATGCTACCATCCCAATTTTCATCTATGTATCCAAACACTTGTATATCCATACTTGTCTCATAAAGAAATCCATAATGCAAAGTGGACCTCACATACTTCAATATGTACCTAACTACATCCAAATGAGGCTTTTTAGGTATTTGCATAAACTAATTGACAAGGCCAACAACATAACTCAAATCTAGCCTTGTAATAGTCATGTAAATTAGACTCCCTACTATCCTCTTGAACATAGTAGGGTCTTCTATCTCATCCCCAACATCAGCACTTAGCTTCACATTTTGCTCCAATGGCACTAAAAGAGACTTACATATTGTCATAACATACTTGGATAACATATCCAAGTCACACTATCTTTGGAATAGCTATATACCATCATGACATTTGATCACATCAATACCAAGAAAGTATCTTAACTTACCCAAATCCTTCATCTTAAACTTCATCTTTGAAAATTCCTTGACTTTTGTAATCCCACTTTCAGTGTCACCTATAATAATCAAGTAATCCACATAGATGACTATGATGACTAAACTTGCATGTCCATTTTTTACTTAAAGTGAGAAATCAAGATTCTCTCGGATCTTGTTAGCCATGCTCTAGGTGGTTGCTTTAGCCCATAGATCCCCTTGTTTAATCCACACACATATGTGGGATGCTCTAAATCCCCATAACCTATTGGTTTCTCCATATACATATCTTCTTGTAATTCATCATGAAAGAAGGCATTCTTTACATCCATTTGGCAAAAACTCTAGCCTTTAGCAAGGGTACAAAAGCAATCACACATCTAAGAATTGCCATCCTAGCAAGTGGACTTAATGTCTCTTCATAATCTATGCCATATATTCCAACATAGCCTTTTGCACCCAACCTAGCCTTAAACTTAGTAATATAATTGTCTACATTATGATTAATTTTGTAGGCCCACTTATACCTAATATATTTCTTTCCTTAAGCAATGGTACTAGATCCTAAGTCTAATTGGCTTCGAATATAGCTATCTCCATATCCATTGCTACATCCCAAGGAGCATGACCAACCTCATCCTCAAAACATGTGGGCTCAACATCCTCAACCATATTTACCATATAAGCATAATGGTGAGTTGCACAACCTTCAAAACCAAATCTTTCCATTTGATCACTTGGCGGAGCCTTTACATTACCATATGATCTCTATACACATGATGTTCTAACTACTGAACGAATACCAAGCTCATCATCCAAATTCTTTGAATTCCTACAATATCTACCAAACCCCAAATCACTAACAGATGCATCATTACCATCGGACACTTTCTTTTTTCTACAATACTAGTAGATACACTTGAAGATATGGGACTGCTCCTTAGTCTCCCTAATCAAGGGTTAATTATAGATGTAATAGCAAATGATGTTTTTAGTCCACTAAGGCTTTACGATTCTTGATTTTCTTTCTATACATAACTGTCATGATCATTATCTTCATTCAATGCATCACGACTAGATGCATATCCAAGGAGTCCACCTTATAGAACATGTATGATACCATGTGATTTCAAAGGAAAGGGTATTTTATTAAGAAAATTTTATAGGATTATATTTACAAAAGGGATATTTAATTGTAATTAAGGGTTATTCTATAGCCTCATAGTATGTAAAGAAAATGTATTTCTTAAAACCCTTTGAATTCACATTATATAGATGAACTTTTATAGGTGCACCCCCCAATGATGTATACCAACTACTCATCTTAGAAAAAATAACAGTCGTGCTCACTCTAAACTCACATGTAAGATAGGGTTATAACAACTATACCCTTTTTTCTCTAAAGAGTATCCAATAAAAATATTATTTTTAGCCTTTGGATCAAGCTTCTTTTTTAAGCTCATCAGACACATGAACATATGCAATAGAACCAAATACTTTCAAGTGTAACATATCTTGCTTCTTTTCTGTAAAGGATTCTTCGAGGGTCGTTCCATGAGTTATAGTTGTGGGAGTTCTGTTCATAATATAGACAACATTATGCATAGCTTCAAACCAAAAATATTTTAGCAAATTATTTTAAATCATCAATGCTCATGCAACTTCTCTAATATATATATTTTTCCTTTGTGTAATCCCATTTTCCTGTGGGATTTACCTACAAGTAAACTATCTCTTTATCCCATGAGATCTTAAAAATTCACTAAACTCATTAGAGAGATACTCTCCCCCTCCATTTGATCTCAAACACTTAACTTTCAAGCTTGTTTTGATTTCAACTACAACCTTTAAAGTTTTGAAGTGCTCATATAATCACTCTTTTCCTTCTTGAAATATACCCGCATCTTTCTTAAATAATCATCAATAAACATGACAAAATATCTACTGCCACTATGAGATATGTTTTATGTATACCCCTAAATATTTATATACACAACATCAAGTATATTTTTCCTCACATATTTGTCATGCAAAAAAGGTTTACCTACTTACCAAGCCCACATGTTTCATACACTTTATGAAATTCTATAACTCTAAAAATAGACAACCTTGTAACCAATCCTTTATACTACATTAATTTCAACATTTTCACATTTGCATGTCCAATGTGTTTGTGTCATATTTCAATTTTTGCAAGCCACTCCTCCTTTACTATACATAACAACATTCATAGCAAAAATTCCACCATCTAAAGTGAACATGTAGCCAACTCTACTTCCTTTTGTGTTTCGAGTCTTGTTTTAGACCCACAAGGTTATGAATAATAGTTTTAGGATATACTATAGCTTTGGGCCTCGTTTTTTATCCACAAGGTTATAAACAATAATTTAAGGATATACTGTAATTTCCTATGTTTGATTGACAATGGGTGCATAGGTTAGAAATTTCAAATATATAAGTTCTAAGGTATTTCCTAGGAAGTAAACACAAATTTTATCTGAAAATAGATTGTAGATTACATGTACTATTGAGTGGTCAACAAAAAGGGTTACATGGTGTATTGCTATGCACTTGTTGTGAAAGGTTCCAAAAGACTTGCTTAATGTTTCATATCAATTTTTGTGATAATGGCAAAGAATATTGGAAACCCCATCATTGAGAAGCTAGATAAGAACAATTATTCATCATGGAAGTTTCATGTAATGAACTTTCTTATTAAAAAATGCCTTTATAAGTTTATTTCAAGTGAAGAAAATGAGCCAGAGCAGCTGACTAATCCTGTGACCTTGCGACTGTATATTCATTAAAGGCATGAAGAGAATTAAATGAAAAGGACAAAAAGATGATGTATTAGCTATTTGCACTCATTGATAATAAAATGCTAAGGCATATTAGAAATCCAAAACTTCACATGTAGCTTAGGAATTTTTGAGAACACGTTTTCAATAAATACAAAAACACAGAAGATTCAACTCAAGCAAGAGATGAATACTTTGAAGAAAGGGAAAATGTTTCACAATGAGTAGGTTTTAAAGGTGAGGAGCATTGTAGATGCTTTGCAATGATTAATGCAATGCCTAATTATGATGATTTAGTTTCATCTACCTTGGGTGACTATAATAATGAGAAATATTAGAAATCACTTGTTACATTTGTATATCTATAGAAGCCATTTTCAAATTTTGATGAGTTGGTCTCTCTCATGATCATCGAAAAGATCAAGATGTAGGGTGAATCATCTAAAAGATGTGGTGAATAGGTCCAATATTTTTACTCAAGTTTAAAAAAGGGATGTGGCAAATCCTCTTCAAGAGGTCATGGTATAGGACATGATGCAGGTCTTAGAAGACCGTGGAAAACTTTAGAGAGACAGGGGGAGCTGTAGAGGAAGAGGTGGATGGAAGAATAGAGGTTCTAGTGATTTTGGAATTTTTTTTCATTATTGTGGAAAAATTGGTCATATTGCAGCTCATTGCTATGCTAAGAATGATAATATCCACATTGGTAAATTGTAGTAAGGAAACTATGCATAATCTTCATGACACAATGAAGACAAAAATGAGCATATGTTTGTTATGTAGCATATGATGAATGCTATTATAGGAAATGGGACACATGATAATGTATGGTATGTTTATTTAGGCGCATCTAATCATATGACTAGTCACACTGAATGATTTGGAGAGATGTAAGATTTAAAAAATCTAGGTTATATATAGATGGATGATGATTCATGCCAGCCAATTTCACACATTAAAAAGGTTGCCTTGTCCTTGCATGATGGCTAAAAAAAGAGTATATCAGATGTATTATATATTCCATCAATCACAAATAATTTAGTGTTTATTGGCCAAATGGTACAACAAGGGTTGCATGTTAGATTTAATGCAAAGGGTTGTTTTATAGAAGACTTTAATTATAAGTACAAGTTGGTCGCAAAAGGAAGTAGATTTGACTGCATGTTCACTCTAGATATTGGAATTCCTACTATTTGTATGCTAAAGGAAAATGAGTGCTTGCAGACATTGAGATATGATATGAACATATTAGACATGAAAAAATGTAAAGGTTAAAAGTAATGTAGCCCAAAGGATTGGTTACAAGGTTGCCTACTTTTGGAGTTCTAGGATTTCATAAAGTGTGTTACAAAGCATGTTAGTTTGGTAAGCAAGGAAGACAACCTTTTTTGCATGACCAAGATATGATCAAAAACATAATTAATGCTATACATATATATGTTTGGGGGTCTATATATAACATATCTCTTAGTGGCATCAAATATTTTGTTACGTTTACTAATGATTGTTTAAGGAAGATATGGGAATATTTCTTGAAGAAAAAGAGTGATGTATTTGAGCATTTTAAAAATTTCAAGGTTGATGTTAAAACATAAATATGCTTGAAAGTTTAGTGCTTGAGATCAAATGAAGAGTGAGATTATCTCTCTAATGAGTTTATGACTTCTTGGGGTTTCATAGGATAAAGAGAAAACTTACTTTGTAGGTATATCCCATAGCAAAGTAAATTGAGAAAAGAAAAAATAGGCAAATGGTAGAAGCTACATGGACATTGATGGCTAAAAAGAATAAGCCAAAATAATTTTGTTCTAAAGCTATTTATACTACTATCTATATTACAGACATAACTCCCACAACTGTAGTTCATGGGATGACCCTCAAAGAATGCTTTATAAGCAAGAAGCCCAATGTATCACAACTGAAAGTGTTTGGATATATTGCATATGTTCATGTGCTAGATGAGCGACAAAAGAAGTTTGATCCAAAGGCTAAAAATGTATTTTTATTGGATACTCTTTAGATCTAAAAGGGTATCATTGTTATAACCCTATCATAGGTGAGTTCACAGTGAGTAGGGATGTTATTTTTTATGAGATGAGAAGTTTGTATGCATCTCATGCTAATGCATTGGATGATGATGATTATGATCATGATGGTTATATATAGAAAGAAAAACTAGAATAAAAAAACCTTAATGGACTAGAAATATCATCTGGTACTACATCTACAGTCAATCCTTGATCTAGGAGACTAAGGAGTAGTTATATATCTTTAGGTGTATCTACAAGTGTTGCACGTAAAGATAAAGGGAAGAAAAAAGTGTCAGATGGTAATGATGCATCTACTAGTCATTTGGGAGTTGATGGAGATTCCAACTGTTCAAAGAGTTTAGATGATGATCTTGGTATTCCTTCAACAATCAAGACACCATGTGTGCAGAGAGCATCTCATGTAAGTTACTATGTATAAAAATGTGCATCACGTGAGTTCAAAAGAAGGGATTTTAAAAAAAGATAGTCTTACATATATACATTCATAGAAGAAAAAAATTTAAAATGCATAAATTTATTCATAAAAGGAGTATCTATATTCTGTGTGTGTATTTTTTATATAAGGGTATTATTAATTCATAAAACTAGCCAGGATTTTCTTACCAAAAAGGGGTGTCAAATAATGCCTTCCACTTATGTGGTGATGGAGTTATCAGTTTTAGACAATAGAACTGCTTAGATGTGATGGGAGCCAAGAGTTATAGGCAAGGGCCATTGGAGCTCTTGGAATGTTTGCGAAGGTTGTATAAGCAGCCTTGGGCATGGACATGTTTAGTGGCATGAGTATTGTAGTTGTGTAGCCAAATGGTGACCACATGAGACCACATGCTCTTCAACACTCCTTCAGCATCTCCACAAGTTGATTTGACATGTGCATGAGATGGCTCCTAAGAGTTGCGCCACCCATAAGTTCATGACTCAAGCTGAGAATGTGATTAAACATGGAGTGTAGTAGTGAGGCAACAACCACATGTAGGTAGAATTGATAGTGGACCCAAAGCTTGATGTGCTACGAGATTGTGGTATGGAATACTGTCACTATACCCTTTCTCATGAGTTTATGGCTATGCACATAGAAAATTCATTGCCAAAGTTATTTTTGAAGAACTTGATCATACAATATCATTGTTTACAAACATGGAATTTGACTCAATTTTAGTTAACCCTATTCCTAACCTTTTATCATAGAGACCACACAATATGGTAATGTTGTGCTACACTAGTACAAGCTCCAAGTGACACTTTCATATATGGAAGGTGGCTATTAACTCCAATTCATGGAATTAAAATGTAAAATATTAAAGAAGTTTATGAAAAACATGCATATGACTGCACTTTCAAAATGAGCATGAGAGATAGAGAGAGAGAGAGAGAGAGAGAGGAGGGAAGGGGAGAGAGAGAGAGATAGAAAGAGAGAATTGATACCATAGTAGCTTTTAAAAAATGTTATTTTCAAAATTGATCTCTTTTCAAGAATTCAGAATAACCTTCCATGGAATAAACCTAGCTCATAGGATATGTTTTGACTTTGCTAGGCATTGTTGGCTATTCTTTTTGCATTCACTAGTAGGTTTTGTATGGATGTGCTTGGACTTTTCTAAGGTGTTGTTAGTTGTTCTTTCCACATTTCTTGGTAGGTTTTATGTCCAAAAGGACATGTTTTGGTCTTGCTAGGGTCTCTCCATTGTCGATCGCATGTTCTTCAAAAGGTTATATCCACACAAGCAACCACTATTATAAAGTACATGTATGACATGCATGCCAACCTATGCATACAAATCCTTATTGCATATTGTCTTTCTATTTCATTGTCTCCTATTTAGGACAGTGTTATTTAAGAACTTATCTTTGTGTGGCTCATAATGATTTGAAAAGCTAATGCCAATTATATAATAGAGGGCATATTCAAAATGTGGCTAACTAAAGGATTCTAGATTGAAAGGGTTTCTTGTTACCACACATTTTCTCCCCATAGCAGGTGCTATTTTACTCTCCGTAAATACGCATCCCCTCAAGAAATCAAGATTTGTGCAATATTTAAAATCATTTTCCTTTCTTTAAGAATTGGTACTAGTTCTTGAAGTAAAAGAACCAATTAATGAATTGTGTTTTAGGGCATGGCAAAGCTTTAAAGACCCATCCACAAATTATTTGAGTAGCTAGTGGCTTAATAAGCTTGCAGATAAAAGAAGATATTTATAATATGATTGGTACCATCTTTTTTATCTATTTATTTTGATATACATGTTACTTATGTGTCTTGTATGATTGATTTTATCTTTGTTATTGCAAGTTATCTACAAAAAGTATAAACTATTGTAGTTCAAAGTTTTCTTGGAAGCTCTCATGACTGTGTGTTTATGTGTACCCTTAATATGCATATGCATTGTAAGGAAGAGGTTCTTCCTTGTCGTGCATTAGTTGTATATTTGAGTTTTGGCGCATATGCAAGTTGTCTTGTTACTTGTGGGACATGTGGATTGGCGTGTGTCATGTAACACTAGATTAGAGAATTTGGGAATCTCCCAAGTTCCACTCTCAAATTAGAAATAAAGATTTGACCATGTGGCTAAATCTTAATCCCTCTATTGAATATGGAACTTGGTACTATCATCTATATAGTATCTAAAAAAACATTCATATTCAAGGAAGGGGGTAACAATTTGACCATGTGACCATTGACCATCCCATAAATTCCCAAAGTATATGAAAAATCCCAAAATCCCTAATATAGTGTTATGTATTCGACATATATATGTCATGATACCTCTCTCTTGTGACAAGTGTATGTAGGGTCAAAAGGTGCTTGCCAAATAGGCACTTAGCCGTGAATTTGGTGACTGAGTTTCTTTTGGTGGGCATGTCACAATCAACTTGGCACTTCTAAAATTTCTGCTATGAAATATTCAAGACCTAAAATCTCACGCAAAAGATATTCAAAATAATCTCCCAAAATGGAAAAACCTTTAGCTAAGTGCTCCACCCTCGCACAGTAACAAACTCCAGCTCTGTGTCGTGTATAGGAAGCCGTGGCTTGAAAACCGCGAGCCACTGTAGGCCTACACGGGAACACCCCTTCAAGGGGAAAAAAAAAGATAATGGATAAATTTTTGGAAATTTTTTTGATTGGAACTCCCCTCCCCTTCAGCCGTTGCATGGCGGGGAGGGGGAGTATGAGTATGAGAAGGAGTTGAGTAAGGAGGAGCATGGGGGAGGGGAGCATGTAGATTGCCACTTGTGTGGCTATCCCCCCCTTCATAACCTATAAGAACCCTCCCCTCCTAAGATTGAGGGGAGGGGAGAGGAGGACATCGTGACGTGCTGCCGTGTTGCCCGCCATCATCGCGCTGCTGTTGCTGCCAGGCCATGCCGCTAGGCTACCGTTGCTGCCGCCCCTTGCCATCATCTTCATCATCATTACCATCATCATCATCTTCTTCTTCATCATCGTCGTCATCCGCCCAATCATCTCCCCATCTTCACGTCATTATCTCTCTGTCCAGAGGCTTGGAAGCTTCTTTGGAAGCTTCTATTAAAGCTTTCCATAGGCCCTATTCACCCATGCCTTCCCTGGGTTTTAAAACCAAGTTTGCAAGGCCCAATTCCTGCAAAGGGAAGTAAGTTTGCGGGCAGAAGGGAGTTTGGAAATCAGAAAAAAAGGCAAGGAGAGTTTGCTGAGTCGAGATCTATGTCCTCCATGGCTCCTAAGAAAATTTCGCGAGGCACACATGTGGGAGCTTCCACCCTGAGTACGCGAGTGGACAACGCCCCGATTCTTAATGCCCAGGTTTCGATAAATTTCCTGCGTGAAAGGATGCATTTAAACATGTATTTAATTCACGTAGGCAAGTTTGAATACATTTGACAATTTATATACTCGCATCAAATTACCAAGTAACTTGCATGACGAGTACCTTCATGGTCATGGTAATTGCATTCTTGAATGCATATTGCATAAGTTAAAAGGTGGATTTGTCTAAAGGCATCCAAATAGTCGCAATGCATGGAAAATTGCACGCAAAGATGGTTACATTTTAGGTCAGGTTAAGTGATAAAAGGAAGGATTAAATCAAGGATGGACTCATGGCATTTGCTTATGCATGGAGTTTTTTTAAATCAAAGATTGAATGCATCTTCATTAAAAATATTAAAGATTTGATTTCGTTGCATCAACGTAGCATAGGGCAAGGAAAAGTAACGATCATTGTAGATCTTATAGCTGCATAGAAGGAAAATGTCTATGGTCTTGAAATCACATATTTGCATGGAATGATGCATCTCACCTATCTTGCAGTTATTTACATCTTTAGGGAAATTATTTGCATCTCTAAGGAAAGATCACCTCTTGTTGTAAGACAATTAAATCGCTTGTAATTGTGCAACTCACATGGGAATCATAAAGATATGATTAGATTGTATATGATGATCACCTCAAAGTGATAGGTACGGTTAAGTTACATTATGCCGATTTAAGAATTTCGATCCCAAAGATCCTACCTACATTTTCAAAAATGTTACGGTTATCTAAATGCCCATGCAAGAACAATTTAGGGTTCTCACCCTAAGGATCAATTGATCAAATACTAGACCTCCGTATGAATTTAGGAACCCAAAGCGTTATCGGCCTAGTGGGGTTAGGGTTGGGTTGGGTCAAGTGGACTCCAAACCCTACATCTTGACCAAAGGTAGTCTTGACCAAGGAATACCTGTGATGGGAGAAATAATCCCACAAGATAGGTGCGACACCTATCTCGTGCAACAAGTTGCAATGTCGCGTGGTTTTGTGTCTAAAGCATAAAATAGTATCGCCACTCCTTAGAACAAGGTTGATGAGTTCTAAGTACAAGTCTAAATTTCTAGAGGATGAGTAGTCATCCTGCTACATCACCCTTCCTTGGGGCTGATTTGCCAAGTTAGGGTAATTATGAATTACCTAGCAGGAAATTGACCAATCAAGTGAGGACAACGGGATTGTCCAAGATGTATTGACCTTAATATAAGGAAACCTAAGGTATTGACAATTTGGATTAATAGGGTATAAACCCTAACCCAAGAATAAAGGGTAAACAAGCAACTCAGCTTACGAAACCCTTGGGATCTTGCCAAGTTGCGATTGATCCCGAATCGAATGTTGGATGTATTCGGAAAGAAGGATTCACACCTTAGCAGTTGGCCGTATAAATGACCACTGGAGTGCTTGTGTTTGTACACTTAGGAGCAATGTTTGTTCTTCTTTGCTCGAGGAACTAATGCTAGAAAATAACTAATGCCTCAGGTTTAAAGCCTAGAGGGAGAGGCAACATCAGTTACCCCGACTGTCTGCCTAACCCTATCCAAGGGGGTTGTTAGCTGCACCGGGTATGTGGACTGAACCCGCCATGAGAGGTCTCTTCGTGGGTGCTACTTGGAGCAGGAGGATGCTTGGGTGCTAGAGGGGGCTATGGACATAAATCCCTTGTCTCCAGATCCTGCACAGGAGGCTGACATGACTCGAGATGGGATCTCGAGGCCCGCATACTAGTCAACGGGCGGAACTTGGAATAGCTATCCCTGAGGATTACTGCAATAGCCTTCGGGCGGATTATATGAAGTATTCCAAAGACTGATAAATAAAGATCAAATGTTGAAAAGGAACTTGCTTGACATTGTTTTTCTATGTCAGTGTGCCTAAGTTATGTGAAGGAACCAGTGATTAATTGGTTAATTAAGAAAGTCATTTTTGCTTGTCGAACTAAATGTGGTAGGTAATTAGATAACTAAAGCAACCCGAGGAAAGTGCGATGGACGTGACTCTGGGTCCGTCCTATGGAAGGGTGGTCCCGATTGGCCGGGAACTTTTCTCAAAGTAATTGACAGTGAGATAACAATGACCTAGAATCTAGAGAGCTAGAGTCTCGATTTATGTTGTTTTAGTGGAACGGAATGGGACTATGCCTTACGGGCAGGAAGGTCGAGCTTCGCATCCCTCTCGTTTCCCATTCTCCTTGAACCAAGTGCAGTATAAATCCACTTCAACCCTGATATTTCTGCACAAGTATTTTGTCTCGGGCTCGACGGTAGTTACCTTCTAGGAACTTGACCATTAGGAAAACCCTAATTCAGGTCAGTCCTAGGTGGAAACAGCCGGAATGCTTCTGCTTCGTGGGCAGACTCGGGAGGACCTAGATCGCAAATCCCATGACATTCCTTGGGAGTGCCGAGCGGCACTTTCTAGATTCTCTTCCCCATGGGCTGCTAAGACGTGTCCTACAAGTGGATAGGGGGACACGTTACAGTTGGTATCAGAGTGAACCAACAGAATCTAATATTTACAAGGAAACTTAATGAGGGGAAATAGAGCAAATGTTGCTGTTAAGAACATTTTCTTACTTACTTATCGATGTTGGCCTGCAAAGCCATAAAGCATGGAACAAATTCTTGGTGTTCCAGGTTATTTTTATGAATGCGATGCGTGCTTCGAATTATTGACGAATGCTAGGTATGATGAATATCCTAGACCGCATCTACAATCCTTCACCCATGTATGTGGAACAGAGATGGACGGGTGATTCATGAATTTATTACATAGCTGCCCACTGACTTGCGTACCTTCGGACCAACTTGAAGAGAATCAAGTGGATGGAGGACTTAAAGATCGTGAAGTTGTTCATCTTTGTCGAGGCTCATGCAAATGCAACCCTACATGTCGACGGTCGAAAGGTCAAGCAGAACAAGTATGTGTACAAGGAAGTGACTCGAATAATCCCTGCCGACAGAATCAAGGTGTTGGGACATTATGAGAAGAATGGGTATCAAAGGAAGGGATACCCTAAGCTTCCTATGACCTATCAATTCCTAAAAATCCATGACCCCAATCCATATTATTACTCAGTTCCCGTAGCTGAATGTAACGCAATCTTATTCTCCCCAAATTAATGTATCAGCTTGTTCTACCCTCCTAAATAAATGTACTCGAAAGGGCTATGCCCACATGAATGAATAAGATTTTTATCACTATCTATCTTGGCTTTAAGTGTTGATAAAGGAGTTAATTGATTAGGTCACTTGGCTAAAAGCTGAACTGGGCATGTTAATGTAATGTGAGAAACACTTAGCAAGTCTTTAATGAAAAGAATCTTATTGCCCAAGCACAACCTCAAGTGTAGATTCCTAGTTTGACCCCTACACCAAGTACAGTTGTAATCCAAGAGAAGAAGTTCCTTCTCAAACAGATCAAACCACCTGAATTCGATGGTAAGGGAAGGACCGTCCAAACTAATGCCAAAGTCTGGATCGAATCCATGGAGGATTACTTCGAAGCAACAGGTACTGCACCCACTAACCAAGCGATGTTTGCCAAATTGAAACGTACCGGCGAAGCAAGAATTTGGTGGAAGCAATGGTGTAGAGACCAAGGGATCTTGGAAGGGTCAGTACACGCCACAAATGGATATGACACAACAGGTGTCAAAGTTTTGTGCCGGATTAAACCCATCCATAAACACCCGCCTGGAATTAATGCACCCAACAGACCTTCAAGATGCGCTCATTCAAGCTGCACCAATAATAGAGAAGGTGTAGATCAAGCCAAGAAATAACAAGACTTGGTCTTACAAGGATCAAAACAAGGGAGTGTATAGGTCTCAGACCAAGAGAGCGCAGGGCCAAAACCAGGAACAAAGGAAGAAAGCTAAGGTGAACGCTGCTAACAACTTTGTTCCTGCACAAGGTAATGGCCACAATCTCTATTTCTTCCATTGCAACGAGCCTAGTCACTTTAAAAGGTACTGTCCCAAGCTTAGCACAGGACAACATCAAGGGCCATTCCAAGAAGCTGCCCATGGACAAGGAGCCACCGTCAGGGCCAGAGGGAGAACCTCCAGTGTCACCAGCAAGGAGTTTTGTGATGAGGAAGATCCAACCATGGAAGCTGACATTGAGAGGGCAACGCTTTATGCTACTCTTCATAAGAAAGGCCCGAATCACCAATTCTCAGTGATTCAAACACCATCACATTATCAAGGTAAAAGCTTCAAAACCCTGATTGATTGTGGTAGTACATATTCCTTCATTTCAGGAGTCCGTGCAAAAAGATTAGGAGTAGCCACAAAAGATGCACCTACCTTACTTACGGAATTAGCAAATGGTTGTGAGGTCTCTTGTACCAGGAAAACTACTAAGGTGAGATTCCTACTGGGTGGAAAGTGAACTTTGATCAGATTCAGGGTAATGAACCTAGATGTCCACTAATGTTTGCTCGGTATTCTTCCACAACTCATCTGGCACATGAACATACGCAATGCAGCCAAACACTTTAAAGTGTGAGACATCTGGCTTCTTACCTGTAAAACATTCTTCGGGGGTCATACCATGAACTGTAGCTGTGGGGGTTCTGTTCATAATATAAACAACAGTATGAACAGTCTCAGACCAAAAATGCTTAGGCACATTCTTTTCAGCTATCAAGGCGCGTGCAACTTCTGCAATATGCCTGTTTTTCCTTTCTGCAACCCCATTTTGCTGTGGGGTATACCTGCATGTGAACTGTCTCTTTATCCCATAAGACCTCAGAAAATCACTGAACTCATTCGAGAGGTACTCTCACCCTCCATCTGACCTTAAGCTCTTTACTTTCAAGCCTGTTTCTCTTTCAACTGCAGCCTTCAAAGTTCTAAAGTGCTCAAATGCTTCACTCTTTTCCTTCATAAAATATACCCACAGATTTCTAGAACAATCATCTATGAATGTGACAAAGTATGAATTGCCTCTAAGAGATATATTTTATGTAAGCCCCCAAATATCTGTATGCACAACATCAAGGATATTTCTGCTTACATCTCTGTCATGTGAAAAGGGTTGTCTTGCCTGCTTACCAAACTAACATGCTTCGCATACCTTATGAAATTATAAAACTCTAAATGTAGGCAAACCTGTAACCCTTTGGACTGCATTAATTTCAGCCTTTGTACATTTGCATGTCCAATGCATTTGTGCCAAATTTCAATATCTCCAACAATACCTTTTCCTTTAGAATACATAGCAGCATTCATAGTAGGAATTCTAGCATCCAGAGTAAACATACGTCCAACTCTACTTCCCTTTGCTACCAACCTGCACTTGTCATTGAAGTCTTCTACAAAGCAGCCCTTTGCATTAAATCTGACTTGCATCCCTTGCTCTACCATCTGGCTGACTGACACCAAGTTCTTTGTAATAGATGGCACGTGTAGTATATCTAAAAGACTCTTTGTCTTACCATCATGCAAGGACAAGGGAACTTTTCCAACATGTGAAATTGGGTGGCATGAATCATCACCCGTCTGCACATAACCTGCATTTTGCAAATCTTACATCTCTCCAAACCATTCTACATGACTGGTCATATGATTGGATGCACCTGAATCGACATACCAAACATCATCATGTGTTCCCTTTCCTGTAACAGCATTCAACATATGCTACATAACAAACAGACGTTCATTTTTGTCCTCATTCTGACGTGAAGACAATGCATAGTTTCCTTGCTGCAACTTACCACTGCGAATATCATCTTTCTTAGCATAACATTGGGCTGCGATATGACCTGTTTTGCCACAGTAGTGGCACACAATACCAGAGTTGTTAGAAACCTCTGTTCTGCCATCCACCTCTTCCTCTAAAGCTCCCCCTGCCTCTAAAGTTACCACGACCTCCTGAAACATACATATTGCCAAATTGCTGATTCAATCTGTTTTGCTGGTTGTCACTACCACATCCTGTACCACGGCCTCTTGAAGAGAACCTGCCACGTCCCCTTCCCGAACTGGAGTAGAAAGCTTGAACCTACTCACCACTTCTTTCAAATGTCTCACTCTGCATGTTGATCTCTTTAGTGATCATAAGGGAGACCAACTCATCGAAATCTGGAAATGGCTTTCTGACATATACGAAAGTTACAAAAGACTTCCAAGCCTTTTCATTGTTAAGTCTACCCAAGGTAGACGACACCAAATCATCATCATTGGGCATTGCATCAATTGCTGCCAATTCATCTGCAATGCTCCTGACCTTCAGTGCATACTCATTGATAGACATCTTCCCTTTCTTCAATGTATTCAATTCTTGCTTGAGTTGAATCTTTCATGCCTTTGTATTTACGGAAAACATACTTTCAAGTATGGTCCAAGCTGCATATGAATTCTTTGCATTTCTAATGTGTCCCAGCATATTATTGTCAATTACTGCAGACAACCAATACATGACCTTCTTGTCTTTTGCATTCCATTCCTTCCGTGCCTTTGTCTCTTCTGTAGTTAGAGGATCACTCACCTCCGGCTCCTTTTCTTCACCTGAAACAAACTCGTAGAGGCCTTTTCCAATAAGGAAGTTCGTGACACAGAACTTCCATGAAGGGTAGTTGTTCTTGTCGAACTTCTCAATGATGGGGCTTCCACTATTCTCTGCCATTATCACAAAAAATATTACCAAACAGCAAGCAAATCTTCTGCAACCCTTGAGCTGTAGTACACAGCAATACACCAGACAGCCTTTTTCACTGTCTGTTCAACAATTTGCAATCTGCAACCTGTTTGCGGATAAACCTTATGTTTGCTTCTTGCAAACACTTCAAGAATCACAGATTCGCAATCTATAACATGCGCACCCACATTCGGTCAAAACAGCCGAAATCACAGTGTACCCTGAACCTGCTGTCCGCAACCTTGCGGCTCTAAAACGGGGCCTGAAACGGCCTCAGATGCCCAAAATAACTGTGAGAAAGGCCCAAAGGGCTCATCTGTAGAATACACAGCGCTCTTTGCGCACACCAAATCTCACTGCAATCTGAGATTTTTTCTCGACCCTGCTTCCGATGCCTCCACAGGTACTATCCAAGAGAGAGAGTGGAAGAATGGAAGAGCTTCTTACCCATGGCTTACTTGCTCAGACCTTGCTTCTTCTCCTTTGCTTCAGCCTTCGAAATCAGCCTCTCTCAGTGGTGTGGCTCTGATACCATGTCAAGAATCGCATGGTGGGGGGACTTGCTCAAGATGCTACGCCGCGAACACACACAGAATACACAAGGAGAAGCTCACTCAAGAGACAAGAAGAGAGATGGAGGCCAAAACGTTTTCTTGTTGGTATTTTCTTCTTCTTCCATACACTTTACAATATAAACAAAGTATAGATAAGATACAACATAAAGGAAAGTGGCCTACTAAGTCAAACAATGCATAACCGACTACACTAGTCGACTGGCGCTATAACTATGCCAGCTGTAAATAGGTGTAACAACCTGAATATAATAAGTAATGAGTCAGTGGCCATGTGAGAGTCATAATGACCACCGACGTGCTAAGTGTAGACGTGTGGACCCATCTAACCAAGTGGTCCACCATCAATGTCCGCATGTGTTGAGCTTGTCATCTCAACAATATAAAGGGATTTTTTATGGATTGAATAGAAAAGGGTTATGTTTTATTCATAAAAAATTCACATATAAGGATATTTATAAATAGGCCTTGAATGCATGTGATGTAGAGGATATATATATTGTAATTTCCCCTAGAATGTATTTCATGTTAGCTTATCGAAAGCATATGTAGCTAACGGGAACCATATTCTTGATGATCAACAAGTTGTAATACCTAGTGAAGGAGTCCTTGAGCTAAAACCTAACAGAGTAATTAACATAAGGGAGAGAAAATTGAGGAGTGGAACCCTTAGAGAATACCTTGTCCAGTGGAAGGATTATCTTGAAGACGATGGGACATAGATAGATGAGAATGCTCTATATCAACAATACCCATGGTTTCTCTCGAGTTGAGGGCATCTTGATTTCTCTAAGGGGAGAATGATATAATATTTCCACACAATAGATTCATTTCTCGATGGACTGCTAAAACGTGCTTAGACAGCCAATAGGCGGCACGTTATAGTATACTAAAAATACACCACACTATGAATGCATCAGACCCAAGTGGTGAAATATTTATCTAACTGAAAGTGGTTAAGGAAAGAAAAGCTAAGGGTTTATGTTTCATATGTAGAGACAAATATACAATGGATCATACTTCTCAATACCCTTATAGAACAACACTGTCAAATTTTATAGCATGTATGACTTGGAAGATTATGAACATGATGATGATAACCCAAATGCTATGTCTCCTATGCCCTGGGTAAGGAAAGAAAAGTTCATGGTTTATGTTTCATATACAAAGACAAACATACAATCGATCATGCTTCTCAATGCCCTTATAGGACAACACTGACAAGTTTCATAGCATGTATGACTTGGAAGATTATGAACATGAGGATGAGAACCTAAATCATATGTCTCCTATGCCACATGTTCAAAATACTGATTATGAGGAGGACCTTGACCATTACCAATTCTTTGGCTCCCTAGAAGGATTCCTTTTGAACCTAGTGCTTGTCTTCCTCATGAGATGGATGGGATTGATCATATGACACCCTCGCATGCCACTACTTCCATTTGCTCCGTATCTATGGATACATGGATGGGATCTAGAAGCCCAAGTACACTATGCATACAAGGAAACATCAATGGAAAGCATAAATTTGTTATTATTGATAGTGGGAACATGCGTAGCTTTGTAAATAAATCAACCCTTGACAGTTTGAAATGCTTTTCCACAAAATTACAGTAGCCCCTTAAGGTGTAGGTGGCTAATTGCAATGAGAAAATCAACACTCACATATGCTCTAAGATATCATTTAGCTTGACTACAAATTATGAGGCAACTATGGACTTGATTACATTTGATATGGGACCCATTGATGTTGTCTTTAGCTGTGACTAGATGAAATAGTTGGGTTAAATTTCTATGGATTTCTCTTAGTTGTACATGGAATTTCTAATGCATGGACATCTTATACACTTATAGGGGATCATGAATAATGCAAATTTTTAGCTAATTATATGAAAGTAACTAAAATGGGAGTTTATGAGACACTCACAAATATTTCTCTTGCATTTTAACAAAAATGTTTCATATTATTTCACTAATTTGACCAAGGATTTAGCCTTGAGAGATCTTTTGGATGAATATAAGGACCTCTTTTATCCACTTATATCTCTCCCACAAAAAAGGCAAGTGGATCATCCTATTGACTTGGAACCCCACTCGAAACTAATCAATAAGCCACTTTATAGGCTCTCTAAGTGTGAGGATGAGAAAGTTGCCAAGCAAGTTAAAGAGCTAATTGATATGGAGTTTATCGAGCCTAGCTCTTCCCCCTATGCATCTCATGTCGTTGGTCAAGAAGAATGATGGCTCCTTCAGGATATGTATCAATTACCGTGACCTTAAAAAGATTACAATCAGGAATAGATATCCCATACCTAGAATTAATGACTTACTGGATGACATCAAGGGCATGCACTACTTCACTAAGATAGACCTAAGTTTTGGCTATCATCAAATACGCATGAGGGTAGGTGATGAAATAAAAAGAGCATTCAAGACTGACCGAAGGTTGTATCACTTTCTTGTCACGCCATTTGGGTTAACAAACACACCTGCCACTTTTTAGAGTCTTATGAACAAGATCTTACATCCCTTCCAAGACATAGCAAAGTTTGTATAATAATGAGCTTTGATTTTCCTTGCATCCTTAATAAAAATCTCAATATTTTGATTTCCACTTTATGCATTGATTTCTTCATAATTAACCAACTCTTCTCATTTTAACCACAGACACACTCACTCACACTTATCACTCACTCATTCACACCCATACTCATGATCATGGTGCAGAGGTGCAATTATGGCCTTAATTGTCACTAATGGCTATTTAGAATGCTAATGTTGTGTTAAAATATGTGGCACTCTAACTTGTTGGCTATAGTCTATGGAGATATTGTCCTCACACTCCTTTCTTTTATTCAAGGCTTATTTACTTGTCTTAAGGATGTAGAGTTCCAACAAACCCTCATCAAAATCTTGACTCCATTAGGGATAATTTTTTGAGACCAAATGGGCCTTATAAGGATTTTGATTAATTCTTAATCACATCCTAACTAGATAAAAATAGGGGAAAGGTCACCTTATTAATTTATTTTTCTCTAATTTTAGGGCTTGGTTAGCCTTGAATAATGATTGCAACTCTCTTTTTTCTCTTTGTTACATTTACTTTTGTGTTTAATAAACTCATTCTCAAAGTTTTTGAGTAAGACCTTATAAGTATTGTCCCATTTTCAAAGTGTTTTGATCATGACCTCTAGATACCTATTTTCAAGTTCTAGTTGCATTGTATGTTTGGGATTAAATTTTACAAATTTTTTACTTTTTTTACATTTTTTTTCATTCTTCTCACTTCTTTTTTCTCTTTCTCCTATTGAGACTATTTCTCTTACTATTGCAATTATATACATAAAAAGGTCTACCTTAGCCAATCCACTTACGTGTTGTCTATAATTTTCCTCCCAAGAGAAATTGAAGACGCTCAAGGAGGATAAAAATTTAAAAAATAATCAAGTGGCTAGATTGAAAGCCTCGCAAGCTTCTAATACTTTTAGGTCTACAAAAATACAATTTAAATGCTTCGATAATTTAGCATTAAATAGCAAGGCTTCAAGCAAAGAGAAAAAAAGAATATAATAGATATTGACTTTAAAATTTTCCATTTAAGGAGTTGAATAGCATACTTAAATAGAGAAGACATTATCAATTTGCTTAGGGATCAAGCTTCAAGCTCTCTACACAAATATGTGTGAATAGAGTTAAGAAAGGATTTTTGAAACATAGTTAAGTCACAACTTCTTTTGGAAGCATGTGATAATGTCTTAGTCAACAAAGAATGATACAGAGTAATTAACAAGGTGATGATGAAGATAATTCATCGACATAGACAATGCTCTTTTGTTCTTCATAGACCATGCATGCTTACAAAAGAGAGGTACAAGCAAAACCACTTCTAAGTGACTACAAGAACATGAAGGATTTAATGCCTTTTACAAAGGAAAATAAGAATGATATGCTATTTTCCTAATATAATGAATCAACAATCTTTGGTGGATCGTAAGAGGATGAAAGTTGTAATGGTATGTGTTTATAATATGACCTTAGAGAATACAAGGGAAGTCTCATCTTTGTATGGAAACTAGATAAGGTAGAAATAGGAAAACACCAAAAAGTAGAATGTGTAAATATTGCACTAGTTAATAGGGCTCTAAAACATGCATTAAGGATTTTGTCATCATATGGCAAGGCTTATAGCAGATAGGTGCACACATGTATCCAACACAAGCAATGAGACCTTCAAATGAGGCTAACCAGAGACATCCCAAGCATTATTGAATCACAAGAGAAAAGAGAGTTACTTGAGATAGAAGGCATTGGGTCATTCAAAGTAGAATGGCATTTAATTATTCACTTAAAATCCTTAAAATGCATGCTTGGAATCTGTAGCGTGTCCCCTTGTCCACTTGTAGGACATGTCTTAGCATCCCATCGGGAAGAGAGTCTAGAAAGCACCGCCCGGCACTCCCAAGGAATGTCACAAGGTTTTCGATCTGGGTCTTCCCGAGTCTGCCACGAAGTGGAAGCATTCCGACCTTTCCCACTTAGGACCGACCTGAATCAGGTTTCCTTAATGGTCAAAATCCTATGAGATAACTAGCGTCGAGCCTTAGACAAACTATTTTGCACAGAAACGTCAAGGTGAAGCGGATTTATACTGCACTTAGTTCAAGGAGAATGGGAAACAAGAGGGATGCAAAGCTCGACCTCTCTGCCCGTAAGGCATAGTCCCATTCCATTCCCCTAAAACAATATAAATCAGGACTCTAGCTTTCTAAATTCTAGGTCATTGCTACCTCGCTGTCAATTCCTTTGACAAAATTTCCCAGCCAACTAGGACCACCCTTCCATAGGACGAACCCAGGGTCACATCCACCGCACTTTCCTCAGGTTGCTTTAGTTATCTAATTATCTACCACATTTATTTCTTTTTCCAGTTGAATTTTGGCTTCCCAACCTCTCCTTGAGTTGTGACTAGTTCCCCTTTAGAATTTTGAAAGGAGACTTGGCCCTTTCCACATTGAATGTGGGCGTCATTGGGTATTAGCCAATCCATTCCGAGTAAACATTCGTGGACACCTAGGTTCATTACCCTGAATCTGACTGAAGTCGACTTTCACCCAGTAGGAATCTCACCTTAGCAGTTTTCCTAGAACAAGAGACCTCACGACCATTTGCTAATTCCACAAGTAAGGTAGGTGCATCTTTTGTGGCTATTCCTAATCTTTTTGCACAGACTGGTGAAATGAAGGAATGTGTACTGCCACAATCAATCAAGGTTTTGAAGGTTTTACCTTGATAATACGATGGAGTTTAAATCATCGAGAATCGGCGATTCAGGCCTTTCTTGTGAAGAGCGGCGTGAACTGTTGCCCTCTCAATGTTAGCTTCCATGGTTGGATCTTCTTCATCACCGAGTTCCTTGTTGGCAACACTGGCGGTTCTCCCTCTGGCCCTGGTGGTGGCTTCTTTGCCCATGGGCGGCTCCTTGGAATGGCCCTTAACATTATCCTCTACCAAGCTTGGGACACTGCCTTTTAAAGTGACCAGGCTTGTTGCAATGGAAGCAACAAAGATTGCGGCCATTACCTTGGGTAGGAACGAAGTTGTTAGTAGCATTCACCCTAGCTTTTTTCCTTTGTGCATGATTTTGGCCATGTGCTCTCTTGGCCTGAGGCCTATACACTCCCTTGTTTTGATCCTTGTAAGACCAAGTCTTGTTATTTCTTGGCTTGGTTTGCACCTCCTGTATTATTGGTGCAACTCGAATGAGTGCGTCTTGAAGGTCTGTTGGGCGCATAGACTCCAGGTGGGTGTTTATGGGTGGATTTAATCCGGCACAAAACTTTGACACCTGTTGTGTCATGTCCATTTGTGGTGCCTACTTTGAAAGAGAGACGAACTTTGAATAGTATGCATCCAGGGATAGTCCAAGCTGCTCTAATTCATAGAATTTGTTCATCTTCTGCGTGCAGTAGGAAGGTGGTAGATATCTCCCTCGCATAGCTCTTTTAAGCTTCTCCCAAGTAACTAACCCTTCCGAGATCCCTTGGTCTCTGCACCATTGTTTCCACCAAAGCCTTGCTTTGCCGGTAAGCTTCAGTTTGGCAAGCATAGCTTGGTTAGCGGGTGCAGTTCATGCTGCTTTGAAGTAATCCTCCATGGATTCAGTCCAGACTTCAGCGTTAGTTTGGACAGTCCTTCCCTTACCATCGAATTCAGGTGGCTTGATTTGTTTAAGAAGGAACTTCTTCTCCTGAATTACGACAGTACTTGGTGTAGGGATCGGACTAGGAATCTGCATTTGAGATTGCGCCTGGGCATTAAAATTCTTTACGTTAAAACTTACTAAGCGTTTCTCACATTACATTTCATGCCCATTTCAGCTTTTAGCCAAGTGACTTAATCACTTAACTCCTTTACCAACACTTACAGCCAAGACAGATAGTGATAAAAATCTTATTCATTCATGTGGGCATAGCCCTTTCGAGTACATTTATTTGGGAAGGTAGAGCAAGTCGATACATTAATTTTGGGAGAATAATATTGTGTTGCATTCAGCTATGGGAATTGAGTAATAATATGGATTGGGTTCATGGATTTTTAGGAATCGATAGGTCATAGGAAGCTTGGGGTATCCCTTCCTTTGATACCCATTCTTCCCATAACATCCCAACACCTTGATTTTGTCAGTAGGGATTATTCACTTCCTCATACACATACCTGTTTTGCTTGACCTTTCAATCGCTGACATGTAGGGTTCCGTTTGCGTGAGCCTCGAGAAAGATGAACAGCTTCACGATCTTTTAAGTCCTCCATCCACTTGATTCTCTTCAAGTTGGTCTGAAGGTACGCAAGTCCATGGGCACCTATGTAATAAATTCCTGAATCACCCATCCATCTCCGTTCCATGTACAGGGGTGAAGGATTGTAGATGTGATCTATATTCATCATATCTAGCCTCTGTTGGTAATCTGAAGCACACATTGCAGTTATAAACATAACCTAGAACACCAAGAATTTGTTCCATGCTTCGCCACTCTGCAGGCCAGCATCCATAGGCAAGTAAGGAAATGTTCTTAATGCCACATTTGCTCTACTTCTCCTCATTAAGTTTCCTTGTAAATATTTGATCCTTGTTGGTTCGCTCTGATACCAACTGTAACATGTCCCCCTGTCCACTTGTAGGACACGTCTTAGTAGCCCATCGGGAAGAGAGTCTAGAAAGAGCCGCCCGGCACTCCCAAGGAATGTCATGGGGTTTGCAATCTAGGTCTTCCTGAGTCTGCCACGAAGCAAAAGCATTCCGATCGTTTCCACTTAGGACCGACCTGAATCAAGGTTTCTCTAATTGTCAAAATCCTATGAGGTAACTAGCGTCGAGCCCCAAACAAACTACTTTGCACAAAAACGTCAGGGTTGAAGCGGATTTATACTGCACTTGGTTCAAGGAGAATGGGAAATGAGAGGGATGAGAAGCTTGACCTCTCTGCCGGTAAGGCATACTCCCATTCCGTTCCCCTAAAACAATATAAATCGGGACTCCAGCTTTCTAAATTCTAGGTCATTACTACCTCGCTATCAATTCCTTTGAGAAAAGTTCCCGGCCAACCGGGACCACCCTTCCGTAGGACGGACCCAGGGTCACATTCCTCGCACTTTCCTCAAGTTGCTTTAGTTATCTAATTACCTACCACATTTATTTTGACAAGCAAAAATAGCTTCTTTAATTAACCGATTAATCACTTGTTCCTTCACATAACTTGGGCATTGACATAGAAATACAAAGTCAAACAAGTTCCTTTTCAACATTTGATCTTTATTTATCAGTCTTTGGAATACATCAAATAATCCATCTGAAGTCTATTCCAACAATCCTAAGGGATTGCTATTCCAAGTTTTGCCCCGTCAACTAGTATGCGGGCCTCGAGATCCAATCTCGAGTCATGTCAGCCTCTTGTGCAAGATCCGGAGGCAACGGATTTAGGGCCAGAGCCTCCCCTGGCACCCAAGCGTCCTCCTGCTCCAAGTAGCACCCACAAAGAGACCTCCTACTCCAAGTAGCACCCATGGAGAGACCTCTCCTACTCCAAGTAGCACCCACGAAGAGATCTCTCACGGCAGGCTCGGTCCACATACTCGGCGCGGCTAACAACCCCCTTGGATAGGGTCAGGCAGATAGTCAAAGGTAACTGGTCCTGCCTCTCCCTCTAGGCTTTCAATCTGAAGCATTAGTTATTTTTCTAGCATTAGTTCCTTGATCAAGGAAGTACAAACACTACTCCTAAGTATACAAACACAAACACTCCAGTGGTCGTTTATACAGCCAACTTCTAAGGTGTGAATCCTTCTCTCCGAATACATCTAGCATTCAATTCTAGGATCAATCGTGACTTGGCAAGATCCCAAGGGTTTCGTAAGCTGAGTTGCTTGTATACCCCTTTTTCCTTGGGTTAGGGTTTATTATACCCTATTGACCAAAATTGTCAATACTTAGGTTTCCATATATTATGGTCAATAAATCCTAGGCAACCTCATTGCCCTAATCTGGTTGGTCAACTGCTTTCTTGGCAAATTCGTAACTCCCTTAACTTGGCAATCAGCCCAATTCGTAACTCCCTTAACTTGGCAATCAGCCCAAGGAAGGGTGATGTAGCAGGATGACTACTCATCCTCTAGAAAATTAGACTTGTACTTAGAACTCGCCAACCTTGTTCTAAGGAGTAGCAATACTATTTTGTAATCTAGATGCAAAACCATGCAACATTGCAACTTGTTGCACGAGATAGGTATCACACCTAACTTGTGGGATTATTTCTCCCATCACACGGTATTCCTTGGTCAAGAATACCTTTGGTCAAGATGTAGGGTTTGGGAGTCCTCTTGACCCAATCCAACCCCTAACCCTACTAGGCCGATAACACTTTGGCCCTAGGGTTCCTAAATTCATATGTATTTGATCAATTGATCCTTAGGGTGGGAACTCTAGATCATTCTTGCATGGTATTTAAATAACCCTAACATTTCATGAATGTGGGTAGGACCTTTAAGATCGGAATTATTAAATCGGCAAACCAAGTGCAATACTAGGTAGAATTTTAACGTAGCTTAACCCTACCTAGCACTTTGAAGTGATCGTTATTTGCAATCTAATCCTACATTTATGATTTTCATGCGGATTACTTAGTTGCTCTAATCAACCCACTATTTAAGATGATCTTTCTATTAAAGATGCAAATACATTCTTCTAAATTTGCAAGTACTTTCCTCTAAAAGATGTAAGTAACTCGAAGATAGGTGAGATGCATCATTCCATGCGAGTATGCAACTTCAAACCATAGACCTTCTGCTTTAATGCAACTTAGAGATCATTCTTTTCCTTGCCCTAAACTATAATGATTGACATTTGGAGCTAACTTGTATAAACCCTACGTTGATGCAATGAAGTCAAAGTTTTAATACTTTTAATGAAGATGCATTCAAACTTTGATAAAGAGCTCCACGCTTGAGTGAATGCCATGAATCCATCATTGACTCAATCCTTCCTTTAGCAGTTAACCCAACCTAGAATGTAATTATCATCGCATGCAATTTGCAAGGTGCATAAATCCTTTCCATGCATTTCAACTATTCAAACATCATTTAATGTCCGTCTATGATAACCTTAATCGCAAGACACAACCAAGAATTTATTACATAAATGCATTACGAGTTATATGTCCTATCCCTTGCGAGATGCAACAAGGATGCCTTTGCACAATTCTGCCTTTTTACTTATGCATCATGTGTTCAGGATTGCATCTTGACCATGGAAGTGCAAGAAATTGCAAATGCACGACATGCAACTAAATTTTTGTAAATCGGGCGAGCAAATACAAATTCCAAATGTATTTAAACTTTCCTATGAGAATTAAACTTTCTTAGTGCATCCTTTTTTTGCGGAATTAATTTTAGAAACCTGGGCATTAGGAATCGGGGCGTTGTCCACTCGCGTACTCTGGGAGGAAGCTCCCGCATGCGCTCCTCTTGTCTTTTGCTTGGGAGCCATTGACGAATTAAATCTCGGTTCAACAACTCTCCCTTCATCCCCCTTTCGTGTTTCGGACACACTCCATTCGAGATCCCCTCTTCCGCACAGGAATTGGGCCTTACAGTCGTGGTCTTGAAAGAACCCAAGGCACGGGGAGAACAAGGTCTAAGGAAGCCTTATTAAAAACTTCCAATAGAATCTTCTAATGCTTTTGCCACAGGAAGAATGACGTGGAGAGAGAAAATGATGATTGGGAAAATGATGGGGATGGAGGTGAGGATGACGAGGATGATGATTATGATGATGATGGTGGTGAGGACGGAGGCGGCAGCGGCCAGGCAGCGTGGCCAACGGCGGCATCCAACAGACAAACGGTGGTAGGCAGGTCCTCAAGTGGCAACAACAGCACGACTCCCTCTCCCTTCCTCATGCTTGGGGAGGGGGTGTTCTTATAGGTAGAAGGGGGGAGGGTAGCCACACACGTGGCAGGGTGCATGCCCTCCTCCTCCATGCCCCTCCATGACTTAGCTCCCCGCCATGCAACGACTGAAGGGGAGGGAGTTTATCCATAAAAAAATTTGCAAAAATTATCCCATTCTTTTCCTGTGAAGGGGTGTTCCCGCGTGGAACTACGCCTTTTGAGCCATGGCTCTCTTATGCACAACGCGGGCTGGAGTTTATTAATGCAGGCGGAGGGAGCACTTAGCCACCAACTTTTATTGTTGCGGGAGATCACTTTGGGTTCCTTTTTGCGTGGGATGTGTGGGGTCTAGGGTCATTAATATTTCGTGTGGAAATATTACAAATCTCAAATGGAGAAACAATGGCACATCCATGCTTGTATTGTATGGATCTAATAACCTCTTGGATTGGTCTAACACAAGAAGCCTAGGACTTGTACCATTAGGTATTGACTTAAAAGCCTTAAAATGCATGATTGGAATCTCAAATGGAGCAACAATGGTACATCCATGGATGGAATGACCTCTTGGATTGGTCTGACACAAGAAGTCTAGGAATTACCCCATTAAGGACAAAGTGAATAGTCAACTAAGGTCACACTTTACAAGCTATGTAGACCTACAACTAGATTAAATACATAATATATTTATCAATACTTACCATGGTGTAGTTGTTGCATCAAAAATCCAAGAGAAGAAGAAAAGTTCATGAACCACATTGCTTATATTTGCAACTCACACACTCCTGCTTATGTTTGCAACTCACACACTCTTACTCATGTTTGCAACTCAACAAAGGGATGGGCATGGGGAAGAAGGGGTAAGGATTGAAGGAGCTTATCATTGCCATGTCCTTTCCTCCACACACACACACACACTCATACTTCCTCTCCTTCAATCTCTTTCAAGCTAACAGAGTAGTAAAAAGGCAAGAGGAAAAAGTTTCCTCCTCCATCTTGAGTGTTGCATCTCTCTCCCAAAGTTCAAAGGCCCTTTCTTGAAACTCTAAGATATTTTCCTTGTTTTTACCTTGGAGCTCCTACACCTAGTATTCAAAATCTACAAGGAACTTCTTGAATGCTTCCTAAGTTTTGTCCAACCATTTTTAAAGTTCTTGCATTGCTAATAATACTTTAGCCTTGTTCCTCTTAAGCTCTTTACATAGCCACTCTAGAGCTTCCACTCTACATGTTGTCTTTTGGCTTATGCTCTTGGATGATTCCTCCAAGGATGACCTATTTTCTTGATTTAGAATCATGATCTCTTTGGCCCTTTTGAGCTTGTTGATATATGCCTTTATGCTTTCTAACTATGTCATTAGCTCACACAAGCTTGTCAAATCTGAGGACTATGGTTCCTCCATCCATTTTTCCTTTCTCTTGGAGGACTCCCCTTTTTCTACCAGAATCTAAGCCATGTCTTGTGAGATGTATGTAATGAGTGAAGCTGAGAGGAGAGAGGAGAAGAGTTTAAGAGAGAGAAATAGAGCAAGAAGAAGAGGAGAAGACTAGAAGAGGAGAGAGAAAGATAGAAAAGAGGAGAGAAGGAAGAAGGAAGCCATGGAAGTTGAAGATGAAGGTGAAGAGTATGGTCTTGATAATAAGTGGTTGCCCTAATTTGGTACTCTTACACCTTATATACCCCGATCACTATGATTGGGTGTCTAACACCTAGTTTCTATGTATCCCACTCATTACAATCCATCCCCACCCTAAAGGTTTTTGCTCTTTAAAAAAAAAAGAGAACTAGAGGGGAGTGATGGGTGGGTGTAAGGAGGGGTGCAAAGTACTACTCTGAGCCATATTACAAAAAGACTAAGGACAACATGTTGTCCATGACCGCCCTAATAATGTAAAACCATCATAACTTTTGGTAGGCATGCAGCATGCCCCATGTCAAAAGGGAGCTTATGATGAGTACTTTCAGCCTAGGTAGGATACACATGCCTGAGATTTGGGTAAGTGCAAAACTGTTCTAAAACCGTGTGAAATTTGCAAGTAGAGGGTGGTCAAACGATAATACGCTAGTCTTCATTCCATTGGGCCTCTTGGAGGTGGGGAAATTCATTGACCCATGGTGGTTGGGAATCAAGAGGCTTCTTCCAAGGGTAGGCCTTGCCATTTGATGAGGTATTCCTTAATGGATTGAGACCTCAAGTGCTTATCTCATTGCCCAATGATTGCCTCAAGGATATACTAAGTGGTGCCTTCTTCATCTATGGGGGGGCAGTTCATCCACATAGTCCACTAAGGTGCCCATGAAGGGTTTCACCTGGCTACCATGAAACACATTTTGGGATTTGGTGGTAGGGGGAAGCTCTAATCAGTAGTCCAAGTCACCAACTCTCTTCAAGATCCGATCGGGACAATAGAAGTGGTGGGCCAGCTTGTTATTGCTACCCTCTTTGAGAGTGGAGTAGTGGAACAACTTAGGCACTTCTAAGAGGACCAATTCCCCTTTCTAGAATTCCAAATGCCTTCTTTTCTCATCAGTATAGAGTTTCATGCGCATTTGTGCCTTTTGAAGATTCACTTTGCATTGCTGAAGTAGGGCTTACTTATGCCATCCAAATCAAGCTAACTCTGAGGCCTTATCTTATCATTAAATAAGAATATAAGGAGGGGAACCTTATACATGTATAAGGCCTCAAAAGGGAAAACTCTAATGCTAGAGTGGGTGGAGTTATTATTGGCAAACTCAACCAAGTGAGGTGTCTAGCCTCTAGTTTCTATGAATCCTGCTTGTTACAATCCATCCCCACCCTGAATATTTTTTCTTTCAAAAACAAAGAGAACTAGAGGGGAGTGATGGGTGGGTGTAGGGAGGGGTGTAGAGTACTACTTTGAGCCATATTACAATGAAAATTGGCAAGTAAAGACTAGGGACAGCATGTTGTCCGTGACCAGCCTATTGAGGTAAAATTGTCATAACTTTTGGTAGGCATGCAACATGCCGCATGTCAAAAGGGAGATTATGACGAGTACTTCCAACCTAGGTAGGATGCACATGCTTGAGATTTTTGTAAGTACAAAACTATTCTAAAACACTGTGCAATTTGCAGGTAGAGGGTGGTCAAGCGGGGACATAACTAGCTAGTCTTCAATCCATTGGGCCTCTTGGAGGTGGGAAAATTTAATTAGGCCTTGTCATTTGATGAGGTATTCCTTGATGGATTGAGACCTTAAGTGTTTATCTCATTGCCCAATGATTGCCTCAGGGATATACTGAGTAATGCCTTCTTCATGTATGGGCAGGGGGAAGTTCTTCTACATAGTCTACTAAGGTGCCCATGAAGGTTTTCAACTGGCTGACATGAAACACATTGTGGATTTTGGTGATAGGGGGAAGCTCTAATCAATAGGCCAAATCACCAGCTCTTTTTAGGATGATCCGGTAGGGACCACAGAAGTAATGGGCTAGCTTGTTAGTACTACCCTCTTCGAGAGTGGAGTAGTGGGATTTAGGCACTTTCAAGAGGACCAATTGCCCTTCCATGAATTCCAAATGCCTTTTCTCCTCATTAGCATCATGGAGTTTCATGTGCCTTTGTACCTTTTGAAGATTCACTTCTCATTGTTGAAGTAGGGCTTGCATATGCAATTCAACTTAGCCTAGACTCTGAGGGTTTATCTTATCATTAAATAAGCCTATAGGGATGGGAACCTTATACTCATATAAGGCCTCAAAAGGGGAAACTCCAATGCTAGAGTGGGTGGAGTTATTATGGGCAAACTCAGCCAAGTGGAGCCACATGCCCTAGCTGTGTTGTATATCATGGCAAAAGTGACTCAAATATGTCTCAAGCCATTTTTTCACTCTTTTAGTCTGGCCATCAGTCTAGGGGTGGTATGCAGTGGATGGAGCAAGCTTGGTACCCATGGATATCAAAATTTTCTGCCAAAAGTTGCTCATAATCTTCTTTGTGGGGATAATGAAGGTAGCTTTGGTGAGGCAATCAATTACTACATAGATATTGTTCTACCATTTCTTGGTCATGGGGAGGCCAGTGATGAAGTCCATTATGACTCATGACTCCATTTTCTATCAAGAATAGGGAGGGGCTACAAGAGGCCAACGGACCTGAGTGTACTGTCCTTGGTCTGTTTGGCATGGAACACAATCAGTCACAAAGTCCTTGACATCCCTCCATAAGCCTTTCTAATGAAAGCTCTCTGCAATCTTGTCATATGTTTTGAAAACACCCAAGTGACCAATAGTGGGGCAAGAATGCATCTCTTCCATGATCTTCTATGTGAAGGGGAAAGTGTGTGGGATGACAATCTTGCCATGGGACCAAATAAGCCCATGCTTGAGTGGATATTGGGCGTTTTTTGCCATGACCACATGCTGTAATTTCTAGAAGATTTGGCTATAGTGATCATCTAACAAGTAAGCCTCTTGAAGCTCTTCAATCCAATCACTATGCAATTTTGAAATAGAGGATACTGTGCATGCCCACATCTGAGAGAGTGAATCAACCACATGATATTATCTTTGCCCCAATGTGAGGAATGTCAAATTCATAGTTTTTTAATGTTGCCACCTATTTCCTTTTCTTAGGAGTCAAAGTAGACCAAGTCAAGAAGTATTGGAGGACTCGGTGGTCACTTTTTACTTGGAAGTGGCTACCATACAAATAGTTGTGCCATTTCTCAATAGCATGGAGGATGGACAACATCTCCTAGTCATATACATTCTTTTGCATCTCCTTATCATCAAGCTTGAAGCTCTCAAATGCATTCACACCATGCTCTTGCAGCAATATTGCACCAATGCCTCTACCACTAACATCACAATGAATGGTAAATAGCTTAGAGAAGTCAAGGCAGACAAGGATGGGGGAATAAGTAAGCACATCCTTTAACTACTTGACATTATGATCAGCAGTGGCATCCCAAAAGAATGACTCCTTTTTTAATCATTAGTCAAAGGTGTTTCGATGGTGGCATAGTGCTTGATGAAACGTCTATATAATGAAGAGAGACCAAGGAAGCCATGCAATGAAGTGGTGGTGGATGGAGTGGGCTGGTCCCTAACAAATTGCACCTTCTTCAGGTCAGTCTATATGCCATTTTTTTCTCACAATCTATCCCAAATAATCCACAAATGTTTGCATGAAAGTGCATTTTCTCTTCTTAGCAAAGAGTTGATGCTCTCTCAATATGTCAAACACCCTTCTGACATGTGCCAAGTGCTTCTTTGGTGACTTGCTATAAATGAGGATGTCATCAAAGAAAACAAGCACAAACTTGAATAGAAAGGGTTGAAGGATTTTGTTCATGAGGCTCTCAAATGTGATGGGGGTGTTAGTCAATCCAAAAGGCATCACTAGAAAATGATAAAGCCCACAATTAGTCCTGAAGATTGTTTTGATCTCATCTCCCTCCCTCATACAAATCTGATGGTAGCTAGAGTGTAAGTCAATCTTAGTGAAAAAGCATTTTCCTTTCAACTCATCCAACAAGTCATCAATCCGTGGGATGGGGTAGTGGTTCTTCACCATGATTTTGTTCAAGTCTTTGTAGTTGATGCCCATGTGGAAAGAGCCATCTTTCTTCTTGATTAATAGGACAAGGGATGCATAAGGGAAAGAACTCGGTTCAATGAAACCCATCTCTAATAGCTCCTTGACTTTCTTTGCAACCTCTTCACGTTCACACTTGGAGAGTCTGTAATGTGGCTTGTTTACTGGCTTGGAATGGGGCTCTGAATCAAGTGGGTGGTCCACTTGTCTCTTAGGGGGAAGGGTTGTAGGTATCTAAAATAGATCATTATACTCCTCAAGGAGGGCTTACAAGGTTGAATCATTAGATACTATAGAGGGCTCACCTAAATTGTCCTTATTCAATTGTACGACAAAGATTTGTGAGCATTTCTTAAACTCCCTTTTGAGCTTCTTTGCTATAATAAGCTAAAAATCAGCATGATCTTGAACTCCCTCTAGGCAGATGGGCTGTCCATGCATCATAAACTCCATGTAGAGCTTAGAGAAGTCCATAGAAAATTTTCCCAATTGTTTCAGCCAATCACAACCCAAGAAAACATCAATGGGGCCCATGTCTAGGGCAATTAGATCAACCAATGCCACGTAATTTTCAATCAAGTATAAGGCGAATGTGGGACATACATGTGTGTTGATTTCTTCTTCCCCACTTGCTACTTGGACCTTTAAGGGGGTGTTGTAACTCCGTAGGGGAGCATTTCAACCATTCAATGGCTGATTTATTGACAAAACTATGAGTGCTACCACTATCCACAAGGATGAAGACATGCTTTCCAACTATGAGTGCTACCACTATCCACAAGGATAAAGACATGCTTTCCATGGATACTTCCTTGAATGCACAGGGTGTTGGGGCTTTGAGAACCCATCCAAGCGTGCAAGGAGATTGAGCAAAGGGAAGTGGTAGGCGGGTGGGATGTGAGAGCAAGTATCTATGATGGAGAACCACCCAGGTCAAAAGGAAACCCATCCTCCGTGTCATATAACTACTCATGATCAACATCCTCAGCAAGCTCAACATGGTTGGTAGGTAGGTCATCCTCATCATTGTGCCAATCTTCCATGATATACATGCTATGAACCTTGATGTTAGCTGTCTTGTAAGGGCACTTGGAGGCATGATTAATAGTATACTTATCTTCACATTTAAAGCATAGGCCTTTTTCCATCTATCCCTTCATAACATCTAGAGAAATGAAGCGTTGGCTACTGGAGCCATGGGAAGGTGATGTAGTGGACTATTTATTTTCAGCATACTTATTCTTAGCATTAAAGCCAAATGTTGTCCCAAAAGTGCCATGTTTTCTTTAGCATGGAAGGTGGGGTAAGTGGGTATTCTAGGGCTATTATTAGGCATAGAGGTGCCTTAGAAACCACCTCCATATGGGGCCGATATTGAAGCCTGGATGTAGGGTTGTCTAGACCCTTACTAAAAATGTTCATTCTTATGGTATTTCCTTGCATATCTCTCACCCAGTTTGATTGCTTCAAATAGTGTGGTGAGCTTTTGGGCCATGACATCTGTCTCGATAGACTTGATTCCAACCCATAGATATACTTGTGCAATTCAGCATCATCGCTAATGCTCTACACATACATGGTCAAGTTCATAAACTGATTTTTGTACTCACGTATAGTGAGGTTATGTTGGTAAGAGTGTACCATCGTCTTGTCAACCACTCTTTTTCCATAGGAGACACAAATACTTGGACCATATGCATTTTAAAATCTTTACAATCAATGAATTGATGATTCTCTTTACTGATATAGCACCACCATGTGTGGAAAAATCCTTCCAAGTGGAGAGAGGTAAATACTTATTTTCTTATCATCAGTGTGGGGGTAGATATTGAAGTAGGACTCCAACTTGGATATCCATTCCTCCAAGTCAAATGGTGAGGGAGATTGCCCATTGTACTCAGTGAGGATGATCTTGTCACATAGATCATGAGGCCCATGCTACCCATGAAAACCTCAGAGTGAGAGAAGACTAGAAGAGGAGAGAGAAGGAAGGAGTAAGCCATAGAAGTTGAAGATGAAGGTGAAGAGTACATTCTTGATAATAAATGGTTGCCCTAATCTGAGACTCTTACACCTTATATACCCTAGTGAATGTGACTAGGTATCTAACCCTTAGTTTCTATGTATCCCACTTGTTACAATGCATTGATCCTTCTTGTACAACACTTATTTAGTGGGGGCCCTAATTACTCATTCATACTCCTCTTGAACTTTGCTTTATCCAAGCTTCTAATTTCTTTCATTTCTTCTTCCATCTCTTTGAAGTAGCCCTAATAGACTTGCACTACTCTTTTCTCTCTCACTCATCAGATTTCCCTAATGATGATGATCTCAGCTAAAAAATTTCCCTTTTCTTCTTCTTTCTCTTACCTGTCTTTGTTGAAATGCATGGATCTAGAGCATGGCTATGGAGGATGGAATTCAAAGACAATGTTCATGAGATGACATAGATTAGAGAGACCAACTATTCCTCAAGTGAATTAGGTTCCAAGATGGAAGCTTGGACTTATAAACACAATCTTGAGTATGACATTGATTATGAATGAAAGGACAAAGTACAATTGTACTCCATTATTTAATGATAAGAAAATACATCACTTTATAGGCTCATGATGGTTCCCTTTTTCTCCACTATGCTTATGGGATTTAGGCATCCTATATTTCAAGCATCCTCTCTAGTAAACTATTTGAGTCTTGCCCTATTGCTCCATACAAAGAGGCTGTCACATGGGTGGGATTGCATAAATCTAAACATCCCTCCTCAATCACAACCGTAAAGAAAGCACTAAGATAGAGGTTATGATGAGTAGAACCTTGCTAAGTGTGGTATGCCACAAACATGATAATCATCTCTAGAGGCTATCGCTGAAAATGCTAAGTGTGGACACCAAGAAACATGGCTAACATTCAGGGGTTGTTACAAGGCCTCAGTAAGTGTACAGTAGAGGCTTTTATGCATAGGCTACATGAGGAGTTTTACAAGGCGTATGATGGGAGAATTAATGGCAACTACATACCATAAAGTTCTAGTGAAAAGTAGAGACAAGGACTGACAGGTCCTTGTGGTTTTCTTCATGAGATATGTCATGGTAGGCATAATATATCTTCTTTCCTTTGTCTTCTTCTTTGATGCTCTTTTTGTCTTCATGTTCTTCTTTTTCTTGGTAATCTTTTTTTCAGTCTTCTTCCACATTGGCTTTTTCTTCTTCTTTATGGTCTTTATGGTCTTCTTCTTCATTGACTTTGCTTGCATTAATCTTCATGTCCATGTCCCCCTCAAGAAAATGTATCATCATCTTTGAGGTTTTCATGATGACTGAGGTAGCTTGAATGTCTTTAAAATTTTCAATTAAGATCATTGATTGCACTTTAGAACAAGTAAATCCATCCATCCCTACAAGTGGAACAAACAATTCTTCCATGTAGTATAGATGAGCAACATGAGTCATGTTACTCTTCATGAGAAGCATCCATTTAAAATTCTTCATGCTTGGCAGCATCACTTGCTTGGTTCTTCAATGTCTCTTACTTTGTCTCTTTCCACTTGCTCTGTCCCTCCCTCTCTCCCTCTCCCTCCCAACTTCTCTCTCTCTCTCTCTCTCTCTCTCTCTCTCTCTCTCTCTCTCTCTCTCTCTCTCTCTCTCTCTCTCTCTCTCTCTCTCTCTCTCTCTCTCTCTCTCTCTCTAAATACATATGATGGAAGAAAGGAGGCTAAAGAGAATATTCGAGCTTAAAATTACACACACAATAATAAGACATTATATTCATTCTATAGATTATATAAACAAGATAATGTATACCTTGGTGTCTCTCTATACCTCTTAAGTGTAATCACCTCCTTTTTTTTACATAAGTGTGATCTTTTTAGAACACATGAAATTCACTCATAAGGAGACAACTCATCTATGAGCAAAGAGATCTAAACTTACCTCTTATCTAATTTCCATGTAAGAATAATATGACCCCTATTTTATGCTTATCCGATGTACATGTAAAATGTACTTTATATCCCTTACTTATGTATAACATTTTGAACAGTAATTACAATTTTCTATAAGAAATGTTACTTTTACACATGATTTGAAGCTATGGAGGTGTGAAAGAAATGAATCTAATAAAATTATATAGATAGTTGTAACGGTTTACAAATAGACTATTATATTTATTAGAAATTTGTATGTTATTTGTCAAAGAAAATGTAACACATTCATTAAAAATGTTAATACTCTTTATTTCTACATACAATGATTATTATTATTATTATTATCTTCATTATAATTATCAGTAATGATGACACAAAAAAAAACAAAGGGGTAGGCCATAACGGCTTCCACGATGGAGGGGACAAGATAGAGCATAAGGCAAAAAACACAAGGATGCTCTAAGTAGCCAACCTCTAAGGATTTGCAAGAACTACTATATTTTCTCACCATCCGAGAGCTCATCTTGACACAAGTCTCCTAAAAATTTTATATAACATAACCAAACATTAATCCAAATTTAAATGCAATATATGAGAACTATAAATTTTATGCATCTATCAAAAGGGACATGAGATATACTAGACTACTATGCATAAAGAGCTTTTTCTTGAGGTCATTTAGGTTATACTTTTCTCCATGTGTTATTTTAGCCTAGTGGGGACTTAAGCTATGATGAAACATTATGCCAAAGAACATAAACTAGTATTATTAGAATCAATTAGTAGCGTATGTAACATAGAAAATATTAAAGCTTTAATAACAAATCTATAGAACTTATAAAATCCTCTAAAATATATTTTGTGGAAATCATAAAATTCTCCAAATTAGAAAATAACAAAGCTTTAATAACAAATTTATAGAAGTTATAAAATCCTCCAAGTAGATTCTATACTTGCTATCAAGGTAATGCATAGAACTTGCCTCCAATGCATGCCCTTGTGCCTCCCTCTACTATTGTTATCTCAATGGAGAGGAAGCCCCTAAGACACCCCCAATCCTCCTCATTCAATCATTTGGGATTCCCACTATCATTCTTCATTTCCTTGCATGCATTAGATTGCTTATGGGACATATAAGAGTGCATTTGCTCCATTATCCATCCTATGAGATGTTATGCTAAAACACCTACTAGCACAACCCATGCATATGTGTAATGAGCCTCTTCCCCCTCATCGTTCATGATAAAAATACCAACTATCCTATCCACCAAGCAGGCATAGCCTATTGGAAAAACTCTAGGATGGGTCATCTCCCACTTAGGAGTATGATATCTAACATATCTAAGAGAACCATGTACTTCAGGCATACCTGTCGAACTATCATCGATACGTGGTTGAGTAAATTCAAGTGTCACAATGAAGGCAATAGCTATGGGTATGGCCAATGTGGGTAGCGATATTGGGGTCCACTTGATCTATGGAAAGGGGTCACAACATCTATATCATAGTAGCATCAACCAAGGCCACCCTCTACAGCATCCCAATGAGAGGGAGGTGTAATAAGAGGCTACAAGGTCTGTATTCATGTTGAGCCATCTACAAAATAAAGTGAAGAATCCTCGTAGGATGAGGACTTTAAATATGATGAAGTGTCATGACATCCATGTCTTCACAACACCTATCAAAGCCACTACCCATCATCCCCACTTAAGGTGATCTTTTCCTTGATTGGACTATACAAAAACTACTCCAAGTTATCAATCATCACCTTAAATGGAATTACCTTGTTTGGAAAAAGACACATTGGCTAGCTTTTCTACTTAATGCATTCAACACGAATCACATTTGCAACACCTCTAGTGCATCTTTTACACTACATATACTTTTCATTGACATTGCATTGCACCCCCATTCAGAAGGTTTACACTAGTAACTAGAAGGTCCTATGTTCGAAAAGTGAAAGATCACCTTGGGTATCCTAGAAAGAAATCAAGTTTTTTTCCTTTAAAAAATGTTTTATCTCAAGTGCACATAATTGGGAAAAATAGGACCAAGACCTAGTTAACAATTTGCATTCTAGAGCAGTACCCATCAATAAAAAGGACCAAAAGTTTTCCCATTAAGGTCTATTTATGATCACCTTGATGAAAGAACTTTTATTTTTTTGCTACCCAGCACCAAGAAGACTAAAAAGCATACACAACAATTGCAAGTAATTAACTCAACTATCACATTATCACCTGCATTAGTAAAAAGATCATTAAAAATGGTGAGACAAATCTAAAAACCTCTCCTACATGTAGAGCTACTATAAACATTGCAAGATATATAAAATCAATAATAAGGCTCTCCAAATTCACTAGGGCTGCATCTAGGAAGGTGAAGAAGAAGGACCTAAGAAGTTAGGAAGTACTGGATCATCTACCACTACATCTACTCACACACATCACCAATACAATATCTTCTCTGGATGAGTATGCTCCAATCACAAAATTTTCATGGAAGAATTAAATCAAAGAAAAGAAAATAATCAGACATATTGTTTTGCCTAAAAAGAAACTAATTAGACTTATTAGCTTGCCTTCCTAGGATACATTCCATGCATGTAGATTTGTACTAAAAATAACTAAGATTCACACCCTACTTATCTCATGCATACATCATCTAATTACTCCCAAATCTATTAAACCATCACCTTGGCTACACAAAAAACAACTATAACCTATTGATCTAGTAACCTACTAAACTACTAATCTACTTAGTAGCCTATTGAGCTCCTAATCAGTTGTTTTATTAAACTAACATGTGTGCTAACCTACTCTTGATCCTTAAACCTATTAATCCAAACTAATGATATACTAATATGACTTAGTGAACCACTACTCTACTAATCTAATAATCTACTTTTACTACACTTTATTTTTCATGTGATTAGTTAGTTGTATGGTGTTATAGGCATGGTCTGATGTTGAAAGACAACGTTCTTGATCCTTGATTACGTTTATATGGGATATGAGAGTATTGAGTAAGACATTGATGACATAATGATCATGTATATTTGCACCCTAATTTACTATGTTGATGACATAATGATCATGGATATTTGCACCCTGATTTACTTTGTTGATTCTTTGTTCATTCTCTATCCTCTATCATTATTCTCATTGCCTTGTTTCTTTATATGGTTTATTTACTATATTGAATCTCTATTAATTATCTATCCTCTATCATTAACATGGTTCTATACTAGTGTTTATATCTTATCTTTGTAGTTCTTGATACAGTTCTATAGTATGTTATAATACAATACCTACAACAATAATGCAATCCTTCCTTATATTCTATACTAGGGTTAGGCTATAACACTTTGGAAATCTTGGCTATGTTAATATATACCTCTAATTCAAATTTCAATAAAAATTTAGATTTTTGAATGGTAGAAGGTTGAAGTTCCTCTAGATCTTGAAGTAGTGGTATAATTATTTAGCAAGATAATGTAGGTTAAGGGGAACATGTTTGCATTTTTGCTTATATCTCAAACAATTACAATCACCATAAAATGTCACTTTGATAAGAATAAAATATAGAGAATTGATAGCAAGACCACAACATCATGAGTCACTCATTTTACTACTTACGATGCACTCAAAAATATATTCTTAACCAAATTTGAAATGACAAAACAACCACTAGTGTCTTATAGAAATTAAAACAAATTTAAAAATGTAATAAAGCATAAATGCTTTAGTCTAGGGTAAGTATAAAAGGTGGAGGTGTAAAATGTGTAGCATATTTTTGCCATTTTACAAACATTACTTGTTTGAGGTCTCAACCTCCCACCATCTAAGAGGGTGAATACTCTTGGCCACCATAGTGTAACGTGTCCACTAGAACCATTCCGGACACGTCTTAGCAGTCCATCGGGAGGATGTCTAGAAAGCTCCGCCCGGCACTCCCATGGAATGTTACGGGTTTTGCAATCTAGGTCTTCCCGAGTCTGCCACGTAGCGGAAGCATTCTGGCCATTCCCACTTAGGATCGACCTGAAATTGGGTTTCACTGTTTGGTCATTAACTATCCGAGCGAACTACTTTACGCAGAAGCGCCTGGAACGAAGTGGATCCGCGCTGCACTTGGTTCAAGGAGAATGGGAAACGAGAGGGATGTAGGGCTCGACCTCTCTGCCACAAGGCATAGTCCCATTCCGTTCCCCTAAAACAGCGGGAATTGGATAGGACGTAACTCTAGGTCATTTTCCTCGTTATTTGCTTTGATGCTGATTATTCCCCCTCCTGTTCGTGGAAGACCTTGAGAAAAGTTCCCGGCTAACCGGGACCACCCATCCGTAGGACGGACCCATGGTCCATCCTCCGCACTTTCCTCAGTTTGTTTTAGTTATGTAATTACCTACCACATTAGTTTGACATATAACAAACAGCTTCCTTGATTAACCCTGTTAAGCATTGGTTCCTTCACATAATCTTATCACAGGACATAAAGAAAACAATGTCAAACAACTTCTTTGTTATCATTATATCCTTTTATCTTTGCAATACAAGGAGTTTCCCGCCCGTAGGCGTATCATAATCCGCCCGTAGGCTATCCAGGAATCCACCAGGGACTTCCAATCCAAGTTTCCGCCCGTAGACTAGTATGCGGGCCTCGAGATCCAATCCCGAGTCACGTTAGTCTCTTGTGCAGGATCGGGAAGGCGAGGGATTTACGGCCAGAGCCCCCCCTGGCACCCAAGCGTCCTCCTGCTCCAAGCAGAACTCAACGGAGAGACCTCTCACGGCGGGTTCGGTCCACGTTCCCGGCGCGGTTCACAACCCCCTTGGTTAGGGTTAGGCAGGCAGTCGGGGGTAACTGAAGCTGCCTCTCCTTCAGGACTTTCACCTGAAGCATTTAAATATGTTTTCCTCCTTTAGTTCATTGAGCAAACAATGCAAACAATGCTTTTCTAACTGTTACAAGCACAATCAAACTCCAATGGTCGTTTGTCTGGCAAACTGTTAAGAAATGACTTCTTTTCTCCGAATGCAACCCGCATTCGATCCGGAATCAATTTGCAACTTGGCAAGATTCCTATCATTCTTGGGCTAGGGTCATACCCTACCCATACTTTAGGTTTGTTGTGGTAGGTTCCAGCGACCATGTCGCTTTAGTTGTAGTCTAGTCATTTGCTTCAGGGCAAATACTTAACTTCCCTTATCCTTGGCAATCTATCCCCAAGGAAACTGAGTAACAAGATGATTAGTCATCCTCTTGTGTAGGTTAAACTCCTTCAATAACTTGCCAACCTCATTTCGAGAGATGACAAAACTCTTTGCGGACAATTTCCAAGTCTATACAATGTTGCAGCTCTTTGCACAAGTATTGCGTCTATTCCACGGGATCATTCTACCCATTGCTTAGCGTATTTCCGTCACGGAATTACCTCCAGCCGAGTAGCACAGTTTAGGGTATCCTCCAACCCATGTCTAATTAGGTTGGCCCATGGTCCTAGAAATAGTCAACTCCGTCGGAGTTTCATCATGATCCTTAGGATAAACCTTAGATCATTTTATGCGTAAGCACCCAATTGACTCGACAATCCGAATGTGAGTAGGATCTTAGGGTTTGCGGTTCTATCTTGGCAGCAAATGTAAAACTAGGTCGAATTCTTGCCGCACCAAACCCTAGTTAGCACTTGGGATACTTACTATATCAACTGAACCATGCCCAAATGAATCCCTTGTGGTTTATGTGATTTAGGCAGCACAATATATTTGTTATGCGACAAGGGTGAATCTTTTCCAAAGGTGATAAACTAGATCAATAGTTACAACTACACTACTACTTGCAACATGCGTTTCCCTACTTCTACGCGTCACATGGCTCACAATAAACTCATCTTTCCTTGGCAAGTAAAAATGCCTGATAATCTGGACACTAACTTTCCTAGGTCCTATTAGGACTTACATCAAATAACCATGCCTCTTGCAAGTCCATAGATCATGTTTGGCCTTCTATTCCTCCTTGATAACATCTTATGGGTGTTAACTTTCCCCTATGAATCATTATAAGGGAGATTTATCTAGGAAGGTGACATACCATTAATCTTCCATACCTAGTGGAACGGTGTACCTTAATAAGTTCAACCTTATAGTGAGGCAACAGTTGTCCACAGCTCGTTACTTTAGAATGCACAAAAGGAAACTTACTAATAAGGTCTGCAAATGCATAGACACCTTATGCTCTTTCATTAACTCCATGATCAATTCCCATAACTTAAGCGATTTCTATTAATGATCATCTAGCCAATTCATTTTCCAATTGCATTTACTTGACTAATTGCATTTGACATGCATGAGTGCCTCCTATTCTATAAAATAATCGTGAATGATTCAATACCTTTGTGTGGAATCCAAATAGATCAAACCTAGACTTGCGGACTCCGGAAAATATCCTCGTATGTTCGGATTGAACCTTCCGCATCGCACCTTGTGATCTTCCTAGAGACCATCGCGACTTCGATCTCCAGCTAGCCTTTGTGGACTTCAACTCTTTGCCTCGGCTTGCAATCTTATGATCTTGGCTCGCCTCCTTTGTATGCGCAACTCTCTTTGTTATATGGCTTCCTTGACCGACGTTCTGACTCGCGGAATTTACCTCGGCGGCCCTTAGGGTTCTTATGAGATCCCTTGCACAAGAGAGCTTTAATCCACCTTGAAATTCCGGATTAAGGAAGGATTTGTGTGGGCCTTACGGTGATGTTCGCAGAAAAAGGGTCTTGCGAATGGGCCTTGCAAGAGTGGCTTTAGAATTCTTCTTCTTTGTCCCAAGAAATCCAAGGATCGGCTTTGGGGGAATTGGTGGGAAAGGACCTTTCTAGTCTTCCTCTTTTACTCTTCTGAAATCCCGAGGATTAAAATATTGGGGAAAGGCTTTTAAGGACCCCTCTTCTACAAGATCTTGGCCACGAGGCTTATGGAAAATTGTTAAGAGGGTTCGTCGCCTCCTCTTCTTCAAGTTCCGGGTTGGGGGTGGATAGACCGATGGCCAATGTAATGGAAGGCCTTTAAAACCCGCCTAGAGCATGGCTCGTGGGAGATCAAAGAGGGAAGGGGAATTGAATCCCGGATAAAATGGGCTTAACGAGGCCTCCCCGTGTCACCTCCTTCTCCTCTGGATTCCCGGGGTGTGTGGATAGACTCGTGGAGAAGAAGCAGTGGAAAGGGCTTTTAACACCTCCTTCTTTCAAATTTCCGGAATAGGAATGGGCTTATGAAGGTATCCCGTCTCGCGTCCTTCTCTTCAAGGTTCCCGGGGGAAAGGGGTGTGAACGACTCTCTCGAAAAATGGGTGGAAAGGAGCTTTTTGGAAAGGCCCTTTAGAGTGGTCGTGGGAAAGGGGGTTAAGGAGGCCCCCCCCTCTTCCTTAGAAGCTTCTAGGAAGCTTCTGCTTCCAGAGGTCCACGTGGGGAGGGGATTTGTGGATAGCGTGGCGGCGGCAGTAGCTGGCAGTTTGGTGGCCACGTGGCAGCAGTTCGGCGGCAGCGTGGCGGCAGCGCGGGGACTCCAGCTCGATGGCGGCCTCACGCCCTCTCCTCCACGGCCGACAGCTCCTCAGGGCAGTCCTTCCCTTCCTCCACACCGTCGCCCCTCCTCCCTTAACACACTCCTTCCTCACTTCCAGTCCCTCTCCCTTCACGGCATCACCTCTCACCACATGGCGACCTCCTTCAATTCTTCTTACCCTCCTCCCTCTCACGCCCTTCACACAGTCCGCGGCAGTAACGACCCACGGCCGTCTCCTCCATCTCCTTCAGCATGGCGACGGTCGTCCTCTTCCTTCAGCAGCCTTCTGCCTCCCCTTTTCTCCTCCCGTCCACCCTCCCATCACTAGTCCTTCCATCCTCTCCTCTCACGGCAGCATACCTCCCATCACGGCCTCTCTTCACGGCATACCACCGGCTTATGTCTTCCCCACGTCCTCCCAGCGGCCTCCCACAAGCTCCCAAGAGGGAGTTCTTATAGCATAAGGGGGTGAGGGGTTCTCCCCCACGTGGTCAGTTGCATGACCCTCTCTCCCTCATCTCCACTTGCCCATCCCCTTTCCCCAAGCCACAAGTCGGCTGGGGAAATTAGTAAAATTTTTTTGAAAAAAACCTTACCTTTATCCTCTTGACCTCTTCCCAAGAGGCTGTTCTCCCGGGGTTAGGTGGTTTTGAATCCTCCGGTCTTATTCTCTTAAGGTGGAGTGTCACTATTTCCCGCGTGTGGCCATAAATCAACTGCTGGCACTCGTGATAATCCTCGTGCGAGATTCGTGTGACGTGCGGCAAGTTAATATTTACCGTACATGGTACGCGGAAATATTACACATAGCTTGGGGTGCATACATTGCTGCACCCTCTCATCATTTGATTCTCAACCAACATTGGTAATATCATTTCTTGCCAAGCCACCTTGGCTATGGCTTCTTGGCATTTTATGTCTATTTCTTGTTTTTTTAGTTTAAAATCTTGCTATGGAATTTAGCTTTATTACAAAAATTATGCACGCTTGTGCAAGATTATGCATGAAAGTTTAAGAGCTCATTGAGATTAAATATTGTTAATAGACCTTCATTGGAATTACAAGGCTTTTACATTATGAAGTGATAAGATAAAACTACAACAAGTTGCTAACATTGGGTTGGAGACTAATGGTATAATATATGTGCTTGTTGATGCTATGAGAGGGTGGAGAAAAGACTTGGAAAAAGAAAATCTAAAAATAAATCTAGTAAAGAGTCTTTAGACTTAGAATTAGATTATATCAATGAGGAGGAGAATTCTCCCTTAGGTTTAGACTCATATAGTGAGGCAAGTGATTTAGATAGTGAAAGAAGTAAAAGAAGACAATAAAAAGAAGTCAAGGAAAGACAAAGAGTCTTCTAGGAATCAATTTACAAGTAAGGATAGAGAGGGAAATATATCATTGGAAAGGAGGCTTGAGAAAAATATTAACAAACAATTGATGCATATGGTGGTGGTGAACACTTTGCAATATTTAGAATCTTATAGTATTTGTCAGAACATTAGTCATGAAGCAAAAAAATGTTGATACAATGCAAATGTCAAGAATGCTAGAATATCACGAGCACCATAAGTAGCACATTGTAACGTGTCCGCTCGTCCAATTGTGGGACACGTCTTAGCAGCCCATCGGGAAGAGAGTCTAGAAAGCGCTGGCTGGCACTCACAAGGAATGTCATAGGGTTTGTGATCTAGGTCTTCCCGAGTCTGCCCTGAGCGGAAATGTCCGACCATTCCCACTTAGGACTGACCTAAAGTCACGGTTTCCTTCCTATCAGCAAAGTCTCTAGGAAGTAGCTAGCATGGAGCTCCAAATAAACCACTTTGTGTAGGAACAACGGAGTCGAAGCGGGTTTATGCTGCACTTGGTTCATGGAGAATGGGAAACAAGAGGGATGCGAAGCTCAACCTCTCTACCCATAAGTCATAGTCCCATTCCGCTCCCCTAAAACAGCATAAATCGGGATTCTAACTCTACTGATGCTAGGTCTTCATAGTCTTGTTATCTCGTCTTTTGAGAAAAGTTCCCAGCTAACCAGGACCACCCTTCTGTAGGATGGACCCAAGTCATGTCCACTACACTTTCCTCATTTTTCTTAGTTATCAAATTACCTACCACATTATGTTTGACATGCAAAAGCAGCTTCCTTAATTAATCAATTTAAACACAGGTTCCTTCACGTAGCTTAGGCACTCACACAAAAACAAAGTCAGGCAAGTTCCTTTTTCAAATATCTGATCTTTATTTATCATAGTCCCTGGAATACATCAAGTATCATGCACGAAGGCTATCCTAGCAATCTACAGGATTATTGCTCCAAGTTTCACCCATAGACTAGTACATGGGCCTCAAGATCCCATCTCGAGTCACGTCGGCCTCTTGTGCGGGATTCGGAGGCAAGGAATTTACAGCCAGAGCCTCCCCTAGCACCCAAGCGTCCTCCCGCTCCAAGAAGCACCCACAGAGAGACCTCTCGCAGTGGGTTAGGTCCATATACCCGGTGCAGCTAACAACCCCCTTGGATAGGGCTAGGCAGGTAGTCGGAGGTAACTGAACATGCCTCTCCCTCTAGGTTTTTAACCTGAAGCATTAAGTGTTTTGCCTTGAATTAGTTCCTAAGTGTACAATCATGATCATTTCGGAGGCCGTTTGTACAACCAACTGCTAAGGTGTGATTCCTTTCTCCCGAATGCTCCCAGCATTCGATCCTGGATCGTTCGCAACTTGGCGAGGTTCCAAGGGCTTGGCAAGCTAGGTTGCTTGTTTCCCCTTTATCTTTGGGTTAGGGTTTGTACCCTGTCGACCCTAATTATCCTTACCTTAGGTCTCTTGGTAAAAATAGGTGATGGACAACCCCGTTGTCCTTGGTTGGTCAACTTGCTGGTTATCTCCTAGATTCCTTGAAGTATTTATGTGATCTTTCGTTCGATCCCTAATTGACCAAGGATATTTTTGGTGATACAAGAGTACCTCATCTTAACCCCCTTTTCCAATAGTACTCACATGCACTAATGTTTGCCCCTTTCTATCCCTTTCTTTGAGCTTGTCTAACTACATTGATTAAGACAAGTATTGACTTTACTCAACAATTTCAAGGCCAATGTACAAAGCATGAATTCAACCACTCTAATGCACATTGATTTCATGCAATCTCTCTATGTGTGCATTCTTGATATTACCCATGCATGCAATAGTTCCTTCGCATGCATCTAATAAGGATACGACAACCATATCACTTGATTTCGCTAATCAATTCTAGAGAAAGACCCTTAAGATATGTCTACCCTTCCATGCACTTATCTTTTCATGATCATGCAATTAAGGTATGAAAGAAACCCATGATAAATACTAGTCACAAGCAGTAGTTTTGTACGACACATGCGAAGGTCCTTTCAATGCATGCGACTTAACACATTGCTTGTTCATGTGAGAATCTTTCCCATGCATTTAGAAGTTTTCCTTGCATGTATCTAATATGATTGTGATACTTTATGCATTTCACTATCAATGTCAAGAGCAGACCCTAGGATATGCCGTTTCCAATTCAATACACAATGGAGTATAATTAATATATTTGGGACATGAAATTAATACTGAGTTGTTCCATTAGTGCAGCTGACTTCCATGAAATCACCCCGTGTTTGCAAATATTCATGCAACTCATGCGCTAGTCTTTTTTATTAAATTCAAGGGAACCTTCTTAACAATGCAAAGAAATAATTTTTATGAGAGTGTCTAATGCAAAAATTCCCTATGAATTTATTCGATATGTATTTCATGAACTTTGTATATATGAGGTTACGTAATCATTTAACATATTGAGTTCATCGAGAAGGAGTGCAAGATCATGGACCTGATTCTTCACAATCAAAACCCCATTAGCAGCCACTCCTCCGCCTTGGGTAGAAACACCTAGAGAGTTGCTAGCTGCATGCCTCTTGGGTGCCACCTTTCGCGGGAATCTAGTGGCCTTTGTGTGCGGGGATAGCTATTGGATGCGTAGGAATTTCCTGCAAATTGTCCAACAGCTTCCCACCAATCCTCACGGCCTTTGCACTTGAATCGATGTGGCCATGGATTAAGGAAAAATTAAGCCGAGTCTTGCAGGTGAAACACCTCCTAAAGGAGATGCTTTGGAAGCTTCCAAACTCCTTTCTCTTCTCCCACTTCTTCTTCTTCTTCCCTTTTTCTCCTTCTCTCTCTCTTCTTCTTCTTCTTCTTCTTCTTCTTCTTCTTCTTCTCCTCTCTCTCTCCCTTCTTCTTCTTCTTCTCCCCCTTCTCTTCTTCTCCTTCTCTCTCTCTCTTCTTCCTCTTCTTCTTCTTCTTCTCTTCTTCTCCTTCCCTCTCTCTCCCTCTTCTTCTTCTTCTTCTCCTTCTCTTCTTCTCCCTCTCTCTCTCTCTTCTTCCTCTTCTTCTCTTCTTCTCCTTCCCTCTCTCTCCCTCTTCTTCTTCTTCTTCTCTCTTCTCTCTCTTTTCTCTCTCTCTCTCTCTCATCACGGGGGGGAGGGGGGAGGGGGGAGGGTCTTCTGCCTGACGACAAGGAGGGGGGTCTCTGACGAGTAGGACGGGGACTGCTACTGAAGCTGAGGAGGAGGATGCCGCTGATCACTAGGGAGGAGGGGGGAGACTCCCTTATATGGTGGAGAGGAGGCCACACGAGGGGGGAGGGAGACGGCGCCACCCTCCATCTGGGGGGCTGCATGCCCCCCATCACTCACTTCACTCCCTCTCTATCTCCCCCTGACGTGCTCTTGGCGGGGAGAGAGAGAGGGATAAAAAAATTTGTACTAAAAATTTTTCTTTGAGGGTATATTACACACATGTAAGTGATATTGCACTTGAGAGGACACCACAAAGAGGATTTAGAAGATTAGCAAGAAAATGTTAGACACAAAAACAATGGAATAATGACCAATCAAGACCTTGGAATAATGGACTACAAAGGCAGAGAGAATCTTACTAATCCTTCGAAGACAATGACATATGTTAGGATTGAACTATGAGTAATGGGCATGCCATAGGGCTAAAAGAGAAATCCCTTCATGACTATCAGCACCAACACTAGTTGTCCTAACAGAAATCCCTAAAGAGATCATAGAGGGGTAGCTTATAGGCTAGTAGCTTAAGTAAAGAACTAAGGAAGTTGAGATAATAGAGGTGTCATTCAAAGGGGAGCAATCTATAAGTGTTGGAACAACATATAGAATGTGATTTTTCAAATTTATTCATAGTGTAGGGATGTCTAGAAGAACCACAAGTCCTAACTATTACTAGAGCCAAAGCCAAGATTTGGATGTGAAGGAGAAAGCTAGGAAAGTAGCATCAAAAGAGATATTGAGACTATAGAGAAAAAGATAGGGTAAATCAGTTCAACGTTGCACAAATGCACTATACGAAATTTTCAGGACCTAAAACGGGCCCGACACTAGCTATAGGCACTAACCGGGCCTCTAACACATAAGAAAACCCCACAAAGCCTTGGAGTTAGGAGCATCCAAGGGACACATTGCCCTAATTGCTAATGTAGATATTACGGTTGTAATAGAATGTTGTCCAATGATTGTCCTTCCTTACTCCTCAAAGGAAGATCCAACACATCTTGGTGTAGTACACTAATATGATACAAACATAAAGGAGGCACCCCTTTGGCCGAATGCCACAGCCCACTACAACTCTCCTACACCGAGGGAATTGGCCCCTTGATGTGCTACTAACACAAATAATACAGACCTAACATGCTGCACTCTTATTTTAAATGATCCAAGAGATAAAATTTCCTCACTTGACAATTTCCCAAAGAACCCAAATGCCTAGACCTATAGTTTAGGTGCCTCACAACTCAGTGTGGGTCATATATATTGAAAACCAATTGCAATGCATCCAGGAGTTATCGTGTGATACGCACAATATGAAATTGTGAATGACACACCTCGTGCTCAAACATTTTGTTATAAAAAACTAGCAATGTGAGGTGCAAACACAATTCTTTAATGGTTTCCAAGCTACTCATAATTACACTATTGCTAGAGACTAGTGCCGAGTCTCCTCATGCTACTAGTCTCTCTTAAATTTGAATGGTGATCGACTTGTATGCTTTGCATAATCAACTAAATCAAAATTTAAAATATTTTCAGTGACCACTCACTTTTACAATCCTTCTTTCCTTCTAGCATTTAGGTTTTGCATTCATTGGATAGGTGTAGCATTCATTTTTGTGTAGTTTTTCATGTAAAAATTGATAAAAACCATACTCTAACATAAGAACAAGGTTGGCTTATCCCTCATGCTCGAGGCTTGTTTTACGTTGAAAAAAATAAAGTATATTTTTCCTTAATTTTTTAGACAAAAAAACTATGTTTTTTCCTATTTTTCCTCATTCATTTGTTCATAAAAATGTGAATATTTTTTATTTATGTTTCTTGACTGATCATATTGACTAAAAAATGCATTTTATTGGTTTTTTATTCCACATGATCCGAAATGGAAGAAACCCTCATTTTTCCTCATAAAAGACGCATTTCCAGTTTTAAACTATTTAATATGACCATGCTCAATTGCTACTCGGTCAATCTTCGAAACCACTTTCCAATCCCGTCTTCTGTTTCTTCCAACAAGGTTTAATTCCTACCTTGGAGTAAAATATTTGGGCACATTTTTGTCACTTTTCAGGATCTAAAATCCATCTCTCATTGGCGACCATAGGATAGGGTGACTCAACCTGTTGAATCCCACAAACCAATTTTCACAAACATAACCATAAAGACCATTGAGCTTATACAAAAAATACAAAACAAAATGCATCATAGCTCTTACCCTACCCCCTAACAAAATCAAGGCATGAAAATCCACAAGGGATTGGCCCAACATAATCTGATAGAAATCCAGAGCTAGTCCCTAACAAACTGTTCTAACACGAACTAGCTAAAAATCCTATCAAAGAGGTCATCCTAGTGGTGGTCTAAACTACCTATCTAACTTAGGACAACTGGACTAGAACCTTTTGCTAGGTGGGGACTCCTATAGCCTGATCATTATAGTTTCTTCTTATAACACATTTTCCTTTCAAAGTTTCCATACTCGAGTGTGTCAAAAGGAGAGACCTGAGCATATACTGACCAAGGAGAACATGGCATCGGCCTCAGGTACCCAAGAACCTACCAAGCTCTCGCAAGGCAAAACTTAATCATTTTTTAACTCTCACTTTTAACTTTTCTCCAGCCTTCCTTTCTTTTCTTTTCGACTAGTTGCTACCCCTAGGAAGACAAGGCATCGACCCCGATCTGTTGACTCATCCCCAGGAACCTACCAAGCCCTCGCAAGGTGATAAACTGGTTGTAGGAAGTTTCTTCCTTTTTCTTTGTCCTTTTTCTTATTGAGGGTTTAGAACCCCTTTTTACACACCTATGTAATTTTTATCTTGAGATTGATTAAGAACTTGCTCTTCTTTTTAATATTTTGGCAGGCTTCTCTAACTATCTCACAACTAATAGAAACTCCTAGAATGACCACCTAGCAAGTTACCAAAATAGGGACACTAGAACTGCCTTCTAAAATAGGTCTTTTAATGCATGACAATGCCTTTGGGAGGAGGCAACAACTACTCAAACCTCCCCCAGACATAAACTTGGGACTTCATGCCTTGATTGCCAATCCCCACAAATGAAAAGAAAATAATCCCCACATACACATATGACACTATTAGCTTAAGGGAGAATCTCAAAAAGGTGACAACACCACTTGGAATGACCACAAGAAGCTCCTCCACAGCAAAGGCTTCCTCTAGCCACTTTGTCCAACTTGTGTCATGCAATCATTAAGACAAAAAACCATTAAACCAAATACATGGTTTTCTTGGCGTATACATTGCACCTTATCTGGTTAGCCAAGGTGAACCAAAGATGTCATGAGATGTAAGGGCTAGCCCCATCTCTTATGCCACACAACTCAACGCTTGATCTTGGGCTTTTGTAGATCCACTAGCCCAAGCCTTTCTACTGATATCTCAACAATAAGGCCCATCCCTTCTTGGGTACTATGAGTTGAATGAGTTACCTCCTTAGGCTTATATAACTCATCTCCTTGGTTATTATTCAAACGGATCGGTTGTCCTAACTGAATCATAGATCTATGATCATTACCTATGTCAATGATACGACCCAAACTAGGAAGAGCTTCAAGCCTATGCCCATCACCTAGATGCATCTTAGGCCGGTGCATATTGTCAGATGTATCAATATGGCTTTTGGTCACATCCACTTGGAAATTCATCAAAGCATATCCATATGGAATGTTTGGCCTTTCATCTAACACATAAACCCCACATTTAGAAATTTTGGGTCTCCAATCCCATCTTATATTACTTTTTATATTCTTATATTACCTCAATTTGCCACATTGGTCTAATGGACTTAATGCAGGCCTATTGCTATGGTCAATTGGCCTCACATCGTTATGACTTCTATCGAGCATAAGTGGACCTTTGGCATAATGTATCTTCTTCATATGAGATGTCTTTCCTTGCCTTTGTCCACTCTGTGATGATGACTGATTATTCATAGGAACCATGGTCTTACTAAAAGAAATAGCATCTACTCGAAAGCATGATCCATCCATAAATTGGAAAGGTCTTTCAAGAGTCTTACTAAGAGCACAACTAGAACCACTCATAGCACGCCTATCCACACTTATGGGCCCAATGGTTCTATCACTAGTGCCTCCATAGCTATGTCTCATGGAATTGTTGCAAGCCTCGATGAGACTTGCTTGGCTAGAAATCTTTTTACCACCAAGAGACATCTTATCCCTGCTCATAGGATCGCCACTTCCTACTTGGAGATTTTGGCTACCAAGATCCCCTACTAAGGTTGTCTTGGTATTAGAAAATGAATTTTATCCTTGCAAAATTGACTAGATATTTGGATGCACTTGCACTAAATGGGAGAAACTCCAAAATTTTTCCCAACATCTTCAAATATAGTTCTCATAGTCAATTGCATGCATCTTAGCCTCATTTAATGACTTAGGATCTTGCATTCTCACTTGGATTTGCTTAGTAAGCACTAGACCACTCATAAAGATCTCACATAGCATATCACCTGGCAACATAGTGGCTCTTCTTGGTTGGCCAAAGCCTAAGAATATCATCAAAGGCTCTAGCATATTCTTTTGCAGAAGGGTAAGACTCTTGTCTAATATGTAGAAGCTACCCTAAAACCTTGGTCACATGCACTTTCTTTTCATACTCATCTAAAAATGTATCACATAGCTCATCAAAGGATTTAATCGACCCTCTTGGGAGGCTCTAGTACCATTTCCTAGCTTCTCCCTTTACGGTGCTAGAAAATAGAAGCATCCGATGAATATCATTGAACCTACTTGCAAAGCAAGTTAGGCCATATTCTTTTAAGTGCAACATTGGATCCTCCTTTACTAGCCCATGAAACACTGGGAGATCCCTACTATAAGGAGGAGGGAATTTAGTCCTCTCCTTTGGGATCAGCACTGGGTCATTAAAATCTTCATATTTGTCATGATCTAGTTCCAGCCTTTTAGGGTATTTGGCCTATTCCATTTCCACCTTTATTGGTGTGGGAAGGTTGATACTATCCTTGTCGTCCCTTTCTGCCAACTCATAAAGTGGTCTAGGGAGGCCTATGCTATGTAATAGGGAGTCTACCCCATCACCTATTGATGATGCTTCAATGCATCCAAGAGTTACCATGTAATATGCACAATGCAATTGTGAATGACACCTCATGCTCAAACATTTTATGATAAAAAACCAACAACGTGAGGTGCAAAGACAATCCTTTGATGATTTCCAAGCTACTTGTAATTGTGGCATTGCTAGAGACTAGCATCGAGTTTCTTTGTGCTACTAGTCTCTCTTAAATTTGAATGGTGATCGTCATATATGCTATGCATAATCAATTAAATCAAAATATAAAATATTTTCAGTGACCACTCACTTTACAACCCCTCTTTCCTCCTATTGTTTAGGGTTTGCATTCGTTGGATGGGTGCACCGTTCATTTTTATGTAGTTTTTCATGTAAAAATCAATAAAAACCATACTCTAACATAAAAACAAGGCTAAAATGAGGATTATCCCTCATGCTCCAGCCTTATTTTTCCTTAAATTTTTAGATGAGAACCTATATTTTCCCTATTTTTTCTCATTTATTTTCTCATAAAAATGTGATGTTTTCTGATTTATGTTTCTTGACTGATCATATTGACTAAAAAATGAGTTTATTAGTTTTTAATTCCATATGAACTTCATTCCCTAACCTAGAACTAAAGAAACTCTCATTTCCCCTCATAAAAGACACATTTTTGGTTTTAAATTATTTATTACGACCATGCGTGACTATGGGTTTTGCATTTTATCATGTGTAGTCCTCAAACATACTTCAAGCATGATTCATACAAATTTTATTTCCATGTGCACATCATTTAGGCCATTCAATATAAAAAATAATCACATTTTCTTTATAAAAATAGGCATACCACTAGTTTGCATGTTGTTGGTGCCCACAAATGACTTAGTGTATAGCCAGCATCGACATCATCAATCTCTCATCCATGCTAGACATCAATTCTCAAAGTCCTTTTGATCTTATAGCAATCCGGGCATCATTACATCCTCTTCTTGATTCTTTGCATGTGAAGTGCCTCCTAGAGGAGAGAGATGGAGGAGAGCGAAAGACTAATTTCTGATTTCTTCATCCGGGCAGCAATTTCACAAATGGAGGTAGGCATCAGAGAGTGAAAAATTGGTGGAATCCATTGCTTTGCTCCAATCTATGGCTTACTTGCAGCTAGCATGAGTCCCCCCTCCAAAAAAACGGCATAAGGAAGAAGGCACCGTTTTGCATGGCACCGTTGTTTCAAAAAGCCCCCCCCCCTCCCCAATAACATTAAAAATTTTTGGGGTCCATTGGTCCCCCCAAAGGCATACCCAAAAGTTTTTTAAGACTTGGCTCTTTTGACTTTGTCCTGTTCGGCCTCCCGTCTCAACCGTTCAGCTTTTGAATCAAGTTCTAGACATTTCCACTTGCCCAACTCGGGGTCTCACATTATTGGCCACTTGCACTTGTTTGACAAGGTACCTATAAAAATTATGAAAATTTTGAAATTGCTACTTGTTCCATCTTTGAAACCGCTTTCAAATCCCGTCTTCCACTACTATAAATTGGCAAATCTGTCTCTATTGCTTCCAATGCGAGTTCCAACGAGGTTTAATTCCTGCCTTGGAGTAAAATATTTTGGCACATTTTTATCACTTTTCAAGATCTAAAATCCATCTCTCATAAATATAGGAAAGACAAGAGTTTGCTAATAAACAAGAATGTCTACAAGTGATTACATAAAAAATATATTAATGATAAAGGCTTAAGTTTGCATGAATAGTAAGAGAACTCTCATGAGCTGTTTAGAGCATCCATTGAGTATTCTCTACAATTGACTCTAGAACAAATTCTAGATCTTATTTCAATTTTTTAAGAAGAGTTACTATTAAGAATCATGACTAACCAAGGAAAAGTATGGTAGTAATATACTAAAGATGCAGAGGGTACATCGGAATGCTAGGCAATGATTTCTACCCAGACAAAGGTAGTAGACTATAAGTTATCCACCGTCTAAGTAAAGTATTTGGGAAAGAATTTTGATTATGTTCTAATCGACAAAGATCAAGGGTTAATATCATCCATGAAGAACTTTACATTGCTTATTATTTTTACCATTTCAAGTAAAGATGGTTGACCAAAGGAGACCAACCTTTGGGGATCTTGAAGAATCAATTAATTAAAGTAGTAGGATTCAAATTTAGAGTTATCTTTACTATATTTCTCATGGAGCATTTAAGTGACCCTTATCATATGTTGTTGGGTATACCCTTGTTCAAGTTGTCCAAGCTTAAGTTTAGACCTTTGGTGACTCAAACTATTAATATAGCATCAAACATAGGTGATGATAAATTTTATATCCAAGTTAGTCCAATTGTAATAATCCCAATGTGTTCAAAGTGGATATGAAATAAAATTTTACAAAATATAGTGTATCACCCACAAATTTTTCATAAATCACATTTTTTCTTCTTCCTCTAACAATAACATGTACAAAAATTATAGATAAGATACAACATAAAGGAAAGTGGCCTCCTAAGTCAAACAGTGCATAAGTGACTATACTAATCAAGTGGGCACTATAACTATCCCAATTATAGGTAGATGTATCTAAACAAATATAATAAGTGATAAGTTAGTAGCCATGTGAGGATCATAATGACCATTGACATGCTAAGTGTAGGTAGATGTAACTAAACAAATATAATAAGTGATAGGTTAGCAGCCATGTGAGGATCATAATGACCATTGACATGCTAAGTGTAGACATATTGACCTATCTAACTAAGCAATCCATCATTAATGTTCACACATATTGAGCTTTCCATCTCAACACTCTCCCTCAAGCTTAACTGCATCTTTGCAACTCCAAGTAAGCTTTGAGATTTCTAAAGCTTCTCTACACCCAATGCCTTTGTCAAAATGTCAACTATCTAATCTTGTGTCCCAACATATACCAAGTCAATCTCTCTTGCAATTACATTCTCTCTCAAAAAATGATAATGCACCTCAATGTATTTTGTCCTAGCATGGAATATTGGGTTCCTAGCCAATTACTGCTTATGTTTTCATAGTGAATGACAATTGTACCATCTCCCTGCACATCCAAATCACCTAATAACTTTTGCAGTCATACAACCTCGCATGTTGCCATAGCAACACCTCTATACTAAGCCTCTATACTAGATAAAGCAATCATTGTTTGCTTTTTGCTACTCAAAGTAATTGTTGCACTACCAATGGAAAATATGAATCCTCTAGTAGATCTTCTATCAAACTTACTACCAGCCCAATCTACATTTGTGTACTCAAACACTTGTACATCCTTACTTGCCTCATAAAAAAGTCGATAATGCCAGGTGGACTTCACATGCCTCAATGACTCTATCCAAATGAGGCTTTCTAGGTACCTATATAAACTAATGCCAAGTGGACTTCACATGCCTCAATATGCATGTGACTCTATCCAAATGAGGTTTTCTAGGTAACTATATAAACTAACTCACAAGTCCAATGGCATAGCTCAAGTCTAACCTTGTGATTGTCATATAGGTACTTGCATAAACCAACTCACAAGTCCAATGGCATAGTTGTGATTGTCATATAGATCAAACTTCCTACTATCTTCTTGAACATAGTAAGGTTTTCTATCTCATCTCCAATACTAACTCTCAACTTTCCGCTTTGCTCCAATGGCACCGAAAGAGGCTTACATGCCATCATACCATACTTGGATGACATATCCAAGCCATACTACCTTTGCGATGGATACCCATATACCATCTACACATCTAATCACCTCAATACTAAGAAAATATCTCAATTCACCCAAATCTTTCATCTCAATTTTTTATTTCAAAAGGCCCTTAAAATTAGCAATTTCACTCTCACACTCACATGTAATAATCAAGGCATTCACATAGATGACTATGACAACTAAACTTGCATCACCCTTCTTCACATAAAGTGAGTGATTTGCATCAAAGACATAAAATCCAATGTTGACAATATACTCTCCAATATTGTCAAATCATGCTCTAAGTGCTTGCTTTAGTCCACAGAGGGCTTTTTTAAACTTACACACATATGTAGGATGCTCTAAATCCTCATAACCTATTGGTTGCTCCATATACACCCCTTCTTGCAACCTACCATATAAGAAGGAATTCTTCACATCCATTTGTTGTAAACTCTAACCTTTGACTATTGTCAAAGTAATCACACATTTGATAGTTTCCATCCTAGTAACTAGACTGAATATCTCTTCATAATCTATGCCGTATGTCTATGCATAGCCTTTTGCAACATGCTTGCCTCATATCTTCTAATAGAACCATCTGCATTATGCTTTATTTTATAAACCCACCTACAACTAATAGCTTTATTGCCCTTAGTCAATGGTACAATATCTCAACTTTTGTTGCCCTCTAATGTAGCCATCTCCTCATCCATTGCTGCATACTAATGAACATGACCAACATCCTCCTTAAATCAAGCGGGCTTAGCATTCTCAATTATCTTTACCATATAATCATAATGGTGAGCTACATAACTCTCAAAACTAAATATTTTAACATGATACCTCACTCTACTAGAATGCATACCAATGGATCACCCAATGAAGTCCTTACATTACCATGTGCTCTCTATACACTTAGTATCTTGACAGAAGGAATACCAAGCTCATCATCCAAACTCTTTGAACCACTAAGAGTCTCCATCAAGAACCACATGACTCTAGATGCATTATTACCATGTGACAATTTATTCTTCCCTTTGTCATTACCTATCACACTAATAGATGCACATGAAGATGTGGGACTACTCTTTAGTCTCCTAGATCATGGACTAACTATAGATCTACTACTAGATGATATCTCTAGTCCACTATGAGTCCATGATTCTTACTTTTCTATCTACATATGACTATCATAATCAGCAGCATCATTCAATGCATCTCCATTTGATGCATATTAAGTGTTCATCTCATGAAAAATAACATCCTTACTCACTCGAAACTCACCACTAACACGGTTTTAACAACAATGCCTTTTTTTCTTAGTAGAGTGTCCACTAAAAATATAGCTTTCAGGCTTTAGGTCCAATTTATTCCTTAAGGCATCAAACGCATGAACATATACAATACAACCAAATGCTTTCAAGTGTAACACATTAGGTTTCTTGCCTATAAATCATACTTTAGGAGTCATACAATGAACTATAGACAGTTGTGGGAGACATGTTCATAATGTAGATAGTAGTATAAACAACCTCAGAACAAAAATGCTTGGGTATATTCTTTTTAGCCATCAATGTACTTGCAACTTTTGCAATATGTCTATTTTTCATTTTTGCAACCCCATTCTATTGTGGGTATACTTGCATGTAAGCTGTCACTCTTTTCCATAAGACCTCAAAAAATCAATGACTTCATTATAGAGGTATTCTCCCTCTCCATTTGACCTCAAGCACTTAACTTTTAAGCATGCTTATGTTTCAACAATAGCCTTGAAAGTTTTGAAATACTCAAATACCTTACTTGTTTTATGCAATCATCAATGAATGTAGCAAAATACTTATTGCCACACTAAGATATACAATCTATGTAGGTCCCCCAAATAGATGTATGCACAACATCAAGTATATTCTTGCTTACATCTCTATCATGTGAAAATGGTTGCCTTGCTTGCTTTCGAAACTGATATGCTTCACAAACTTTATGTAATTCTACAACTTTGAATGTAGAAAAACTTGTTGCCAACCCTTTCAAATACATTAATTTCAACCTTTGTAGATTTGCATCTCCAATGCATTTGTACCATATTTTAATGTTTGCAAACACACCTTTTCCTTTAGCATATATATCAACATTTATTTAGCAAGAATTCTAGCATCCAAAGTAAATATGCAATGAGATCTACTTCCTTTTGCAACCAACTTGAACAAGTCTTTAACAAAACAACCCCTTCACATTAAAACTAACATGGGGCCCTTGCTCTACTATTTGACCAATAGATACCAAATTCTTTGGGATGGATGGCATATGTAAAACATCTAACAAACACTTTGTCTAACCATCATGCATGACAAAGGTACTTTTTCAATATGTGAAATTGGATGAAACAAATCATTGTCTCTACATAATCTAGACTTTGTAAATCTTACATCTCTCCAAACCATTCAACATGGATGATCTATGGATGGATGTACCAAAATCAATAAATCATACACCATCACATGCCCTCTTTCCTATAATAGCATTCATCATAAGCTGCATAACAAATAAACACTCATTTTTTTCATCCTTCTATCTTGAGGACGATACATAATTTCCTTCATGTAATTTACCACTGCAAATGTCATCCTTCTTATCAAAATAGTGGGTTGCAATATGAAATGTTCTTCTATAATAATAGTAGAAAATACTAAAATTCTTGGAACCTCTACTTTTCCACCCACCTATTCCTCTAGATCTCCTCTATCTTTAGAATTATTAGGCCTCCTAAAATTTGTATATTACCAAATTGTTAATTAAACATGTTTTGCTCGTGACCACTAGCACGACCTATACCATGACCTCTTGAAGAGGACTTTCCATGTCACCTTCTTGAACTTTAGTAGAATGCTTGGACTCATTCACCACTTCTTTCAAGATGATTGACATTGCATGTTATGATAATGAGATAGACTAACTCGTCAAAATCTGAAAATGGCTTTCATATATACACAAAAGTAACACAAAGATTTCCAAAATTTCTCATCATTAAGGCCACCCTAAGTAGATGATATCAAACCATCATCATCAAGCATTACATCAATAGCCCTTAAGGCATCTACAATGCTTCTCACCTTCAAAACATACTCATTTACAGGCATATTCTCTTTCTTCAAGGTATTCAACCCTTGCTCGAGTTAAATTTTTTGTGCCTTTGTATTTACTGAAAATATATTCTTTGACGTTAAGTTGCATGTGAAGTTTTTGCATTTTTTATATCCCCAACATAGTGTTACCAATGATTGCAAACAAGTAATACATTATGTACTTTTCTTTTGCATTCCATTCTTTCCATTGAAGGGAGGTGAGCCCTAAAGTGGAAGCACAAGTGGGAGCAAGAACTATGGTGGAAGTACAAAGAGCAAGAGGGAGAGAGACACACACAATGTGGGAATTCCAACAATCACAATGTGTGACCAGCCTTCCCTTTATTCAAATGTCACTAAAAGAATAAAGAATAAAGTGATAGTGATAGGTGTCCATCGCATGCAATGTGTAGGCATGAGTAGTGTTAGTGTAGTAATACACGAGCGGCTAGTCAAATACATCTTTATCTCCAACAACCTCCCACTTAAAGGTGAATCTACCCTAGTGAGGAGTGAAAAGAAAAAAGAAAAGACAATATAATGTAAACATAGATACAATAGGATGAGGAAATATGTCATCTCATCCAACGCCCATCAACCTCCTAAAGAAGGCAAAGTGCTCTGTAGAGAGGCTTTTTGTGAGAAAGTCTATAGGATTCTCGTCAGTTGATATCTTGACAAGGTCAACAGGCCTGTCCTCAATGACCTCATGATCAAATGAAGTGATATCTCACCTCAATGTGTTTTGTATTTGCATAGAAGACTGGATTCTTGGCTAATTGGATAGCACTCATAGAATTTGAATTTATTGTAGGGATAGTATCTGCAATACCAAGGTCACCAATTAAATGACCCAACCAAATGGCCTACTTTGTAAGCCTCAGTGGCTATAGCATACTCGGCCCTCTGTAGTAGAAAGGGCTATGCATTTTTGCACCCTAGACATCCATGAAATAACACCTCCAACAAAGGTGAACACATAGCCAGAAGTGGACTTCCTACTATGTGCATGTCCTGCATAGTCAAAGTCAGTATATCCCATGACTCCTGTATCCTGGCTGCCATAGCATATACACATATTAGTAGTGCCCTTCATGTACCTCATGATACCCTTCATGGCATCCCAATGCCTCTTGCCAAGTGTAGCCATATAACGTACCACAACACCAATTGCAAATGCAATATTTGGATGGGTGGCTATCATGGCATACATGAGACTACTCACTACACAGATGCATAGGGAATCCTGGCCATCTCGGCCCTCTCCTCGTCTGTTTGTGGACAATGGGCCTGTGATATCTTCACATGGGAAGGCAATGGTGGACAGCCAATAGGCTTCACATCCTGCATATGTAAGTGCTCAAGGACTTTATGAATATACTCCTTTTGTGATAGATAGAGTAGTCCTTGAGACCTATCACGTGCGTAATGCACATACCAAGTATATGAGAGGCCTATTCCAGATCTTTCATCTCAAAGCTCTTCTTGAGTTGAGCATTAAGAGCATCTAGCTCATCATGAGCTTTCCTTGCTAAAAGCATTCCATCCACATAGAGTATCCAAATCAGTAATGAACCATTATGGGATTCCTTTGAGTACAAGCATAGGTCCATAGCACTGTGGTTGTAGCCCTATGACTTCATGAATGCATCAAATTTGTGGTATCATTCCCTAGGTTCCTACTTCAAGCCATAAAGACTCTTCCTCAATCTACACACTAGGTGTTCCCTACTAGACTCTGCAAAGCCCTTAAGCTACTCCATGTATATCTCATCATGCAAGTCCCCATGTAAGAAATCCGTGTAGATATCCAACTGATACAAGTCCAAGTCAAGCTATGAAACCAAAGCTAAGCATAGGAGGGTGGTCATCTTAATCACAGGAGAGAAAACCTCATCAAAGTCAATACCATGCTCCTGCTTAAAACCCTTTGCTACTTATCTGGCCTTGTATGATGGCATGGGGTGTCTAGGGGTCCTTTTCAACTTGTATACCCACTTGCAAGGCAAAGTCAGCTTGCCACAAGGCAAGGAAACCAAATTCCATGTACAATTCTTATACAATGAGTCAATCTCAAACTGCATAGCCCTCTCCCAAGAGTGATTGTCAACCCTGTGCATAGCCTCATCATAGTGAGAGGATCTCTTGCATCTATAACCAATACATGATTTATGGAGGGCTCATAATTGTTAGGAGGTCGTCTATCTCTAGTAGAATGCCTCAATGCAAAACTGTGCTACCTATCCAACATCTTGTCTAACATCTTGGTCATGAAGATCAACTACTGGTGTGTAGGGTGTCCAAATAGCTGTGCGGGAGCAAGGGACTCCTCCTGAAAGATAACCATGCATATCTTGACAACTTTCTCAAGCTGCATATGCATTTTGTCCTCATGGAACACAACATCATGGTTGCAAATCACTTTTCATGCCTGCAGATCCCAAAGACGATATCCCATCTCACCTACATCTCCATAGTCAAGGAAAATGCATTTCACACTTTTAGGATCCAGCTTATTGCATTTGTCCTTGGGCACATGGCAAAAGGCCTCATATCCAAAGACACGCAAATGAGCATATGAGGGAGGCGTTCTTATCCATAACTCCTTTGCAACTTGGAAGTCAATACCACTGCAAGGTGACCTGTTAATGAGATGCATGGCAATAGAGACTGCCTTAGCCCAAAAATGCTACGGTAAGCTTGCTTAGCTAAGAACACTGAGAACCCTCTCCTAGATAGTCCTATTCATACACTCAACCATACCACTCTAGGCAAGGGTGTAAGGGGTGGTCAACTAGCACTTAATACCCCACTTGTCATAAAACTGCTCAAAGGCACGTTGTCAAAGAGTTTACTGTTCATAATATAAATCATGGGATTCTTATGAACGCAGAAGAACTTCACTGGGAGTTATATGAGGAATTTGCATATAAAATTCAAACATTGTTATCCAATAACCAACTTAGTTACATAAGTTCTTTTGTATTTAGCATATAATTTTCCATTATACCATGTATATTGATGAAAAATAAGTCTATGGAAACCTATAACTTGGTTAACTGGAAGTAATTGATAGTCTACAGGATAAATCACATTGATTCAAGTGTAAAAATATGGTCAGAACTCAAGAAAAATGCCAAAATTTGCCAAAAGTCCACTAAGTTCACAAGGGACCTGAAGTAATAGACTTAAGTGACCAGTAAGTGACTTGGGTAGGTCAAAAAGTGACCTGGACCTGAGCAGGGAGCAGCCCGCATTTTTTGGCGCAAAATGCGGGCTGCACAGTCTGAGCACAATTGGAGAAAGCTGGAGCTATGGTGCATGCTTTGGAGCATGCAAACTGAAGATCAACAGGCCCAAAAGCTAAAGATGTAAACATGGTGAGAGCTCCACTTCTGTGCCCATTTGGTCTGACAAAAATGCATGTTGAAACAGTCTATAAAAGAGGGAAATTTGAGAGAAAAATATTCAGCTTGCTCTTATGCACGACCTCTCATTTTGTCTACCTCATTCTTGGTCCAATGAAGCCCAACTTGTACCCAAGTACTTGAGTGACTTTGGGGTAAGCAAAGGGTGAGGATTTTGAAGGTATATGGGCTGTTATGGGCTCAAATAACCAGTCATAAACAGGGAAACCCACTGTTATTGTCTATTTTAATGAGCAAACAAGAGATTTATGTGGTTGTAATGGAAGGAAATGACCTCTTTTCATCAGGACTTTGTTCATTAATGATTAGAGGAGCTTCTTCATGAGTTTATGGACTCGTTATGAGCTTGATTATGGGCTGGAATTTTCTATTTTAAAACAGAGCTGAAGCTAAAATTATGCTTCTTCAATTCATTTCATGTATCATTAGCCCAAATCTTGAATGTATTTGAGTCTATCAACATAATACTTGTTCCAAAGGGTTGAAATCCATCTATGTACTTGAAATAAAAGCCATTAGAACTTACATTTGATATTCATAATTGAGTTGAGAATCTGAAAATATCCTTTGTGATATGATGTATGTATCCAGAGGCATTTGATGTAATCAAGATAGAGTTATTTCTTCCGTTCATGTATGCTAACTACATAGAGAAAAAGCTTGAATTCTTCTTCCGTACCTAAATCTTTTGTATATCCTGATCTTATTAAACCTCAATCTATTTCCCCTTCCTGAACTTTGAATCCTAAACTCCTCTTCTGCACTAAAGCCTCGGTGGTAGACCTTCAGCCCTTAACACGAACCTGACGTGAAGGTCCGTTGCAGAAGAAGAAGTCCAATGGGAGAAACATCAAGTTCGGGAGGAGATGCCTTGCAATAGTTGGTTTGTCTAATGCAAGAAAGCCAACAACAACAATTGCAATTTCAGGAACAGTTGCAATTGCAACAACAACGGAGACAAGAAGAAGAGCCGATTGATGCTGCTGCCATTAAAGCCTTAAAAGCAGTTGGACAAGAGCTCAAGCAATTTAATGGGCAAAATGTATCCTCTTTTATCCGCCTTTATACTGACAATATGGTCTTCTTTGGAGTCCCTCAATATGCCTGGAGCCATTATTTTGCCCATCTGGTTGTGCATGGTCTCCAGGACTGAATTCATGGTCTTTTCCAAAAAGATGCGGGATGGACTGTGTTCAAGAAGGCTCTTCGAGAAGAATTTTTCCTTGAAGATTCTAGCCTTATGACAAAGAAAATCTTCACCGAATGGGTCGAAAGGCTCAATAAGGGTCTAACCGCCACTGCTCTTCATCGAGAATTTGAAAGCAAATTTGCCCAACTAGATCCTAACGACCAACAAGGTATGGAAAGTCAAAAGATTCTGACTCTGAGTCGGGAAATTAACTGATCGACTTGAAGACCCTGACTCTGAGTCGGGATTGAAAACTGCTTGGAGTGATATCACTGAAGCAGTTAATATGATTGCTCGAAGAGAGCGATTGCGCCTAAGATGGGGATCAACCCCTGTAACAACAGAATCTATGAAGGAGCCTGTTCCAGTTTCTCGACCTCCTGTCTCTATGGCCAAGTAACCAAGAAATTATGCTGCTCCATCTCCAAAGAAGGATGTCATGGACAAGCTAATTAAAAGCATGCGGGATCTCCATCTTAATCTAACGGAGATTAATTCTAAAGTGGAAAGGCTTGATGTAAAAGTAGAAGAAAGGGGTCGGGTCAACTGCCCAAAGGCATGTACAAGAAGGCTTCAAAAGACGTTGTATTTGGTGTGATAGCCTTCAGCATGACAAGAGGGAGTGCGGTGCATTCCGTGAAGCTGAAGCACAAAAATTAGTCTTTTGGAAGGATGGTAAAATTCATGCATCCGAGACCGGGCTTCCTCTTGAGCCAAACTTCGGCAACGGTGGCATGAAGAAAAGATTGGAGGATTTGGCAACAAGAACAGCATATGCAGTTGTTGATGCTGCAACTTATGGGCTGCAAATTGAGCCAACTAATGAAATTGTTAAAGCATGTAAAACTAATGCAAAATCTAAAGTGTGGATGCAGGCCTTGGATTACATGGAGCAAGGCAAGGCAACTAAAGATGATTTAACCACTGCCAGTCAATGTATTCGAGGAAGAATCGGTTGGACCGAGCCTGTGGATTCATTTTCAGCTTTTGCCCAGTTAGCTGAAATGAATAATCAAGAAGCCATGATAGAAGAAAAGAGAAGAAGAGAAGAAGAAGTTGCCGGTCCTTCTTCTTCAGGACCGACTAAACGCATAACAAGAAGTAAACCAGACCAACAGAAGGTAGCTGAAAATCCACCACCACCAGAGTTTGATATGGGAGATGCCCCTCAAGCAAAGAAGACAGAAGGAAAAAGAAAAAGCAAACATCCTAGTTACAAGTTGCAGTCTGACATAGAGACCACAACGGATCTTAAACGGATCCTAGACGAAAGGATTCTTGAAAGTAGAATTGAATTTACATTAGGTGAAATTCTCGGTATTGCAAAACGAGGATTTCATGATGTAATAATTGATGTAATTAAACGAAAAAGACAATATGTTGGTGAGGAAACTGAGAAATCTGTACATGCTTTTTGCAAGTACTTCATGTGTATTTGCAGGATGAAGAGAAGCTGAAAACTCAAGGGATTCGATTGGAGGCACTCAAAGAATTGATTACAGCCATAGAAGCCAAAGATGAAGACATTTATGAAGCAGAAACTGAAGAAGCCATTATGGTGGGGACTTCTCAATCTAAAGTGCAGCCCATGCATAAGAAAGAGACTCTTCTTCACAACATGCAAGAAGAAAGTGAAGCTCACTTTATTCCTAGTAGTCACTATTCCCGTACCCATTTGGCAAGGGTGACTACTGAAACTATTGTTAAAATCGGTGAAAAAGAAACTCCATGCATTGCCCTTATAGACCATGGTTCAGAAATTAATGTTATGTCAAGAAGTCTCTATGAGAATGGTGGATGGCCCATTGATGTGGACCCAGGATGGCACATGAAGGCAACCAATAACTCTTCTGGCGATCTTTATGCAGCATGTCCTTATGTACAAGTTACTATTGTTAATGTAAAAGATGAATTTCATTTCTTTGTTCAAGATTCCTGCAGCTATCCTATCATTCTTGGACAATCATTTATTTTCGAGTCTCATTTAGAGACAAAGGCTCTTGATGATGGTTCATCATATGCTCGGATAAGAAATAATGATAATGACAAAGCTGTCCAATTCCTGACCGTCTGTGTTAATCACCACCAGAATAGGGATCGATTGAGAGATCATCCTATTCCTCCTAATGCCCGAGAATTTAAGGGTTTTCGGGTAGCGTTGCTATAAGTGGAGGCTATGGCAGTGCATCATGTCACAAAAAATTTCCTCCACATATAAAGGAGGCAAGGCCAAAAGCTGATTTGCAAGTTTTTACAGCCAATAGTGTGGGCTGTTATAAACAGTTTTCAGCCATGAACAGGGCTGAAAGAAAGTATTTGTGTCATATGGAACAAGAGGTGAAGCAAATTGATGTTTTACCTAAAGATGAAGAAATTTTAGGACTGTTTTATGGGCTGAATTATAATGATACAATGGCTGAAATTTATACAGCCGTTCATGCAGAAAATCAAGCTGAAATTCAGTCCATACAGGTATGTACATTGGATATATATGACATAATTCAAGAATTTGCAGATTATGAAGCTTTTGGATAGCCAAACAAGGATAAAGTAAGACTAGAAACAAAGTATAAAACAGTTGATAAAAATGTCAAGCCAGTAGCTACTCCTCTACCACCTGAAAGCGAAGGATTGGCAGAAAGGGTATCCAAACAACCAAGCCTTCGTGATCCTAAAGATATTGGTTACCAATTTACAGTAGAAAGTCTACAAAAACTGAAAATTGGTGAAGACTCTTTCCTCTTGCCGGACTGAAAAGCAAATCTTCATGCAGATGTTAAAGAATCATGGCAAAGCCTTTTCATTTCAGCCACATGAAATTGGCTGTGTGGATCCAAGCATTGTGGCACCAATGGTGATTTTTACGGTCCCACATATTCCTTGGAATCTTAAACCAATTCCGGTTCCAAGGGCTCATTTGCCTAAGCTATAGGAACTTCTAAATGAAAAGATAAAAATGTGAATTTTGGAGCCATCTTCAGCTCCATATTCCAACCAATGGTTTACCGTACCTAAGAAGAATGGATCTTTGCAATTCATTCAAGATTTACAACCCGTCAATAAAGTCACTATTAGAAATGTTGAATCAGGGCCAATTGTTGATGAGTTTGCTAAAGCTTTTACAGGTAGGGCAATCTATTCCATGGGAGATTTATATTCAGGCTACAACCAATTTCAGCTTGCTTTGGAAAGCCGAGACATTACCACAATGAAGACGCCTCTTGGCCTAGTCTGCATGTGTACTCTACCTCAAGGGGCTACGAATTTAGTAGCTCACATGATGAATGCTATGCATAAAGTATTGAGGGATTATATTCCTTAATTAACTCTTCCTTTTCTTGATGATGTTCCAATCAAAGGATGTGAAGTTCATGAGAAAAATGAAGAACTCAATGAACTTGGATGTCGAAAGTTTGTTTCTAATCATATTAATGATTGTGCTCAAATCTTGTCTAAATTAGAAGAAGTCCATCTTACTCTTTCATAAGCTAAATATGTTTTTGGATTCGAAGAAGTCCTTGTGGTCGGACATATGTGTGGTCCATATGGCCGAAAGCCTTCTCCATCCAAAATAGATGCTATCAGCAAAATGTAGGAAGAATGTACAAATGTTTCAAAGGTGAGAAGATTTCTTGGTGCATGTGTCTTCTATCTTATTTGGATACCACATTTTGCTCATGTTGCTGAAAGTCTTTATCAGCTTCTAAGAAAGGGCCAAAGGTTTATATGGGAAAAGGAACATACTCAAGCTATTCAAAAACTCAAGAAAATGTTGATTTCAACCCCCACTTTAAAGAGGGCTAATTACTCTAATGGACAGCCCATTATACTCACAGTGGACACAAGTCCTATTGGAATAGGATGGGCAGTTGGTCAAGACAACCTTGAAGGAAATAGATATCTAATCCACTTTGGAGTGAAGGTTCTTAATGAACAACAAAGAAGGTATGCTCAAATTAAAAGAGAACTTTGGGGAGTAGTAACTGCATTAAAATGTGACAGGGAGTACTTCATGGGCGCGCACGTTATAGTTGAAACAGATTGCCTTCCACTCTTGGGCATGATCGCCAACTGTGCCACTCCCGACATAGCCATGCTAAGATGGATAGCCTATATTAAATCCTTAAATCCTGATTTGAAACATATTGCAGATAGAGATAATCCAGTTGTTGACATGCTTTCACGTGCTAGATATAGGGATAAAGAAGAAATGATGGATGAAAAAGAATCAAAGTTTATAAATGATGCTGTAAATGTAGATACAAATCTGAAAACAGCAAGTATAGCTGAATCTAATGTTGATTCAGTAGTCAAAAATGCAGATACAACAAAAATTACAGCAAGTATAATAGGTTCAGCTGCTAAAACAAATTTTACATCAGCAAGGAAGGATGAAACAACCAAAGAAGGACAATGGATAACTAGTAAACAGCATGTTCAATGTTTTGTTATGGTTTGTTCACACTTTAAAGAAGAATATTATGCAGATGATTGGCTAAAAATTGGCCAATTTTTTAGCACTATGACAAAGAAGGAAGATTGGACTAATGAAGAGTTCAAGAGAATTAAGAGAAAAGCTTATAGTTTTTTTCTTAAAGATGGTTACCTTTGGAGGCATGCGAAAAAGAAAGGAAAGGCACCTGTTCATGTCTTAGGAGACAAAAAGACTCAAAGACAGATCATGCAAGAATTTCATGGAAGCCTATTGGCTGGTCATAGAGGCATATGGGGCACTTTTGCCAAAATAAAAGAGAAATTTTGGTGGCAAAACATGTATAAAGATATTGAGCATTTTGTTGAGTCTTGTCATATTTGTCAAATATACTCTATGGTAAATCATAGAGATGGGCTTCAGCCTACCTATCTTTTATCCATTCACTATAGATGGGTTATTGATTTAGTAACCATGGCTACAGGAATTTGGAACATGAGATATCTAGTATTTGCTAGAGAAGATCTCACAAATCAAGTGGAAGGAAAAGCCTTGACAACAAAGTCTACTCATGTTGTTTGTAGATTTTTACTTGAAGAAGTATTTTGTAGGTATGGATGTGTTGCTAAAGTAACTGCTGATAGAGGAGAATTGGATGCTATTGAGGCTCGCCATTTCTTTGCTCAATTGGGAATTAAGCTATCTCTTACTTCAGCCTACAACCCTGAAGGCAATGGTAAGAGTGAAAGAGGTCATCAACCAATTCTTAAAGCTTTAGCAAAATCATGCAAAGGAAAGATGAGGGAATGGCCTAAAATGCTACCATTCGCATTATGGGCTGATAGAACTACCCATAGTGCAGTGACAGGATATATGCCAGCTGAACTTATATATGGACAACCACCTATTATGCCTATTGAGGAATCCATTGTCACATGGAGTATCTTACCTTGGGATGAAGGCATGAATAGAGAAGAGTTGCTGTCGTTGCGCATAAGGCAACTCGAAAGAAGGCCAGATGATGTCAAAACAGCCATTGAAAGGCTGAAAACAGCAAGATTAAAGAATAAGAAGAGGTTTGACAAGCATCATCGACTCCGTCCAAGAGCTATTCAAGAGAATGATTGGGTTCTTGTCTATGATAGCAGCCTAGACAATCAATATAGTGCTCATAGGAAGTTAGCCAAGTGATGGTTTAGACCATATGTTGTAAAAGTAGTACATAATAATACTACTTTTTGGCTGAAATGGATGGGACCATAATTAAGATTCCAATAGCCGGGAAACAAATCAAACTCTTCAAACGAAGAGAATCTTCAACTTATGAACTTGATGACTTAGACATGAGCCCTCTACTTGAAGACATGCAGGAAGAAAAAGACTTAGAGAATGAAGATGAAGATATATCAGAAGAAGACCCTCCTTGACCTGTAATCTTATGAAATGGCATATGCCGGAGGATGTGCAGGTTAGGAGGGGGTGAATGTCAAAGAGTTTACTGTTCATAATATAAATCATGGGATTCTTATGAACACAGAAGAACTTCACTGGGAGTTATATGAGGAATTTGCATACAAAATTCAGACATTGTTATCCAATAACCAACTTAGTTACATAAGTTCTTTTGTATTTAGCATATAATTTTCAGTTATACCATGTATATTGATGAAAAATAAGTCTATGGAAACCTACAACTTGGTTAACTGGAAGTAATTGACAGTCTACAGGATAAATCACATTGATTTAGGTGCAAAAATATGGTCAGAACTCAAGAAAAATGCCAAAAGCTGCCAAAAGTCCACTAAGTTCACAAGGGACCTGAAGTAATAGACTTAAGTCACCAACAAGTGACTTGGGTAGGTCAAAAAGTCACCTGGACCTGAGCAGGGAGCAGCCCGCATTTTTCGGTGCAAAATGAGGGCTGCACAGTCTGAGCACAATTGGAGAAAGCTGGAGCTATGGTGCATGCTTTAGAGCATGCAAACTGAAGATCAACAGGCCCAAAAGCTAAAGATGTAAACATGGTGAGAGCTCCACTTCTGTGCCCATTTGGTCTGACAAAAATGCATGTTGAAACAATCTATAAAAGAGGGAAATCTGAGAGAAAAATATTCAGCTTGCTCTTATGCACGACTTCTCTCATTTTGTCTACCTCATTCTTGGTCCAATGAAGCCCGACTTGTACCCAAGTACTTGAGTGACTTTGGGGTAAGAAAAGGGTGAGGATTTTGAAGGTATATGGGCTGTTATGGGCTGAAATAACCAGTCATAAACAGGGCAACCCACTGTTATTGTCCATTTTAATGAGCAAACAAGAGATTTATGTGGTTGTAATGGAAGGAAATGACCTCTTTTCATCAGGACTTTGTTCATTAATGATTAGAGGAGCTTCTTCATGAGTTTATGCACTCATTATGAGCTTGATTATGGGCTAGAATTTTTGTTTTAAAACAGGACTGAAGCTAAAATTATGATTCTTCAATTCATTTCATGTATCATTGGCCCAAATCTTGAATGTATTTGAGTCTATCAATATAATACTTGTTCTAAAAGGTTGAAATCCATCTATGTACTTGAAATAAAAGCCATTAGAACTTGCATTTGATATTCATAATTGAGTTGAGAATTTGAAAATATCCTTTGTGATATGATGTATGTATCCAAAGGCATTGATGTAATCAAGATAGTTATTTCTTCCGTTCATGTATGCTAAATACATAGAGAAAAAGCCTGAATTCTTCTTCCGTACCTAAATCATTTCTATATCCCGGATCTTATTAAACCTCAATCTATTTCCCCTTCCTGAACTTTGAATCCTAAACTCCTCTTTTGCACTAAAGCCCTGGTGGTAGACCTTCAGCCCTTAACAGGACGACAACGTGAGATGTACCCACTCTAGTTATTGGTCCTTAGACATTTTAGCTTATGCCCAAATTGATTCTTGGTGGCGAGAATAAGCCAATGCTGAAAGATGGCCAAGACATCAAATTTCTACTTCATGGGATAAGCCCAAACCTTATGTGAATAATCATCAATAAATGTGACAAAGTACTTCACACCCCCTGATGATTGACAGGGCATGGGTCCACATACATGTGAATGCACAAGATCCAAAGGCTCACCCATGCATGGAATACAAAACTTTTTATGTGACTTCCTACTCTACTTGCCATATAAACAATGATCACATGACTCAAAATGTGAGTAGTCAAAAGGTGAAAGATACTACAAAGCACTAAGCATTTGCATTCCCTTAAGCGACATATGCCCAAGACGAGCATCTAGAGAGATACATGTGGGATAGAATCCACTGACAAAACATGGTCAATAGTACTAGATACAACCAGCAACAGGTAGAGGTTTCTAGACTTGCACCTCTTGCAAGAACAAGTGTGCCACGAGTTATCTTCCATGCAAAATCACCAAAGCATATATGATAACCTACATCATCAAGCTGCCCAACAACACACATAAGGCTTTTAGACAATGTGGGTACATGATGTTGATTATGCAGAACAAAAGTGCTACTAGAGGGAAACTATAGAGTGACATCACCAATGCCAACAATAGCAAGAGACTGATCATCACCTAATCGCACAATACTAGATACACTGCAATAGGTATGAAGCCACCCACAGTAGGGGGTCACATGAAAAGACGCACCTGAATCCAAGATCCAACACTATGCATGCATAGATGGAGCATCAGTCAGCTAAGAGGCATCACATGAAGAGGCTACTAAGATGTAGTCACCATCAGAATCCTCAGGCTGCATGTCATTTATCTCCTCAATCTTTACACTGGACTTTGCAAGTATAATGCTATGATCATTGGATTTCTCCTGCACTTTTTCTTTCCTCTTTTCTTTGTGCTTTTCATCGCACATCTTATGGCATTGTGGCCATATATGACCTGCTTTACCACAATAATGGCACGTAAGATCCAACTTACATCCATGGGACTTGCTTATGTCCACATGGCAGACTAGGACTTCTGAGAGTCCTTTCCATGACGATCATTATCTTTCTTGCCACTTCTACCACCTCTAACGCATAAAGTATGTGAACTACAAAAAGCATCATTGTTTTTCCTATTAATTTCTTCAGTCAAAAGAGCACTCTCTACATCTTTCAATTTCAACCCATCAAGTTTGTTGGTATTGATTGTAGTGCAAAATACATCCCCAGACTCAAGTAAAGTGCTAAGTAGAAACAAAGGATGTAGATTATCTTGAAATTCAATATCCTATTGAAGCAGATTCTTCATGATAGAATGAAACTGGCTAAAGTGAGCAGACATTGGGGTCCCCTTCTTCATGTGGAGATCCATCAATTGTTTAAGCCAATACATCTACAAAGTATGGCTCTACTTTGCAAGAAGTTCCTAAATCTTTTTCCATAGATTCCATCTCGATTCCATGCACTCCAATCTTCATCTTCAACAACATTATTGTGGACCTCTTCAAAGAGTGATAAAATGATAGTGGACTTGCATAGTGCATCTAAATCAGCCCAGCCATCATCATCCATGTTCTCGGGTTTAATACCTTTGTTTCTTCATGGCTTAATTTGCAATTTTTGCACCAAAGCTACCATATTTGAGACTTCTAGTAGCCATATTTAGTGCCATGCAACCTAGCAATGTTAAACAAAACAATATCTTTGAGATGACTAGCCACAATGAATTAAACATAGGAAGACTATGCAAAGAACAATCTACTGTAATTAGCAATAAACAAGCCAAAACCACTGCCAAAACAAGTTAAAAATAAGAGAAATTGCTAAAATGACCAATTTCGCACCAAGTAGTACCAAAAGTATATCAAAATGACATGGTTAAGCTCAATAAATACATCATAGTCCGCATAAATTAGTTTGTTGTAATAAATCACAATAGTGAGAAAAAGAGAGTAAATAATGAGCTAACAGTGATCCAAAGTCAAGTATGATTGCGAGGTCAAATCCTGCATGATGCAAGCATGTAACAAACACTATAGTAGCCAAGAACCATGACCCAAACACCCAAATGTGTCAGAGCAATCGATGTCAATAGGAGAATACAAGCCCTATCATAAAGAACTTATAGAGTAAGCCAAGCTAGGTGTATGCCTAACTAATAGGACTTGATAAAGTTCAATGTATGCTCAAAGAGAAGACATATCAAATCAGCCAAAATCATCAAATGCAAACAAGTATCTATCAAGAGAAAATACATGTAAGAGATCCCAGTCTCATTTACTCAAGAATCTCAACTGCATAAACCACAAGCTTTGTAATATCTAAAGATAGCTTGAAGCTCCCACTGGTAGAAATATCAATGTCAATCAAGCAACCAAGCTCAAAGATAGCATGTGAATACATAAGGCTACATATGGAGCCAAGACCGTATATCAACCCGAGAATCCAATGTAAGGGATTGGTCAAGCATCACCTATAACATCCAGTACATCATGTAACAATCAATGTCAAATCTCTGACAACCCAAATAAGCATACAGGGGCTCCAAAGTATGCAAATGAATGCCCAATCAAAGCTCCAAGTGGCAATCAAACATGGATAATATAAGAAGCATGTATTTCTGACATATGCATCAAAGCATGTACCGAAGGGTCAAGCATAGACCATAGGCATGATGGCTGTCACAAAGCATAGCACTGTAGACCAATCTCAATCAATGCCAACCAAGACAAAGCTTGATCAAAGCTCAAAAGGCATTCTGGAGCAATAGAGACATGTGCCAACCTCCTTATACATTAGGTAGTCATATAAGTCACCAAGGAAGCACCCGTGACCAATAGGTAGAGCATACACTAACCAAATAGGCTTCAGCCTTGGTTATTATAGCAATAAATTCATTGTCAAAACTAAGTAAACCAGTCTTCAAATCAAGCTCAAAGCCACCTCAAATCATGGGCATATGATATACCAATGTACTAACATCAATGCTACACATCAGTAATGCATATAGAGCACTCGAATCATGGCCAGGAGAAATATGCATATAAAATCCTTGTTAAAAGAGGTTCATCCCTACTATATATAGCAGTGAACACACTATGAAACCAAGCTATTTTAGTACCAAAATCAGCTCCAAATCCAATCCATAACATGGGCATAGCATTCCCATACATGTAGACATCACCTCAGCATAACCAGGCATCATAAGACCAACAAAGCTAACCATAGAAGCATCAAATAGAGTGTTGCCCTATATTTCTAACCAACAAATCTCAACCAAAATAGATTAAATGAAGTGGTTAAATTATTCCAAAATCAATTCCAAGGAATGACATAGCATCCCTAAATATAAAAGCATCAATCGGGCATAACCGAGCATCATCCAACCAATGGCAATAAGTGTAGACATAAAAGATAAGTGCTATCCTATTCTATGATAGTCTGTGGACTGTTATAACAGTCCAAAACTAAAGCTTAACACTCAAATCGAATGATAACAGTGGAAGGATTCATGCCAAGCATCAAAACAAAGTGTATAAGTGCTTGTATAACTTCCCAATGAAGAAGATATGATGCTATAGGAGATGAAAAACGTGAGCTGCTACTAAAAAAAGGGCTTGTTTCACACAATGTGATGTCGCACCAGTAGGGTGAGGGCTATGGGAGGCTACTCCAACTTGCTCGAGAGGGCTCAAAGAGTGCCCAAGAAGAATGCAACTGATAGGAAGCTCGAAGGGAGTGGCTATGGCTGCTAACAAAGATATGACTATTGTAGGCCTTTGAATGGAAGTTGAGAGTGTACCGCGGACCAAGCTCAAGCTCGCAAAGAAGAAGGCTCTGATACCAATTGAAGGGATGTGAGCCCTAAAGTGGAAGCAGGAGTGGGAGCAAGAGCTCGCCACATGAACTTTCATGATGGCTAATTGTTCTTGTCTAGCTTGTCAATGATAGGATTTCCACTACTCTTTGCCACTATGGCAAAACTCAGTACTAGACAACAAGCAAGTCTTCTGTAACCTTTCACAAAATATGCATAGTAATAAACCAGGTAGCCTTTTTCACTAACTACTCAATCATACATATAATATGTAACCTATTCCTAGATGAACCTTTTGTCTACTTCTTGATAAATAACTCCAAACTTATAGATTTCAAATATGTAATATATGCATCGAAGAACAATTGATACAACAGAAATTATAGGATGCCTTGAAACTTCTATCTACAACCCTATAGAGCTAAAACAAGGCTCAAAATAGCCTCAGATTGACCAAAAACATAATGGGAAACCCGTAAAGGGATTATATGTAGAAGATACACCATGTTACTTACACATCAAATCTCATGGCAATCTAAGATTTTTTTCTCTATCTTACTTCTAGTGTCTCTATAAGCACTATCCAAAGGAGAGAGAGAGAGAGAGAGAGAGAGAGAGAGAGAGAGAGAGAGAGAGAGAGAGAGAGAGAGAGAGAGAGAGAGAGAGAGAGAGAGAGCTTCTTATTGATTGCTTGCTTGCTTGAATCTTTACTCCTTCACCTTCAATTCAACCTTCAAAGCCAACCTCTCTCAGTGGTGTCACTTTGATAGCATGTCACGAATCACATGGTGGTGGGACTTGCTTGAGCTACTACATCGAATACACATAATGCACAAAATAGGAAGATCACTCAAGGACACAAGAGAAGAGATAGAGACCAAAAAGTTTTCTTGCTGGTTTTTCTTAATTCTTCATCTAACAATACAATATACACAAAGTATAGATCATATACAACATAAAGAAAAGTGGCCTACTAAGTCAAACAATGCATAGCTAACTATACTAATTGACTGGCACTATAACTATGCCAACTGTAGATAAGTGTAACTAACCAAATATAATAAGTGATAAGTCACTAGCCATGTGAGGATCATAATGACCACCAACCACATGTGTTGAGCTTGCCATCTCAATAAAATTCTCTACAAGAAATCACAAATCCTATATAGAAAACCACATACCCTTTATAGGAAACTGCAACTCCTATTCAAGAAAGTGATAATCCTATGCAAGAAGTTTTGAGAAAATCATCAACAATTCTAAGCAAGAAGGACAAAATTTCGATGGTGAATTATAGAAATTGCAGGATAAATAACCAAAAGAAAGTGAAGAGACTTTGAATAAAGCCGCTCAACATTAAGCCTTCATTGAAGCGAACCCAAAATTCAAACATACTATGAATAAATCATCAAGGCTCTTGAGGATGACGTAGAAGAGGAGGTGAACTTGGACCCTATAACTGGTTCTAAACCAATTAAAATGTGGATGAAGATTATAAGAAATGATTGGTATAGCTTTATTAAGAGTTCTAATACATATTTACATGGGAGTATATTAATATAAAAGGCTTTGATCCTGAGGTATATCAATACCAAATTAATTTGAAAGCAGATGCTAAACCAATAATGCTAATAATGTAGAAGAGTTATTGATTGAATAATAAAGGAAGAGATTAATAGGCTCCTTAGATTTCAATGAAGTTACATGGTTGGCATCCACTATTGTTGTTCCAAAGCAGAATGGGAAGACTTGGCTCTATGTGGATTATAGGAAGTTGAATGCAGCTATTATAACAAATATTTTCCCTCTCATGTTTGCTAGTCCTCTATTAGATGAAGTTTTTAGACATGAGATATAAAGTTTTCTTGGTGGATTCTCAAGCAAAAACCAAATCAAAATTCACATTGATGACAAGATGGCCTTCATCACAAAATGGGAGTATTTGTAAGCACATTCATTGCTTTTGCTTCTAAGAGATGAATATAACTTGGGCACATTATCTGTAAACAGGGGATGTCCATTGATCCTCAAAAAATCCAATAAATTTAATAAGCTACAATTCGTATAGTGGTACAATAAGTAATGAGGTTAATTGGCCACATCAAATGGCATAGCAAGTACCTTAGATACTTAGCTCACATACGTATTCCTTTAACTATGCTTATAAGAAAGGGTATTCAATTTGTTTGGAGGGATAATAAGGATAAAGTATTTAGTATATTGATCATAATGTTTCTTTTGGCTCCAATTCTGCCAAGAGGAAAATCACATAAGAACCAATTATTGATTTTGATAATAATATCATAGTTAGATTGCATTGCCACCATCCATTTTGTGCCTTTTTAAAAGACATAGGCTCATGCTCATCACACAAACTAAGAATGGCCTGGACCAATTGGGTGCAATCTCCCCCCATGCCTTGTGTGAGCGCTCCACAAAGCATGTATTTTATGTATTATTCATCTTCAAGCTCAAATAATAGCCCAAATTACAAAATAGCAAGCTTTTAGCTTTTGAGTTTGCTTTAACACAAAATAGGAATAAAGCTAATGGACGGTGCCCAAAGAGTCTGGCACGCCCAATACAATGTCCAAACAGAAATAACATATTCGTGCACCCATGCGCATACAAAATAATAATAAATATCCGACGCCTTAATAAATAGGCGTGACAAAATATACGGGCCATGCCTAAAGTATGCGCCCATCAAAATATAATCCATAAATCGAATACTCGCTATCCTTCAATGCTTTCCTCCGCCACTGCTGCTATCTCTACACATCAACTGAAGCATTCACAATCGTTAGTAAAATAATATAATTAAACCGACAAAAGTGAATACCTAGCAGTCTTCAGCTACATAAATAAATCAACTAGTTAGAAATAAATCCTAACCTTAATTTATTACGAGTGCGCACTCTAAACTCATAAACGTTTATTAATTTAATATGCATTTTGCGGAATCACCCGCTATGGAATCACCCATGTACACATTAAATTAATGAAACGCCCGAAAAGGACAAGCGTCCCCATCAACTTCTCACATAAAGAATCCACTTTGTGTATGAGCCCCGGTCATCAAAATTTACGAAATCCACCATAAAACCTCACGGAATCCACCATGGCACAGAATCCACCGTGAAATATGCCTCCTGGCATCATACCCCCAGGGTGGGATAGCAATTGACCTCAATTGCTATTAGCTCAATGTGGAGCTAACAGAGTGGGGAAAACGTTTAAGTCTCTAGCGTGCATCCATTGTGCTTCCTCTACAGGATGGTTCTTAAATTTAACTAAATATCTAGAATATCTTCGGCCAGTTCTAGTGGTCATAAAATCAGTATCTATGATAGCTTCTGGTTCAAGTATTCCAGTCTCTTCCTCTAACAAAGGTGGGTTTTCATAAACAGGGTGTACAAGTAATTGGCCTCTAAAGGGTCTTAATAAACTAATGTGAAATGTGTTGTGAATTTTCCAGTGAGATGGTAATTCTAACTTGAATGCATTGTCATTTATTTTATGAATGATCCTAAATGGTCCATAGAATCTAGGGGCTAATTTGACAACTGGGTGTCTATCTACACTTTGTAATCTATGTTTTTCTATTCTCAACCAAACATAGTCATCAACTTTGAAATTCATTGCTTGTCCTTTCTTATTGGCTTGTTTGGTATATGATTGCTGCGCTTTGGCAATCATGTATTTAACCTCATCAAAAATAGTATTATGCATACTGGCAATATCATCAGCACTCTGAATTCTATTTGATAAAGATGCAACAGGTGTAGATAATCTATAACCATAAATCACTTCAAACGGTGCTTTCTTTGTAGATGTGTGTGGTGTATTGTTATATGCAAACTGTAATAAATGTAAATGTGTGTCCCATGTCTGAGGTTTGGAAATAGTATATGCATGTAAGAGATCTAGAATAGTGCTATTAGTAGCTTCTGTTTGTCCATTAGTTTCAGGATGAAATGCAGATGAGAAATCAATCTTTGTGCCTAGGTTAGCAAAGAGAGTAATCCAAAAGTTGTTACAAAATCTAGAATCACGATCTAAAATAATAACTTTTGGCAATCCATGGTTAGTGAAAATAGTTTTCAAAAACAATTGTGCTGCTTGTGATGCTGTTAAAGTTTTCTTACATGGAATGAAATATGCTTGTTTACTAAACCTATCTACTACTGTCCAAATCATATCATGGTTAGATTTAGTATTAGGTAAACCAGTAATAAAATCCATAGAAATTTGTTCCCAAGGTTTAGATGGAATAGACAAAGGCATAAGTAATCCATACTGTTTACCATGATGTCTCTTAACTCTTTAACAAATCAAACATTCAAAAACAAAGTTAGATACATCAGTGTCCATATGCGGCCAATAAAAATCTTCAGTTAATGTACGTAAAGTAGATATGATACCTCTATGACCTTGATATGGGGGACAATGAATTTCATTCAAAACAAAAGATCGGAATGGAATTGTAACACACAATCCCTTTTCATAAAACATAAATCCATCATTATATGATAGTGAATCAATAGGAATCAATTTATTTTGAACTAATTTATTCCAATCAGCATGAAAAGTAATATCCTGATGATAAGTATCTTTCATAGCAATCAAAGAATCAAAAGATATAACATAAATATTATGAATGGCAGGTCTTCTACTTAATGCAACAGCCACTACATTTTCTTTTCCGGGTTGATATTGAATGATAGGATGAAAACTCTAGATAAAGGATGTCCATTTGATATGTCAGTCAAATATTTGGGGTTGGATAAGTAAATATCTAATACTTTGCTGATCGGTCTTAATCATAAATTCTGAACCCATTAAGTAGTGTTTTCACTGTCTTAATGCTTGTACAACAGCTAATAGTTCTTTGTCATATGTGGAATATTTCAGTTCAGAGGGTTTCAGGTTACAACTAGAATAGGCTATAGGATGATTATCCTGCATAAGTACAGCTCCTATTCCTGATCCACTAGCATCGGTCACTACTAGAAAGAATGGTCTATTAAAATCAGGCAACTATAGGACAGGGGCATGGGTTAATGCATGTTTCAATAAGTCAAAGGATTTCTGTTGATTTTCGGACCAATGATAGACAATTCCTTTCTTCAGAAGTTTAGTCAGTGGTAAAGCAAGTAATGAAAAATTACGTACAAACTTCCTATAGAAACTAGCAAGACCTAGGAATGAGCGTAACTCATGCACGTTTTTAGGTACATGCCAATTCAATATTGCATCTATTTTCTTAGGGTCAACTTTAATTCCATCAGATGATACAATATGACCTAAATACTCAATTTCTGTTTTAAAGAATTCACTCTTGTCAGGATTTGCATACAGTTGATTATCTTTTAGTAACTGGAAAACCAATGACAAATGCTCATATTGTTCTTTCTCATTTTGACTAAACACCAAAATATCATCAAAGAAGACAATTACACAATACTGATATTTCAAAAATATACGGTTCATCATTCTACTAAACGTAGCAGGTGCATTAGTCAATCCAAATGGCATCACTAAAAAATCATAATGACCAAACTATGTCCTAAATGCAGTCTTGAATATGTCTGACTTATCTAGTCTCACCTGATGATAACCAGACTTAAGGTCTATTTTACTAAATATAGCAGATCCTTGCAGTTTTTCCATAAGGTCATCAACTCTAGAAATGGGATACCTATTCTTTACAGTAATCTTATTTAAAGCTCGATAGTCAATGCACATACGATAGGTATTATTCTTTTTCTTGACTAACAGAACAGGTGCACCAAATGGAGAACTACTAGGTCTAATCAATCCTCTATTTAGTAATTCCGCAACTTGACTCTAAATTTCTTTTTGCTCTATCTGGTTATGCCTATATGGTGCTTTACAAGGTGGTTGTGTGCCAGGAATCAAATCTATTTTATGGTCTTCTGGACATGAAGGAGGTAAACCAGGTGGTAGGTCTTCGGCAAAACAGTCCTTAAAATGTGCAAGAAATTCTTTATGCCTAGGATGCATATGATTTTCTTTTACTTGCAATTCATTCACCCAAATGAGATAGGATTTACTACTCTTGCATAATGCACGTTTAGCTTGAGTATGCGAAAGCAGTGGAAAAACATTAGATGCATGCATACCATACAATGTAATATGTTTTCCTTGAAAATTAATATTCATTGAAGGTGTGGAATAGTCTATATCTGGGTTAAGCTGATGACGCCAAGGCATACCTAAAATAATGTCACTCGACTGTAATGGAACAACTAGGAAATTTGTTCTTTCTGTGTATTGACCAATTTGAATCTCTAAGTCATGCACTTCCAATGTACCATTATACCTAGTGCCTAAGAATGCTGCTTTGATACGATAATGCGTAGGTACAGTCTGTAACTTCAATTCTTTTACTAACTTTGCTGAAATAAAATCATGAGTACTACCATCATCATGCAAAATGATCTTTTCCTTTCCATGCACTAAACATTTCATAGTCAGTAAAGAATGTAGAGTTGGCATACTTGGCAAAGTATCCGAAGGAGTAGTAGTGTCATCCTCATCTTCTGTAAAATCAGGCATATCCTCATGTTCTTCATCGTCCATTGCTCCAAGGTAGATATGGGCAGGTGGCTTCTTCGAATGGCAATTTGCTGCTAAATGTCCAGGCTGGTGACATTTATAACATACTATTGGCTTGGCTTTGGTTACATTGTTTGCAATGGCAGGAAATCTAGGGACATTAGGATTTGGCTGTGGAATAGGCTTAGGGTTTTGATTGACATTGGATGGTAAAGCAGGTGGTTTTGCCCAATTTTTACGGAAAGATGATGAAGAGAAACGACCTGGATTAAATCTTCTAAAATTGGAGTTGAATTGCTTAGATCCATAGTTACCATTGGCTTGGAATTGCTGTGGACGTCTGTCTCTACCTCGTAACTTGTCTTTAGTGTCGTGAGCTAGTGAAATTGCGTCTTCAAGAGTAGCAGGCTTGAACATGTTAACTTCAGCGTAGTAATGCCCAAGGAGTCCAGACATATACTTGCGCTTGTGTGTCGTTTCAGGTACGTCTTTAAGCATGCATAGCTGGAGTAGTGCATTCCAAAAATGCTCTGTGTACTGAGGAATAGGCTCACGATCCCGTTGCTGAAGAAGATCCCATTGCTTAATAGCTTTCTCATGAAATTGTGGAGGAAGGAAATTCTGCATGAACTTCTTCTTGAAATTCTCCCAGGTAGCAGGACAATCTATACTCTTGCATACTATAGTCCACCAAAGAGATGCTCTGTCCACTAAATGATTAGTGACACACTTGATTTTATCTTTTTCTGCATAGGTTTCCTCATGGAAATAGTCGTTAAACTGACTAATGAATGCAAGAACAGTTTTTCCCTCTCGTATGCCATTGAAAGTACGGAATTTGAAATTTCTTTTACTTATCTTTGATTCCTTGCGGATGGTTTGAGCTTCGAGAGTTGCGTCGATGGTACGTCGGATAAGATCTTCAGATTGAGGTTCTTCTTTGTCGATAGACGATCTTTGTAAATTTGCCAATTGAACTTGCAATGCTTGCCTAGCCCTTCGTTCTTCATCCAATTGCATCATGATTAAATCCAGTTTTTGCTCCATCGTAGGTTCAGGTAGGTTGCCTTCAGCCATTAAATCGTCCATATGTGGTTCCGTCATCGTGCAAAACTCAAAAGACCTTTCTCACTCAAAATCAAGTTAGCGGGATGAGCGTAGCTCAAGTTCGGGAATGCAAGGCTTATATATTTTTGGGTGTGGCTTTCACAAGCTTCGGAAAATATGTGTTTTATCCTTCTTCTATGCTGAAAATGCTTCAGCAAACCTGCGTATGGGTAGAGTACCTTCCAATGAACAACTTTGCAATTCGGAGTTTCTGCGAAGGAACATCCCTTCTATGAGTTTTGGACAGAAGTCAGTTTTGACTCTAGTTAACTTGTCTGACTTGCAGAGTACTAGACTAATGTGACTTGCAGAGTTTGTAGACTTGCAGAACTTGCTTGCTTTACGGAACTTGCAAAACTTTAACTTGATAGACTTGCTGAATCTGACTGATTGTGTGTGACTTGAAGTTTGTGATGACTTGGCTGATTAGAGCTTAAGTGATTAAGCTTGGTAGCTTAATGGACAGCCAACGGCGAAAATCGTTGGGGAGGGGGGGGGGGGCGTTTTTCAGCCCGCCGAAAAAATCGCGGGCATACTCTGATACCGCGTGAGGAGATTTAGAAGCTTAAAGATTCTCTTAAGCTTTCTAAGCTTTAAATGTTAAAGCTTGGAAAATATGAAAATGGTAACTTATCTCTCTGTTCTTCACGACTTGATGAAGAAGATGTAGGAGTGGTCCTCCGCCTCTGCAGACCGGTCCTTCACGATCCGATGATGGAAACAGGGGTTCTTGATCGCCAGGAATCTGCCTGTATCGACCGTTTGCGACGAGATTGACCGTAGAGCCCGATCATTCCAGGAGCTCCGCCTTCACACGAGATGGGTAGCGATTGGAAGCTCTTGATCTCAGCTTTGCTCTGATACCACTGGTGCGTAGATCGGATGCTGTACGCTCGCGTAGTGAATTCCGGAAGGTCCCCAAGAATAATAGAACTCTACTTTTTGCACAAATTACAAGGTAAAAAGCATGAACGACAAGAGCAAGAGACCAATTGGGTGCAATCTCCCCCATGCCTTGTGTGAGCGCTCCACAAAGCATGTATTTTATGTATTATTCATCTTCAAGCTCAAATAATAGCCCAAATTACAAAATAGCAAGCTTTTAGCTTTTGAGTTTGCTTTAACACAAAATAGGAATAAAGCTAATTGACGGTGCCCAAAGAGTCTGGCACGCCCAATACAATGTCCAAATAGAAATAACATATTCGTGCGCCCATGCACATGCAAAATAATAATAAATATCCGATGCCTTAATAAATAGGCGTGACAAAATATAGGGGCCATGCCTAAAGTATGTGCCCATCAAAATATAATCCATAAATCGAATACTCGCTATCCTTCAATGCTTTCCTCCACCACTGCTGCTATCTTTACACATCAACTGAAGCAGAAAAGAAAGTTCATGGATATTTCTACATGGTCTTGTCTATGCAAAACCAGTGAGGAGGAGATTCTCCAAGACCTACCTCCCTTTGTGGGCAAGTCTCCATCCCTCCTTAGAGTTGCAAATCTTTTTCAAGGATTCCTTGCTACTATATTTTGGTAGTAATGTGTATGAACGACTATAGGGGCAATTGTTGTCCTTCTTAAGAGAATAGGACTATTGGGGGCAATTGTTGTCCTTCTTAAGAGAGTTCTTTCACCCAAACTTGTATTAATACTTCTCAATACGCTTCAATTCTACTCCCTCAAGCTTGTTTTTTCCAAGTTGTGTACTTGCATTCCTGCTATCCTAAATCCAACAATTGATATTAGAGCAAGCTTTGACCTCTTAGGTAGAGTTGCTAGCACCCTTCACTAGGCTTTCTCACTACGGGAAGAGATTTGATTAGTATTTGCAAGTCGAAAAACACTACCATAAAACTCAAAGGGCTTGATATCATTAGAATTTTTTATTCGGGTTCATTTTGATCTTTCTTTGCACTACTACCAATACTGTATATAATATTTTCTCCTTTTATTCAGATACTTTGATTGATTTTATGTATATTTTCATCTATACATACAACTTTTGGATTAAGTACAAAAAATGGCTATGGTTGGCAACAATTATTATTCCATATATTAGCTATTGAGGACAAGTGGAACTAACTATCCATTGTGGGCTTATATAATGCATCATATATTGGTTGCAAAGGGGCTTTTGAACATTTTACATGGAATTGAAAAACTTTCTAGCATTTTTCGTGAAGTTGCAAGTGTAGCAGAAGCAATAGAAGCAAGTGTTGTTGAGAATGCTACATGTTCGCATTTTACTATAGTTAATGTAAAGCACCACCACCACCTACTCTTGGGTTAGAAGAGATGCAAAAGCTCATCATCTGATTGCATTAGTTGTTCAATGTAGCATACTCCTACAATCACTCATGTAAGACAACTTAGGATGCTTGGGATACATTTGTATATTTGTATGAAGAAAGAAAGAACGCGTGTGTTTCTTACCTATGTAAGAAGTTAAAGTATAAACATGTCGATGAAGGTGACTCCATGGACAGTTTTTGAACAAAGATCAAAGACCTTGATGAGCAATTGATTGCTATAACCTTTGATGATCAAAAGTAATCAAAGGTTATGAGTTATACCATTCACAAAGTAAACATATCTTGGTCAATTGTGATGTTGTCTTTATGGAAGATTCTATTCATCCTTTTCTTTTATGTACAAGTGTACACTCACACAATATCTATGGCACTTTGTTGCCTCTTTCTAGCAGTGTATGGTCACATGTAGTGCCAAATGAGGAACTTTCTTAACCTACATAAGTTTCTCATGATAATACACATTAGCTATGAATGATTCACTTCTTGAGAGAGAGTAGAGATTGACTAGCCTAGGACTATACCAAAATGGCTTGTGCAAGCATTGCATACCATTAAATTGATACACTAATAGCTACTTAGTTGGATTCTCATGGTGTCTCTTATGCATGAAATTTTTATGCTTTAGCCATTCTTAGTTTGTGTGATGAGCATGAGCCTATGTCTTTTAAAAAGGCACAAAATGGATGGCGGCAATGCAATCTAACTATGATATTATTTTTATGCTTTAGCCATGATGCCAGGAGGCATATTTCACGGTGGATTCCGTGCCACGGTGGATTCCATGAGGTTTTACGGTGGATTCCATAAATTTTGATGACCGGGGCTCATACACAAAGTGGATTCTTTGTGCGAGAAGTTGATGGGGACGCCTATCCTTTTCGGGCGTTTCATTAATTTAGTGTGTACATGGGTGATTCCATAGCGGGTGATTCCGCAAAATGCATATTAAATTAATAAACGTTTATGAGTTTAGAGTGCGCACTCGTAATAAATTAAGGGTTCACCGAATATCATAGGGCGCCTTCGCGCAACGAAATAGAACTGAAACTATGCACTCCTAGGCTTCAGCATTATTACATAAGCCTGGCTTCCGAACCGTACATGAAACTGATGGCCTCATACGGCTCTTCCCATTGTATCGAGCCCTTTCCTATTTAATCATGACACAAGGTTAGGCTTGTCTTAAGTTATGTAGAAAGGTCAATTCAATACGTAATCGAAATGATACATGCTCTAACACACATTACATTTATTATATACGATTTATCATTATCTACTACATTATTAAAAATTAATGGGTTTCCGCGTCGGCTTTAAAGCTTAAGGAAAAATCCCATTTTCAAAAACATACGGCTTGGCCGGCCCTCCTTTGGGGGAGCTTTTGAAAGTTACTCCGTTTCCCAACCGAAAGTCTGAACGCGAGCCATACTCCGTGGGGAGCGCTTAGGATTTATTTCTAACCAGCTGATTTATTTATGTAGCTGAAGACTGCTAGGTATTCACTTTGTTGAAACCTTCCTAGCAATTACTCTCCATAGTAGTAGATTCACTCTTTAAAAGGGACTCTCCTTCCATACCCTCTTCATCTCTTCTTCTAAGTCATAAGTGATTCATTAAAGGAATGAAATCTCTTGCTCTTATTTTGCTTTGAGAAACTCTTTTAAGTTATCCTCATGTAGGCCTTGTCACTTCTTGACCTTGATAACTGATACACATTTGGTAGTCACCTTAAACTTGCCAGGATTAACCTAGTGGATGTAACATGGATGTAACAAGTAGTTGGACATTCCTTCTCAATCCTTCCCAAAGTCATTTGAACCCAATATACTTCTTATTGAGAAAGTGCAAATTGCATCCATAGGCTTTCAAGGTCTCTAAAATCCAAAGCTTGAAGATCCCATGGATTTTTCCAACTCTTAAGACCTTCCTTATTTACCTTGACCAAGAGCTAAGGATCCACCTCCTTATGGGCTTAGTCATCATTGCATTAGCACAGTATCATCCTTACATCTTCCCCTTGATGTCACTCAAAATAGTTCTCCAACACACCAACATTGCATATGTAATATTTGACTCAATAATGGAGAACTTTACTATGTCGAAAAATCTTACCTTCCCAGTTAATCTTGTTTCAACTTGAACGACTTGATTTGGCTTTCTCTACCTAAGCTCTAAAAAGGATAGCCTACACTTGATTTTTCTCCCAGGCTACTAAGCAATATAGAGATAGAGACTAAGCTTTTCTCTGGAAGGATTTCAATCCCAATCTCCCAACCTTCTCCTTAATTAGGATTTTTTTCCAATTCTAATCATAAGCCATTGCTTGCAAGGGCCCATTTTCCACACTACTTTCCTAATCTGCTTCATCCATTTGGACTTTGGGAAAGGGAAGACCAAAGCCATATACATAATAGATTAGGATAGGAGCTTGCTCACCATCAGATTATCCCATACACAAAACTTCTCCTCTATTATAAACAACCAATCTCTCTCTCTCTCTCTCTCTCTCTCTCTCTCTCTCTCTCTCTCTCTCAGTAGTGACACCCACTTCTAGAGGATACACTAGACTTTGAAAGGTCTCATCCATGTTGATTTTTTGGATCCCAATAGTGCAATCCATGGAGGGGGTCTCCTTGGGCTTTTGTGTTAGCTTCTTCAGTTAGACTTTGTATTCCCCCTTTTACTGTGTGTCTCTACTATCTTTCACACTCTTGGAGTTCTACTTGCCAAGCTCTGTGTTCTCCTTGCCGAATGGCTACTATAACAATTTGTCGTTGTGCTAATCATCCTTCTTAGTGTCATGCTTGTGAGTCAATAATACCATTTTCTAGGGCCTTTCTCACCCTTAAATCCCTTTTCACCTAAATTGGGGATTAGGGCTTACTTAGGATCTTGTTGCAAACTCTTCTCCTTACCATTCTTTACTTCCTTATGCTCTTCATTTGAGAGTAGAGTTTTGAGCTCGGGATGTGCCTAAAATTTACCAAAAAATCCATAATTTAGGAGAAAAATATTCAACGTCGAAGGCGGTAGCTCCAGCTAGGACGATTTTAAGCACCAAGTGAAATACGACTCTTAAAAGGCGTCCAAGCGACACTTGTGGATTTTTGATAATTTTTCAGATTGCCATGCGGGTTGTCAGGAGTTTCCAGTCAATGCGGAATGTCAAGCCGGACGCCCAGAAATTTACAGCACTCAAATCAGAGCCTGGACGGGGAAATGGCCACAAAATGGTCAAGATATGAAAGGGTGGACACTTGGGAGACCAAAATTGGGCATGCCTTTTGAGTTTGGACGCCCCCCCCCCCCCCCCCCCCCCCCCCCCCCCCTTTCCAAAATTTTAAGCATACAAGATGAAAAAACGTGGAGAGAGAAGATGAAGGAGGAGATGGAGGTGCTATCATCTTCACGCCAAATTTTGCGCCCTCTCTCCTCTCTCTCATGATTGGGAGGTTGCATACAACCCATGGAACAGATCTTGGGCCTTGATTCCCCCCTGTGGGCCGAGCATATCGCCGTCCTTCGCTCATACAATGGTGGCCTGAATAAAGAATTCTGATTCTAGTCTTTGTCTCTCCTCCCTCTCTCTCCCTTAAGGGGTTGTTCTTGTGTGGAAGAAGAAAATGAAGAATGGTGAATGAAAGCTTGTCCGAATGAGATCGGATTGTTTCCGGATGGATGAAGACTTGAAAAGTGCTGTTCTTGAAGATGCCGAGCATTAAATTCATGCTGGAAATCAATCCCGTAATCAAGACCAAGAAACCGAGACCTGAAAATAAGCGATAATGCTATTTTTATAAAGAAAAATGACATTTTTATGCTATTTTTCTTTATGAAACCTTATTCATATGGGATGAAAGTTCATTATGATATTTTATGCCATGAGTTTCAACTATTTGCAACCTGAAAATCAGAAAATATAAGGCTACATGGCCGGAATTAGTGTTAAAACCCGTAAAACACGCGTTTTAAGGGTAAAATTGGGTTTTTCGCTATATAAATGAGAAATATGATATGTCACACCAACTAAATCTGAGTTTTTTCTATCAATGAACCTAAGGGCCACAACCCACAATCAACTTTCATTTTCAGTCATTATTTATTAAAGAAAAAAAGGGAAAAATACCCAAAAATGGAAAAAATGGGTTTAAAATTAGGGAAAAATGGAAAATGGGCTGAGGAAAATTAGGAAAAATTATATCTATGTTTGTGCAATGTATAACGATGGCAAAGCACGAGGTTCGCCTTGGTTTGTCCCCATTTCTATGTTTTGTACGTATTTATCGTTCTTTTAAAAGGAAGAAATGCATAGAAACCCTATCTAACCGATCAATAATGCAAAATGCTAAGAGTTGGATGAAAAGGGGCTGAAACGCTGAAAGATAAAGAAAAGATTTGATTTATGCATTGCACTTGGCATATTAGAAACAGTTTAAATAAAGAGAGGATGGTAGCATGAGCATACGGCTCGGTGCCTCCTTTCAATGCAGCACACGCTAGTAAAATTCATGGAAAGAATGCTTTATGCACCATTCACGATGCTGATCTTTCTTTTGTCTGAGCACATAACCATACATGATTTGCATTAAGCATAATAATTAAAAGGTATCAGAAAAACCTCCTGGATGCATGGCACCTGTCTTCCTTAGGTTGTGACCAACGATGAGCATGAGAGGATGTCCTAAGCTGTAGGTTAGCCGTTGGGTCCTAAGGGGAAAGTGTAGTGAGGAATGGTACATCCTGGAACATAAAATATTGGTACCTTGAGAGGAGGTTATGCTCGTTTGTGTTATATGTTTAGCAGCGCATCAAAGGGTCAATCCCTGCGATGTAGGAGAGCTGCAGTGGAGCTCTGACTATTAGTCGGTGGAGTGCCTCCTATGTGCGTGTGACGAGGCGTTATGCCTATGTACTTTGGGATCTCCCTCTGAGGAGTTTAAAGGAAACGTTGGACTATAAACTATAAACGCATGAATTAAGCTTTAGGGCAAATTGTCCTTTAGCATTAGATTGACGCTCCTGGTCTGCGAGGCCGTGAGGGTGTTTGTGTGTCATGAGCATGAGGTCCGGCTAGTGCTATAGCCAGTGCCGGCCCATTTTAGGTCCCATCATCATTCTAATCTTCCCTGTTATTTTCTTGGGGAAAACCGAAGTGAAACATAACTAGAGCCTTTACATATGGAGCATGAAGCGAGAAAGGCCATGAATCTAACTTGATAATCGCATGTAATTGACATCCTAATTGAATGAGCACAACCTTCATAAGGCACCCACTATCCCTACCCATCCCCTTTTACCTATAGTCTTAGAAAATACTCATGGCAGCAAGTATTTCACAAGGCACCCACTCTCCGTACCCATACCCTTTTACTACCTCTAGTCTTAGAAAATACTCGTGGCTATCAAGTATTTCAAGAGTGCCATTGTGCTAATTCCTTGACGCAATAAATTGGCTCAAAATGAGTGTACTTTTGTAGCGAAAGATCTGACTATGTGGCATTCTTATGATTCTGGGACTGGAAATGCGGTTGCCAGCCCGCCCTAAACGATCATGCGTGGTGCTGTACTGGCCCTCTCCGCCTTCTCCCTTCTGGCTGATACGAGACCCCACCACCACCACCACCACCACCACCTCCTCCTCCTCCTCCTCCTCCAGCGTTTCCTGTCATCGCCTCCTCCTCATCCGTTCTGAGGCACGGTGCTCCTCCTCCTCCTCCTATGTTCAATATTCTTGAGTCGTATTAATTGATTTAATTCTTTTTGGGACGGTTTCAAGAGCCAGAAAAATATGGTTGATCATGCGGCAATTTCTTGTGGCGTAGCATACACATGCGTAATGTGCTCATAGACCAATTGCACAGTCTCTAGAAATGGCCAGAAGAAATTGTTGGTGATAGGTCGGTGACAGGCTTTGTATAATATCCAGGCTATCCCTTTGTGTCTACTTCAGAAGTGCTGTAGAACCCCATCGTGCGTTTCTTGATTTTGAGGTAAGAAGCCAGTATTTTCATCAGCGGAGGCATTAGACATAAAGAGTAGCCTTTTTTAAGATCCAGATGTCTAAAGTCAGGAGTCGAACTGCGTAGGCTGACATAAAACGCATATGGATATTGCAGGTTGAAGGTCAAGGCACCTTAAAGTATTTACTAACATATATACTTAAAAAAGACAGTAATTATTTGCTTCAAGACTCAAATGTGTAGGGATATGATAAGATATTAATATCAGAGGCCATGCTAAATTTGATAGGCTTGGTGGCACACTGGAACGGCATATATAACCACTCATTTTCTTTTCAATATCAATTGAGTGCTTCTGAATCTACTTTCCAAGTGTAAGGTATACTATGTTCATATTTTGGGTTGTGAACCAACTACTTTTATGACAGGTAAAATTAACCTTTGAAGTTCATGATCTATTATAGCTCCATGGGATACGTTTGATGGTATGTTAATGGCAGGTAGATATGCTACTCAATTTTATAAAGATTAGTGGAAATTGTATCTAGATTAGCTAAATAAAAATCCAAAAATTCAGGTATTTGTGGTATGAGAAAGATAACAACAATGGTGTGTTCAAATTTCAACTGAAAATGAGGCATTTCTGACTGAAAAATGAGAAGTAAAGACACTGCTGTTTGTGTTGATAAAAGCAACTGATGGTACTTAGTATTATATGTCCTGAAATTCAGATTTAAGTGTTTGTGGTTGGTTAGTTGAGAAGTAAATCATACTGGCTATTTAATCATGTAACATGTTGTAGATTAAACTTGGTTTTAGTTGTGTTGGTGATGTGTACCATATATATGCACAGTAAAAGCATCACAAGGTTCTGGACAGAGGCTGCACCAATACATCTGGAGTCGTTAGACCTTTGACATTGATACAAGTTCCTCTCACCTGTGTAGAACACATGATTATAAGCTTGAATGAAAATATCATGGAGGAGCTATATCTCCCTTGATAAGGTTTGTTGTTGTTTGTTTAAGATTAGAAGGGTTGCCATGGCTCTTGGATAGAAGCTACTTATGGGTTCGCACTCTCTAATATTGTTTATGAGATGTTCAGAATTAAATGCCTGACAGTGTAAGCAGACATCAATTTTGCCTCAGGTGATCCATCCACATCATCTTCGATTACTTTTGAGGACTCCACAGTGCCAAAACATGCAAAGCAACATGGGAAACATAAGCTATCAAAGGCAGAGTCAGCATATTATGTCCAGACAACCAACTTCAAGCAATCAGAGATACTGCGACTGCACAGGAAATTCCAAGTAAATACATCAGACAACAAGCTTGTGATGCTGCTTAAAATGAAAGATTTGCCATGAATTAATTCCACTGACTATGCAGAGTATGGCCAAAGGTAAAGAAGAGATAACTTATGAGGACATCATTAAAGTTGAAGAGATGAGAGCAAATCCTTTTGCAAGTAGGATCTGCGAACTATTCAGTGAAGATGGAAGTGGCAGTCTTACTTTTGAAAAGTTCTTAAATATGATGGATGCTTTTTCTGATGATACGCCCTCTGAAGTGAAGATAGTTTGGGCTTTTGCCATTTGGGACTTTGATGGAGATGGTATCATTGGATCAGGTAAGTCTTAAATTCTCCTGAGTCCCTATGCATGTATCTTGAGAATACAAATAAAGCTAAAGCGTGGCAATCTAGTGAGGAAAATCAGAACTTTAAACTATGAACGCAAAGGGTGCTGATTCCAAAATATGCAGGGAGGCTTCTTCCACTCTCCTCACTCTCTCCTAGTAGCCCCTCAGGGAGTGAATAATAGCCAGCCTTGCAGCTGACATAGTCTTTGCTGCAATTCTTCATTGCTCATGGAGACCTTCTTGGCATGCTAAGCCATTATGCAGTTAATGATCTCCCAGCTCCTGACTTTGTCCCATATGCCACTATCTATAAAAATCCAGAGTGGGGATGAGGGTTGTCAATTATCTAGTGACTTGGCTAGCTGGATTCCTTGATACTCTTCATATTTTACATGCCATAGGATTCCTTGGTACAACATCCAAGCGACTATCATGTCAAGAATGAGTTGCTTGTGAAATTTGTTACTCTCTAGGACTACAAGGTCTGCAAGTCCATAAACAATACTTGTATCTAGAAGACACCTTTCTACCCAAATGGATATATCCATTTTTCGTGTGCACATTCCTACCTCCATCGTGAATGGAGAATCTCTACCCTTGCATTGGAATTATCAAATTGTACCATATGAAATAAAATATTTTATATCCACTTATGCTTTTAGTGCATACAAAAAGTCTTACAAAGATACCCAACCATAAGATACACAACTCAAATCTTCTTCCTTGATTGCAAACCAGTTGACCTTCATAAACCGATTGGAGCACTTTCCTCAGATTGGTATGGTAGTGGTTCACCATAGCTCTAGATTGGGTTGGTTTCCTCATCATCCTTGAGAAAGGAGTTGAGTAGTATCACAATGAGTGTAACCTTGTCTTGTTGGTAGCTTTCCCATGCAGAAATGTTGCTATTGTGCTCTTATTGCCCAAGATTTGCAATCATTGTCAAATGCAATAATAATTAAGGAGAATGAGATTTTCCAATGTGGTGTTGGTGTGGTTGCAAAATTCCTTTTCATTGATCAATCCCATCATCAAAATTTTTGTCAACTCTTTTGAGTACTAATTAACAAACTCAAGCTGTTATTCCCATGCAAAATGAGATGGATGAGAGAAAATGACAAGTCTCACTTGTTGAGAATCCATGCAGAAATGTCTTGTTTATCAACCATCGGGACCACCTAAACTTCTAATGTCCAAGGTTATCAAAATGGTATTTCTTGCACAAGTGAATAACTAAACACATTTATAGAGTCACAAGTATACACTACCCTGATGTCTTGTAGATCTCTACCCTTGATGATGGGCAAAAATATACCATGATACACTATTTTCTCATTAAACATTCTATCTATATAATCTTCTTTTATCTTCTTTCTCAGTGGAATGAAAGGAACTTGCTCTCTAAACTTGGATATAACAATCCATATCTTAATAATTCCCTATTGGTGCTATAGGAAGCTCTAAAATCAAATCTGCAGACATGCTTTTTCACCATTTATTTGAACATGCAAAGGGTACAATTAACCCATTGCCTTCTTACCTTCTTATATGTGGTGTAAATCCCTTACTAAGGAATCTCTCATTTGTTTGAAAGATCACCAAATAAAGTCTTAGTTTATCTCCATGTAGCATCAATATTTGATTATGCCCTCTAATTGCCGGCCTCCATTGCCAAGGTGACTATGTATCATAATGAATCCACCTCAAAAATAAAAAGAACATATTGTTACAATTAGACGAGTAATCATAAAAGTTTATTTCTATATTTTATCACTTGCATAACTTGCATTAGAATTACATCAATCGTGTTTCCACACTTGCATTAATGAGATGTGTTGAGCTTCAAACCTTGATTGCCTTTACGAGTTAGTTCTTTGAAGAACTCCCAAACAAGAATACAAAAACTAATGTTCAATTGTAAATGATTTTAGAAAAACGATCATTTGTGAATTCTAACTATAAGATAGCAAAACAATAATAATAACCTTAGTTTGCAATAGGTAAATCTACCATCACTTTTGCCCCAATTTTGTGCACATCTTAAAAATGTAGTGGCTTGAGCCAAGACGTGCATGAAGCACCAAGCATATAATAGTTGCTACTAGGAGACACCTTGATACCATAATATCCTATGCAATCATTGTCCTTGAAAGTATCCATAATATCCTACTAAGAGACGCCTTTATACCATAATATCCTATCCAATCATTGTTCTTGAAAGTATGCATGATAAACATTAACCTTGAAAAAGAGGTATCCTTTATGCCTTTTAGGCAATAGAAGATATGCTTCAATGTTATGTATTGGGTCTATGCATGACTTTGCTCAACTAACTAATGTAATTTGTATGTCACAACAAGTGTGGCATAAATGAATCAAGCACCAAAGTGCTTTTGGATGGTATCAAAGGGTTTATTGTTGTCCTCTAAGGATAAATTTGTCCCATATACAAGGACTAGCTCATCATAACGTTGCCCTCAACATGAACAAATTGTATACTAAAATAATAGTTATATAATCCCATATTTGGCATTGTAAATGCCTTTTAAGGCTAGCAATTTATAGATTAGGAGTTCTATTCAACAATCATTAACATATGAAATCAAAAGGAGTAATTCTACCCTTCATTTCTAGACATAAAGTGTAGGCTTTGTGTAATTGATCTAAAAATGAACACTAAGCTGATATGCATGTATCTTCTCATACCATGCATATGGTGCTAGCTTTAGACCATTAGAACCTTACAAAATTGGCATAACGTAGTCTCAAAATTTGAAATCTCAAAATCTTGACATTGACTAACATAAACCTCTCAATTAAGTCATAATGAAGAAATGTAGTTTTACTATCACCTCCCAGTGCATGTGGGTAGCAATAGCTAGGATACAAGTAATAGTTGTAATGTGAGATTTGTGGGCGAATATCTCCTCAAAGTCAATGCCTTGTTGAGCATATTTTTTTAGCAACAAGATGGGCTTTGTGGCATTCAGTATTGCCATTAGCCTTGCATTTTAATTTATATACTAGTTTAGTGTTAATAACATGGTTTGTTGTAGTCAAATGACATAAATCCAATTTTGACTTGTGGAATCAAAGTGTAGTTACATTGCAATTATCCCTCTAGGCTTTTGAATGCATCAACATGATATGATGGTTCCTCATTCGAGGTAGTGGCAATCATTGTGATTTCCAAAAAATTGCCATGTATTTGATGTTGTGTAGCTTTAGTGTATTGATATGATGGTTCCTCATTCGAGGTAGTGGCAATCATTGTGATTTTCAAAAAATTGCCATGTATTTGTCTTGTGGAATCAATTTGTAGTTACATTGCACTTATCTCTCTAGGCTATTGAATGCATCAACATGATATGATGGTTCCTCATTTGAGGTGGTAGCAATCATTGTGATTTCCAAAAAATGGCCATGTATTTGATGTTGTGTAGCTTTAGTGTAGGCAACCAATGGTTCATCTTGCTTGCTATCCCAAAGAGCATCTAATAGCCATGGGAGAAGTGTTATGTTGTTGAATGATAATCCTTTTCTTAATAGCCTTGTCATCAATTGGATGCATATCAGGATGAGCATGAGCTTCGAGTAGAGATGGAGCAATAGTAGCAACTAAAGTATTTCAAATCTCGGATTGCTCATCTAAACTTGTAGTAGATCGAAAGAGGGAAAACAATGAATTAGAGATATCAAAGGCATGAATAGAAGGATGTTTTTGACAGTCCAACCAAAGAAAGTTTGCATGCTTGATAAAATCATTATTTTCATGTTATAGGATAGTACTATTTGTAGCCTTTTCTTAGTCAGATGTAGGCAATTAAATATGCACTTTACACCTCTATCATCTAACTTATGTCACAACTAAGAAGAACATGTGTGTATGCCCATGAACCAAAGATTAAAATAAGTGAAAGCATTGTTGGCTGATGGCTTTCCCATAGCTCATAGAAAGATGTGATTCTCTTTAGCTATTCAACACATAGTTGACACAAACCATTTGAATCCAACCAAACCATGTTGATCAAAGACTTACCCTCCAGCATATACAAGGCCATTTTCATTTATGTTCAATTCTTCCTCTCTAGAAGTCCATTCTTGAAATGTAGTTGATATCAGATGAGAGAGCGAGAGAGAGAGAGAGATTGATTAAACTCGTGAAATGTAGGTGATATCAAACATGGAGTAGATCTCATTACACATTCAGGTCCCATAGTGCAACCATCGATACACATGCTACATCGTGTAGCATCTGCTGCAGCACTAGAAGATGAAGAGCTTGATCTAATTGTCATGCATGTTTGCCAAGAGGTCGATCCAAATTGCAATGGGTTGTCTTACTTTGATTTTAGAAGAATATTGTCACGAATGCCAGACTTTTTACACAATTTTCACATTTCTATCTAAAGTTTCAAACACATAGTATATTACAACATATCAAGCAACATCTTTATCAAGGTTTTCTCAAAAGTTCTTCATTTTTCAAGATACGAGGAGATTCAAAGATGGTTATGGATTCCATTTTGTTGTGTGATAACAATACATTTGGAAATGAGATATGGCATGAATGTAGGTACTAATCCATTAATATTATCTCATTTGAAACTTATGCTCATTGAGAGTTTGTTAGTTGGCCATAGAGTAGGTGATTGACGTTTGCTTTATGGCCAATTTCTTTCATCCCACTTTTTGGGTATAAAAGGAGGGGGGGTGTGGCCACATTAAAAATGTAGATTCTTTGTAGTGAGGGTTTGCATGTGGGTTGGGGCTTAATTGTTCATCTTCATTACAATCATGTGGAATCCAATTATCATAATGTGCTACTTTTTGTATTTGGTGTTTGTTTCATTCTCCACTTTTTATTATAGTGCTTATATGACATCAAATGACCATGTTATGCCCTAAAATTTAACATTAAATTGTTGTTTGAATCTTAGCATGTCAATGGCTTGAAGTCATGGGTTCTTGCATATAGGTGACTAGTTTAGGTTTCTTTGTGTATTGGCAAGTGCTTTGGGTTGTTGTTAGATTTGTGGTATACGGCTTGTAGACTTGACTTGTGGTTGATTATGATAAGTTTGCCATCGAGTTTCAGGAACCTCTTTTACTCTTGTTTCATGTTATGTACAAATGTGGCTTTGGGAATTACTCCCTTGGCATGCATACAAGAATCTCATCACTATAGCCTTGTGTCTTGGGGCTTTTTCTCAAGTTGTAATAAGTTAAAAATAATAATAAATATTTAATGATAAAAATATAATATTAATGCTATCATAATAGCAATGATAATTAGTTAATAATATTAACAAAATATAATTAATAAATATAAAATTAAAAATAATAAAATATTAATGATTGTTTTTATTTAATAGTAATGCCTTTGTCATCATTGTCCTTGAAGAATAACATTATATTAGTACTTTTTAAATTATTTTATTTATTTGCTATTTTGATGGGTGACCAAAGGGTGGAAGGTAAGACAAGGAAAAGGAGAGGGGCACTTAGGAAGAGGGTAGATTTTGGAATATATATGGTCTCTATTGTGATCGATTATGTGATTCATCTTTCACCATACCAATTGCTCTTTTAAGTGTATATGCCTTTGATTAGTCTTTTCTTGCTTCATTATTGGTGCAATTTTTTAAATAAAAGAGGATTGATGATTCTATGTATTATAATAATGTACACTACAATACATCTTAGCAAGCAACATGATTGGTGCATGGTTGTTACTAGCTTTAGTAATATGTTATTGGATGGGCATAAAAATATCATCAATCAAATCGAGGATAAAGCTCAAGTGTCCAATCTCACAAGTGGCCACATGGATGTGGCTCCAATTTCTCAAAGATGACACACACATGCGCACACGCACGCACACGCACACGCACACGCACACGCAGACGCACACGCACACGCACACGCACACGCACACGCACACACACACGCACACACACACACACATAGCAACCTAGATCTCATTAAAGAGAAAGGCAACTGTGGATGAATGATGTGTAGTTGCATCATGATCTTATTGAAGTTTTTTTTTTCCTTCCATGCAAGATATGACATCGAAATCTCATCCAAGAAATTTACAAAAAGATTCATTGGTATCTCTCTCACTTGGAATAAAATTAGGCCTAAAGACATGAGTGAAAAAAAGAAGAAGCAATAATGCTATCTAGGTAGTGGGAAATGATATAGACAATATTGGAACCAACATAGAGTGAACAAGGTTCCTTGCCAAATTATCATGAAACCTTTAGTTGGCTTATTAAATTGCATGTCTCTGTTAGCTCTTACACACATGTTGTCTACTTTATGACCATGCCATGGGTTTAGTGAATATTGTTGGACTATGCCATGTGTTTACACATACTTGGGTGATAAAATTTTGTGGGCATGCCAAAAAATCACTTTTTGTTAAATGTCGGTCATGCAAGATAAACATTAGATATATATTTTTTACTAAGTTTGAAGATTTATTTTGGTTGGGTTGACTATTTTCTTTCAAGTTTCCTTAGAGGGCCCATGACTACTTTTGTGTTATCCTCTCATCACTTAAAATCAATACTTTGAAATCCACTAGGAACATTGATATCTCATACATTTCATCATTATTGACATATCCCAAATTAGCAAGAAATGTAGTAGCAAGAGATGGCTATATTGGGAGAAACTCATTCACTCCACCTATCATTAGAATTGTATAAAATTCAACAAAGAATGACCTTGCAATATAATGCATAAGCTATATAATAATAAAGTCTCAAGATGTACGAGTGAGGATATCCAATATGATTTTTTTTCTCCCATAGCTCATAGAATCCTGCAAAACAAGCGTGGTTGTACCATGAGCATATACTTGACTAGACAAGAACATCCCTGATCAATAGACAAGGATGTTCATGGTTATATGATGTTTAAAATAGGCTTTGTAGAACCTTGCTTTAGAAATTATAGGAGTGAATGTACCATGATCATTCTTATTAACTAGATAGGCACATTCATGATCAATTCCCAATAATTATCGATGCTGATTAGACAATAACATTCATGGTCATACAAGATTAATATCGCATCAGTTGTTTAAACACAAGTTTGTTGCCTTAGAAGAAATAAGTAGTATGTGTTGTGAAAGGGCTTAAGGCAAGCAACCTAGTCTTTATTCATTGAAAAGCATATAGTTAGGCGGCAAAGTGCACTTAGGGGACATGATATCACAAACTATCACAATCATTGTTCATAGGGATTATAGATGCTAATATACAAACTTGACTTGATTTGACTATGGATCTCTATAAATGCACTTCCTTGTTAAAAATTACATGATGTTGGGTGGCGGCACAAAGCACATGCATGAGTGACAACATGGGGTTCATTTTTATTTACAATTTAATGTGTTTGTAGCATGTGTGCATGTACACTATGAACATTAGGGGATTGATTTGAATTTGCAAAATTATGTGGGTTATTGTGCAATGTGCGCGTGCAACAACGGGGGTTCCTTTTGATTATTATACAGTCAGTTCATTTTAATGTAAAAATTCATGGGGTGCATTCCATTAGTTTGATGTGTGCAACACTTAGATCAATTTTATATACAATTACCATGTGTGTTATGGTGCACGTAAAAGAGAGAAAAGACATTGAAACTTGGTGGTGTGTGGGACACCCACAAGGTTAGGTGGCACTGTGGTGAATGAAGCACAAATCCCAAAAATCCTTATTAATTTAAAAAACCACAAATAAGAGGACAACTAGTTGACTAAGAACTACCTGGACGGAGGTGTTATTTTTTTTCATTTCATTTCATTTTGATGTCTTGTTTGTTCATGATGTTTATGAGATTTTTATTTGCTTTTGATTTTGATTTGGATTTTGTATTGTTTCTTTTATGTTTGTATGTGTCTATTAAAAAAAAAAACCAAATTATGTGGTCATGATGGGTTTAGGGTGTCATCGAAATTTCGGTCTCACAAATTTGTGTTTTTTGTTTTTTTTAATTTTCATTTTTATTTGATTGAGAATTAGGGATGTATCGGTCGTGATTGCATGTATGGGTTTTGTTTTTTCTTCTACTTTTTTTAAATGATACTTTTTAGGTGGAATTTTGATTCTAAATTTTTGAATAATTGTGGGGTTTTAATGTTATTTGAAAAAATTATGATTAAAAAAATAAAAATTCAAGCTTTTTTTCTTAAGTTTATTGGGCTTGTAAAACAGAATAGGGGTGTGTATCAGAAATTTGTTTTGCTATGCACAAACACAGTAGCACCATGGCACAAACAAATCCACATGCATGCCCTTGCATGGGAATGACAACAATGAGCCATGCATAGAAACCACAAAGGATCCACATGTGAACAACACCAAAGGACATGAGTACGACACCACATGAGTGAGGCGGTGTGTGAACAATAGCCAAGAACAGGGGAAGGGTTGCGGGTTAGGGTGGTGTGGTGCGGTTTTTCTTTTTAAATGGTGTCTAGGACAAGGGCGGTGGGCAGGGAGGTTGACGGGGTAGGGAATTGTGGGTGTGCAGGGGGGCTAAGGAGGGGGTGTGGGGTTTGAGATTTGGGAAGGGGGGTTTCCATGGGGGGTAGGAAAGGGGGTTTAAGGAAGGGGTGTGGGGTTGGGAACCAAGGCGAATGGGGGAATAGGGGTTTGGGGGAGGGGGTGGTTGGGAGGGAACTAGGGGGTGGGAAAAGGGTGGTGGGAGGTGAGAAGAGGAGATTGGGAAGGAGGAGGAGGAGGAAGAAGAAGAGGTCGAGGTGGTAGTGGGTTATGTAGGGCCGCAGGTGGAGTGATGGCCACCAGTGGTGGGGGCGTAGAGCCATGGGCAACTAGCAGGAGGAGGAGAAGGGAGGAAGAAATAGGAGGAGCAAGAGGAGGAGGATGGAAGAAGCATGAGAAAGAAGAAGGAAGGAAGAAGAAGGAAAGATGAGGGGAGAGAGGGACAAGGGGGTGGGAAACACAGGGAGGGGGGAAAGGAGATAGGGAGAGAGGAGGTAGTGACAGGGAGAGAGAGTGAGGGGGAGGTGAGATAGAAAAAGAAAGAAGAAACAAATAAAGAAAAAGGAAAGGAGAAAGGAGAGAGGTGGGAGTGCGGGGTGGGTGGTTAGGGGGGAGGGGAGTGGGTTTTTTTTCTAAAATTAAAAAAATAAATTAAATGGGAGTAAAATTTTACGAGGGCATTGGCCAGTGAATGGAACACATCGAACACAATAGCACGAGTCACAAAATGAAAGAAGGGAATTCACACGGATATGTAGGGGTGATGCACCGAAAAAATAATTAAAAAAATCTGCTCATTGGATTGAAATGCAAAAAAAGAAAAAATGAATATGACGACAAGGGAACATATAGGACAATGTGAATGATGCGACGCATGACAAAAAGAGGCATGCACATGGGAAAATGTCAAAAAAATACATAAAAACATGGTTGAAAATTAATAACGAAAAATTTGTCTGCCAAAACGGAATGCAATAAGAAGGAAAAATGTGCAATTTGAGGCAAGGTTAGTGCTTTCAAGTGAAAACATAGTTTTGATGAGAAATAAGAATGTTTACATGAAAAATGATAAAAATACTAAAGAAAAATACATAAAAACACACAAAAATTAATAACAAGAAATGGATACATTGGAATGATGGGCTTGAAAAAGGAAAAATATCCAAGGGAAGGGAAAAATTAGGACTATAAAGCCAAACTACGGTTCTGAAGTGGTAACATCATGTTCACGTGGAAACACATCAGATTCATATAAAATATGTCAACAATTAATAACTTATGAACTAGGACTTAGAAAAGAGGGTGCTAAAAGGAAAAAATGTCCAATTTGCAAGGAGGAATAGGGCTGTAAGGTCATATTTCAATTTTGGGAGGATACGGGGGACATGCCCATAGAAATACATCTAAAGAGTGTAAAAATGGTAGAAAATGAATAATAGATGAATCGTAAGTTGGAACAAGGGACTATAAAAGGAAAAAATGCCCAATTCAAAGGGACAAATATGATTATACTAGTAAAGTGTAGTTTTGGTAAAGCAAGGATGCCTTCATATAGAAAGACCAGAGAAAGAGAGAAATAGCCAAAGAACACCATATTGGGGAATATGGGAATTTCCCATAAGTTTGGGACATGTGGTCAAATATTTGGATTTGTCATAACTTGAACACTATAACTCCAAATCGAGTGCTCTATAGCTCAATAGATTCCATTTTTCAAGCGCTTTCCAATGATAGGCCACACCATATGGTTTTGAGAAACTTATGGACATGTTATCTGGGTGCTATCTTTTTAGTATTCAAAAAATGGGAATTGGGAGATTCCCTTACTAATATTGTGTTAAAGGGGGAAGGGAAGACCCCGGGTATGGGGTAAAATAGGATGAGTGGGTAGGGAAAGGGACCTGTAGAGAAAAGATGTTGCATCGTTTAAAGACTGGATAGAGAGGCATGTTTACGATTGTAGGACGAATAGAGGTGCAAGGACGTGTCCATATACTTAAAACCTTTACGAATTGGTGTTGCGAATCAACAGGGGCCTAAGACCTGACAACCGATGGAACCCTCATATCCCCACTTCTAAGACATGACATACACACATTAATAAAAGAGGTAGGGTTAGAAACACTTGGCCCATTTAGCTGGTGGTCAACATGGAAAATTGTTGATGGGTGAGATGTTGAAGTCGATTGTAGGGGGTACCATAGCTCATCACAATACTATTTAATCAGGCCGCCATGGAACATGCAATAGCACCCAGGGAGGTAGCATTGTTGATGAAGATCCATGGAGTTGTTGATGACAAAGAATACAACACTTAGCTCAACAGTCACTCATATGGGAATGATAGAGTTGTCTCTCACCCCATAGCTCATGTCACTCGAAGAGGAATGAAGGGAACCCATATCTCACACCTGGTTTAGAAATTGATAAGAGGGATGGCACAGAGGGAGTATGTCAGTGTGCACAATTGATGGTGCATTAGTGTGCCCCAACCCATCTGGCATAGATGCAAGAAGGAAGGCTAGGGAGCCTAGTAGTGCAATGCATAGAACAAAGTGATGTGTTCTGATGTGGTGATAGAGGTCTAACCCATGTATGCATAGAAAAATGGGAATGTACGTGATCACCAATTGTTGTAATGTCCATTAAACCTCACCACTCAATTTATTGAAAGAAAAATTGCTCATGCTCAATCCCCCCTTTTTTGCACACTCTGTTGGTAGATATAGGAGGGAAACCCAGTTTCTCACTCCCACTGATATAATTTTCTCTGCCACTTGTCCAAAGGTTTGTATGCCTTGTGTGTTTCTGATGGTGTAATTGTGGATTCTGCCATGTGTTGGAATACAATGTGAGAACAAAGGCCAAGGAGCCTTATAGTGCCGTGCATAGGAATAGATTGTGCTTTGTGCATTGAGAGGCCTAATCCATGCATGCAACACTCCATTCACACGTCTCACCTCACATTTGGATTGAAGAAAAAAATGCGGGTCACTCACCCCACCCTTTGTCTCATGCTTTGTTGGATGAATAAGGGCAGCCCATACTCACATTCCCATCCAGTTAGGATGAATGCTCATGATACTTAGGGGGTTATTGATGAAGATCAGCTTGGGCTTGTTGATGATGACAATGAACAATGTCCACTGATGAAGGGGCATATTTAGGGAGATACTTGATATATCAAGAACTTGGTTTGGATGGAGGTGCTTTTGTCTACTAGAGGAGTCAACACTTGTAGTGCACCAAGGGAGGCGGCTTTGGGACTGCATCCTATAGAGAGTTTGATTAATGAGTCAGCTAATTTGGATTGCATGGCAGTACCACCTTTTCTGTAGTCAACTTCCTACCAAAGGATCTTTGCCACCTTATCTTGGAGCAAAGCTTGTCATGACATGAAATTTCTTCATTTTCTCTCATAACAATTTATTTATTTATTCCCTAATCCCAAGGGCATTTCCATCTTTTCTCAAAGAGTAGGTTGGTATGGTAGGGACCGAAGTCCTTTTCTCACATATCCTATTTTTTTCTCCCTTTTTCAATAACAAAAATCCCAGTGTTCATCATAACCAACCCCACCACAGCTGTTGGATTGGAAGAAAAGGAAATAGAACAAGATTAGGGAGCTGGAATAGAAGGTACAATATAAATCATTCACTTCGATAACATAATCCACATGATGATGACTATTAGAAATAGTATGAGAAGCATTAAGAAGTGACACCAAAGGGGGAAAAAACTATCAATTATGATTGTCAAGATCCCCAGGGAGGGTAATATTTCTTCAAGCGATAGCCATTGATCATAAGAGGCATCTACAACTTGGACTCGAACAAAGCTATTGGTGTTGACGGCAAGTACCTTCTAAGGGCATATCTAGTGTTGTTGGAGCTTTCTAGGAAACTTGCCAAAGTGTGAATCATAGGTAAGGATGAGATCATCTTCTTTGAATTCTTTCTATTTGATGAAGCTATCATGGTAAACTTTGCATTGGGCTTGTGTGGCTTCCATGCACTATAAGGCCATCCTTTTAGTCTCGTCTAGACATTCCAAGTTTAGTAGGAAATGCTATAGGGACTCGTCATCTCCTAGCCACTCCTTAACAGCCACTCGTAGAGAGGGAAATTCCAACTCAACACGGAATATAGCTTCTATACCTTATACCAACTAAAAGGATTCCTGCTCTATTATTGCCTTATGAGAGGTTCTATATGCCCAAATGGCCTTTGTAAGTCAATCATTCCAATCACGATGATGTGCAATAATCATCCTTGTTAAGATTGAACAAAGGATGCGATCACTGACTTGGCCATTGGCTTTGGAGTAGTAGGGGGTGGACTTATGATGGTGGATCTTGTAGATCTCTATTAGCTCTTCCATAATCTTGTTTAATAAGTGAGTGCCTCTGTCACTAACAAGCTCTAAGGGACTACCAAAGTGGGTGATGATGTTCTCATATAGGAACAGAGTGATGCTGTTGATGTCATCATGTTCAAGAGCTTTGGCTTTACACCACTCCATCACATAATCAATACAAACCAAAATGTATTTGTTTTACTTTCTTTTGGCTGACAGGTCGATTGGGCCCACAAAGTCAATGCCTCGATTTTCAATGCGGCATTGCATTGGCTTTTGTAGGCTTTCCCATTCGTTGACAAGCATCACACGCTTATAGTAATCAGAGGTATCTTGTGGAGGGTTGGCCGCCTGTATCCAATGAGTAAAGCTTTCTTGATCATCGCTTCTCTTACAAAGTGGCCACCACATGGCTCATTATGGCATGCTTTCAGCACGATCCTGATCTCATCTCCTGCAACACATTCCATAGCACTTCATCTTTGCCTTTCTTGTACAATCCATTTTCTAGTAAGGTGTAGGGGGCCGATTCCAACAGAAGCTTCTTCTTCTCTCTACTAGAGATGTTAGGAGGATATTATTGTGTGTCCAAGCGGTTGGTGATATTTGCATACCATCGAGTTATAGCCTCCTTCATCTTTGAGGGATTTATGATAAATGATCAACTAGGACATGGGAACGATCAACTTTAGTGATCATCTCAAAATCAAAATCCTAGAACAAAAGGAGCCATCTCATCATTTTTCCTTTAACATCAGCCTTATTCATGAAGAAGGACAAAGCTTCATGATCCATATAAAACTTGAAGTGCATTGACAATAAGTAGTGTTGAAACTTCTCCAAGGCAAACACCATCACCAAGCACGTCTTTAGTTCAAGTATTCATTAGCTACTTCTTCAAGCTATTAAGATATTCTATTCTTCTCTCTGCAAGATTAGAAAACATCCCCAAGCTAAACACCCATCCATTAGAACACTTACAAAAGCATAACAAAGATACTAGAAGGCATAAAAACCATATAGCTCAAACCAAAACCAACTCAAAACATAAAAAATGATCCAAATCACTCTCAATAATTTCTCGAACCATTTATTTACAATCATAATCTCTCAATTAGAAAGAAAATAGACAAAAAAAAAAGTAAAACATACCTATTAGAACCAAACAACAAACATAGATAGAACCAATCAGAACATCATAATTCAACTATAAACCATTACGAGCTTTTGAAACCTACTCAATCCATTCCAACACGCTTCAAAACACTTCCAAATCACCCAAAAACCAAGCAATCAACCACAAAATCAAATAAAAACCACCTAAAATTTCAAAAAAGGATAGCTAAAAATACAATCATTTGAGCATTCAACACCAACCAAATGAGTATGTAGGGAAGACCATTGCATATATTTGGCCAACTTACTTAAGAAAACATAACATTGCTTAACTCTTTCTAAAACAAAGCAATCATCAAACAATGTTATTAGGATGGGTTATTCCCTAGATTTAATCTAGCCAGGTAAGAATTATTTGTTATATTCTAAGAAAGTACCAAATAAATCTCTTAACGAACTTGCATGGTAGGCATTGGTGGACCATGTCACCTATTACAAACTTCTTTAATCAAAGAAATAGATTAGAATCAAGATTTATCAATAAAAACTCATAGAAATCTAGAAAATTGATTCTTCTTATGGGATTATTAGGAATCCTTGTCCTTCATTGATTAACTATTGGGTAATCAATCATAGGATCCTAATATCCATAAGAAATATACATTTCTAAGATGTCTTAGCAACATATCTAGATACTTACCTCTTAAATTGAAATTTCTTTTTGATTAACTTTAACATGTTGGGGTAAGTGGATGTAGCAAAGGATTATAGTCATTTTGCCTCATAAGCCTAGAATTTTTAAGTATATTTGGTGATGGGGAGATGTCAAATGAATGCAAGGAAAGGGCTATCTCTTCTTGGCCTTCTAGATCTAAGATTTGAGATGTGAAAGAAGCCCCTTTTTGCATGAGGGGGATTTGAGAGATATACATTGAAACTTGAAGAGCACGTGTAGCATTGGTAGAACAAAGGGTTAAAGATGGCTCTATCAAACTAACTTGTTAGTGAAATGGGAGTCCTATATAGCATTCCACCATCATACTATCTAACATAAAAAGTTTCCTTAAGAAGTGGGGAGTACATCTTGAGTTGATCCTTGATATTTGGTTGTGTTGTTCTACCACCAAGAACCTAACAGAGTATATGCACACTAGAAGTTTAATTGGCATGTGTGTGTGTGTGTGCGTGTGTGTGTGTAGAATAAGTGGTCACACATGTAGCAATGTGTTACTCTACCTTACCCTGTCTACACATATTCTCAAAGTGTGATGTGTGAGTGATGAAGAGAGAAATAAGTAGGGCCCAAGAAACTGCTTGAAAATAGTTGTCTTAATAACATCTTAAATTGCAATTGGATAGCTAAACACTAACGTGATTGGCAAGCACTCATCTTCTACTTTCACCTCTCAAAGAGGCAATGAGGACATGTGCCAGTGTTACAATTGTAAAAGTTCGTGTAAGAGTCTAGGATTAAATTTCTAGGGTAAGAAAAATAAGCACAATTCATGAAAGAATCAAGCGATAGGTCACATAGAATTTAGTTGAACAAAAATGATTTGGGCCACAACTTGACATGCTTTGCTCTCAAAGTAGTCCAATTGATGTTTTATGGAGTGAATTTAAAATTTTAATGTGAATTTGAAGTTTTTGGAGAAACTCAAAGTAGAGGTGTTGCCAAGACCAAATAAGAACCAAAAATCAATACCTCTATATCTCAAAGAAAAACCATACACCAAAAGAAACGTTGCTCAGCACATGTTAGAACACTTGTAAAGTGAAAGGCTCCACTAATACCTCTAAGAAGGAACCTATGTGGAGTGGTTCAAATGCCATAAAACACTAGTCACAAACACTTGAACACAATCTGAATTCATTGAAACACAAAAGTAAAAACTCTCAAATACATGTAGTAGTCAATCATCTCTTACATATCTTGAAGAAATGTGGAAGAACCATTCAAATCTAGAACCAAGCATCTCATATTTCCTCTTTACAATACACATGTCTCTCTATTGTATCAAGCATAGAAGGTGACTTTAAATAGACTTATGGACCTACATTCTTCCACCCAAAAAAGGTTTTCATAAGCCTACATTCAAGTAGCCTTGATTGGTTGCCCTAGGTGGGTACTTTGTTAGTGATTTACTCTAGTCATTCACATGCAAGACAGAGGTGCTCAAACTTCAGAGCTAAATTTAATCTATAAATGATTATAGAGAAGAGGTAAATTCATGTGTAGTGGCATCAAAATATTTGAATAAATCCTTAACTTTACAAAATCTAAGTTCTAATAGAGTGCAAAAATATTTAGGCATTGACAAATAATGTATGATTGTATTTGTGAGATACAATACTTGATGTTTGTAAAGCATGACTTGTTGATGCCAATGCTTCTTACTTGATTTAGTGCAAATGATGTTGCTATGAACACAAATTTTTCTATAAATGATTAGATCATTTGGGAAAAAGTGTAGAAAGAAGTAATTTTATGAATAGGTGGTGTGTTGAGCTACACAAGTCTCGTACAACATGTATGACAGCTAAAGATCATGGCTAAAGATCAAGCCCTCTCATTTTTATCAAATTGCATGTTATTTTAATATTTATGCAAAAAAAAAAATCCACAAACTTGTAATTTTTCTTGCTAGATGGACTATCTCCTCAGAGATTATTCATAGGGTGTTGATACATATACAAAAAAATGAGAATGTAGTGAAGATACATAGGAGATGATCCACAACTTGAGGATACTACCTAAAACTTTGGACTAACACTATCTTTCTTTTTTCTAGCAATCATTGTGTACCCAATCCTTTATATATTGGATGATATGAATCCCTCTCTACTCGATCCATGCAAAATAATACCCTTTACAAATAACCTTATTTCTCTACTTAGTCCATGCAAAAGAAACACCTTTACAAATGACATTGTTTCCAGGAACCACTTGGCAAACTCCTCTCTTAAGATTTGACCTAGGAAGAAGAAGAAGGATTTGCCACACTAACAGTAGTTGCTTTGTGGACTTCCATTTTCATCTTGGTTGCTTGGATTTTCCTCCTCTTTGGGAACTATGATGTCCCTCCACATTGCTTTCCTAATCTCTATTGTGTTTACCTTGCCATGCTTTGCTAAAGTTAGGAAGAAAAGCTCCATTTTCAACCTCATTCTTCTAATTCTTTCTACATCCATCATCCACAATCTCCCTCTATCTCATTTTGAGGTGGCTCCTAGTAGGTGGTGACAAAATGACTACTTGTAGAGCATTAACTCTAGTTGATATCCAATCAGTGCAACCACCATGTGATGTGTAGAGGGAGCTCACGCTCAACCGCCAAGACCCATGGACCGCTTGTTGCTTCAAGCGTTTCAAGCAAGCTCTAATGGCTATCTCTCACCTAGCTGACGTGCCTTCGAACCTACAAGTGTAGTGACCTTACCTCAATTGATGGGACCTGAAATGGGCCAGCACTGGCTATAGCATTAGCCGGACCTCATGCTCATGACACACACAAACACCCTCACAGCCTCGCAGACCAAGAGCGTCAATCAAATGCTAAAGGACAAACTGCCCTAAAGCTTAATTCCTGCGTTTATAGTTTATAGTCCAACATTTCCCTTAAACTCCTCAGAGGGAGAACCCTTATACATTGGCAATGCCACGATCACACACACATAGGAGGCACTCCACCGACTAATAGTCGAAGCCCCACTGCAGCTCTCCTACATCACAGGGATTGGCCCTTTGATGCGCTGCTAGACATATAACACAAACGAGCACAAACTCCTCTCTTTTATATTTCTCGTATTTCTAGGAGATATACCATGCTTCCTCACTTCACAGTCCCTTAAGAAACCGACCCTCTGCCCTATGGCAAGGGATACCCTCACACTCTCAATCGTGGGTCAAAGTCCTAAGAAAACAATTGCTATGCAATCCAGGAGATTTTCCTTCGATACCATGAACCATGCATAGTGCATAATGTGAATGGTTTAGTGCACAAACAATAGAAACTCAGCATTGTGCATAGTGCGAAACCAATCTTTTCATGATTTTCATGCTAACGTTTATGTATTGAAACGAGGAGAGACACTGAGCCTTATGCTCATGCTGCCTTTTTCTTTATTTATTTAAGATTGTACTTTGATGCTCAAACTCTCCTCTCACCCTACCATTTAATGTTTTGCAATCGTTGATAGGTGTAAGAGTCATTTTATGTGTATTTCTTTGTAGAGAAAGCGATAAATACGGACAAAACATAGAAATGAGGGTAAACCGAGCCTAACCTCGTGCTCTACCTCCATTATACATTGCACAAACACTTATGTGATTTTCTGAAATTTTCCTTTTATCGTTTCCTAATTTTCTCCCATTTAAAACCCATTTTCTACCATTTTTTGGTATTTTTCCTTTATTATTTTCAATAAAAATGACTAGAAATTAAGGTTCATTATGGGCTGTGGCCCTTAGGTTTCTTGACAGCAAAATTTCAGGTTTTATTGATGTTATATCTCATGTTTCCCCTTTATTTTGCAAAAAACTCCCATTTTGCCTCTTAAACGCCTGTTTTATGGGTTTTATACCATTAATTTCAGTCATAACACTTATGATTTTCTGATTTTCTAAGCATAAACTGATCAAACTCATAGCAAACAACAAGTTAATGCATAATCAGCCCATGGGAACAATATTTCATCAGCCAAATAGCATAAAAACTCATTTTTTCTTCATAAAAATTGAATTACCGCTTAGGCTTTGTGTCTCGGGATCCCGGTTTTGCTATGGGACTGCATGTCAGCCCTCATTCAATGTCCAGCATCTTCAAGGACATCACTCTTCATGTCTTCATGCACCCAGAATCAATCCGGTCTCATCTGGACAAGCTTTCCTCCATCATTCTTCATTTTCCTCTTCCACATAAGAACAGCCCGTTAAGGGAGAGAGAGGGAGGAGAGAGAAAGACTGAAATCAGAGATCTCCATTGAGGCCATCATTTTATGGGTGAAGCATGGCGATAAGATCAACAGGCAGAGGGGAATCAAGCCCCATAATCATTGGGGGTGGTTGTTCACAGCCAGACATCAACCTCATCATCCCACATGGTGCAAATTTCGGGCGCAGCAGACATCTTCTTTCATCACGTTTTTTCACCTCTCTCTCTCACCACGATTTGGTAGTTGCATAAAATGTTAGAGGGCCCCAAAGGTCACTACCCACTTGGCCTCTCTAATATCCACCCCTTCGCATCTTGCCCAATTTGTGGCCATTTCTCCGTCCGGTGTCCGAATCGAGCTCTGAAAAATCCTGGGCATTCGGCTTGACATGCCGCATTGGCCGGAAACTCTTGACAACCCGCACGGCAGTCTGAAAAATTATCAAAAATCAACAAGTGTCGCTCGGGCACCTTTAAAATCGTCCTAGGTCGAGCCGCCGCCTTCGACGTTGAATATTTTTCCCTTGATATTCATAATTTTTAGCTATTTTTAAGCATTTCTTGGCATCAGAATTCCGCTGTCATTGGCAACCACGGGATAGGGCGACTCAGCCCGTCGAATCCCATACCAGATCTGCACAAAACAACCAAAGGAGGCATCAAGCTGATACAAAATAGATACATACTAAACACAACACAACTTGCACCCTACCCCCAGACAGAACCAAGGCATGACATCCACAAGGAGTAGGCCTAGCATAATTTGATAGAAGGTCCGCAGCTAGTCACCAACCGACTGCTCTAACACGGCCAAACTAAAAAGAACTGTCAAAGAGGTTGCCCTGAGTGGTGGTCTAAACTACCTACCTAACTAAGGACAACACAACTAGGAGTTTCTATTAGACGAGGGCTCCTATGGCCTGATCAAGAGGTATTTTTTCAGCACATTTCTTCTTCCAGGTTTTTTATTTTATTGACAATCTCGGGCATGTAAAAAGGAGGGAGTTGAGCGTAGTGACCCAAGGAGAACAGGGCATTGGCCTCAGGTCCTGTCTCGGTATCCAAGAACCTACCAAGCCCTCGCAAGGCGACACTTAATCCTTTTCTGACGCTCACTTTTATTTTCGCTCCAACCTTCCTTATTTTCTTCTTTTCCAGCAAGATGCCACCCCTAGGAAGACAAGGCATCGGCCCCGGGTCTGACTCGTCCCCAGGAACCTACCAGGCCTTCACTAGGCGATGACCAACTGCTCATAAATTTTTCTTTCTTTTCTTTTTGATTTTTATAGGGGGTTAGAACCCCCTTTTTACACATCTTTGTATATATTTATTGTCTTTAAGATATTCAGGGTTTCTTATCATCATCATTATTTTTTCTTCTGGTGGCAGGCTTCTCTAACTGCCTCACAACTAACAAGAACTCCTAGAATGGCTGCCTAGCAGGCTAGTAAAACAGGGTCACTAGGACTACCTTCTAAAATAGGTCTTTCAATGCCTAGCAATGTCCTTACAGGAGGCAACGACTATTCAGACCTCCCTCAAACATACCCAACCTAAGCCTCGGGGCTTCATGCCTTGGACGCCGGTCCCCAACAAGAAACGAAAAACCCCTTAACAAGTACACAAACACACATAGCATAAAAACCACAGTACTCATAAAGGAGAAAAATCACCTGGATAGGGCCACGAGAAGCTTCCACGCAACAAAAGGATCCTTCCAAGCTCTTCTTCGAACCTGTCTAGCACAAAACTAAAACAAGAAACCATTAACCGTACCTGCACTAAACAGACAACTGGCTCTCTTGGCCTAATGAAATGAAGCACTTCAGCACAAAACTTAATCAGCCCTCTTGGCCTAACGAAATAAAACAATAACACCTTGCAAAACGGGCCCTCTTGGCCTAATGAAATCAAACAGAATAGCACCTACACATCCCTCCCTGAAAGAATCCAGATGTACAATAATAAGCTCCTTTCCAAGGAGGAAAACCACAGGGCTCGTAGTCCTAATGACCTTATCTCCCAAAAAGGGAATCCTTATCTCCCAAGGAGTGGTTAATTGCAAACTGTATGGTTGGCAATTCGATTTCAAGGGGTAACACACACTCTTCCCCATAAACCAATTTAAATGGAGTATGGCCGATAGCTCGCTTGAACGTGGTATTATACGCCCATACTGCCACATACAACTTCTTGTCCCAGTCTCGTTTCTTCTCAGAGACTATTTTAGACAAGATCCCCACGAGCTGCTTATTAGTACTTTCCACCTGCCCATTTGCTTGCGGACTATAAGGAGTCGTTTTATTATGCTTGATTTGCCAAGCCTCAGTCAAGCTTTTGATCACCTTATTCAGGAAATGGGTTCCACGATCTGACACTAGTTCCTTCGGGGGACCGAAACGGCAGATTATCTGCTCTAAAAGGAAACTTGCAGTCTCTTTTGCATTGTCCTGCCTCGTTGCCTGTGCTTCTGACAATTTTGTAAAATAATCAGTGGATACTATAATATACCTCTTTTGGGTAGTAGACGACGGGGTGATAGGACCCACGAAATCAATGCCCACTTCTCAAATGGAAGAATAGCCATGATAGGCGTAAGTGGACGTTTCCTATTCTCTCTACTGTCATGCCTTTGACATGTATCACATCTCTTTACATACTCTAAAGAATCTTGAAAGATGGACGGCCACCAATATCCAGCTCTTAAAGCTTTTTGTGCCATCAACCGTCTAGCGAAGTGCCCTCCACATGCAGAGTCATGACACTCCTCCAAGATAAAAGGAGCCTCATCAGGCATCACACATCAGCGGTAGATATCATCAACACCTACCCTGCGGATATAGTGTCCCTGTGATCAAGGAAAACTTCAATGCATGTTGTTTGATCTTCCTCTTTTCAGACTTTGAAAAACCGGCTCCCGTCTCTCCTGTTGATAGATAATTTGTAATGGCAGCATACCAAGATGGGATAGAAGCTGTATCAATTTTAAACATTGCCTCAATATCACTTCCTTCAGCCAAAGTCTCTTTCGGCTCCCCGAAATCCACAAGGCATTCCACAATACCCTACAACCTCGGTGGCTTACTCTTAATCTAGTAATCGAACTCCTGCAAAGTGATTAACCACTTTGCCAAATGATCAGGCGGTTGTAGCTTGTTCATAAGCAATCTTAGCCCTTCGGCCTTCGTATAGAATACTACCTTTTCATAGAGGATGTAGTGCCTAAATTTCTTAGTTCCAAAGACCATCGCAAGACACAACTTCTCCATGTAGGTATAATTAATCTCTGAAATGCCCAATTTTTTACTAGCGAAAGCTATCGGATGATACCACTTTTCCTCCTAGATTTGGGCTAAACAGCAGTTGATACTATGCATGGTGGCTGCTGAAAATATATAGAACACCTCACCTCTTTTAGGTGCTTTTAAAACGGGTGCTTTTACTAGCTCCTGTTTCACATCCTCAAAAGCTACCTTACAAGGGTTGCTCCATTCAAATGAACAGCTAAAGGATAATAAATTCGTTAATGGTAACGTTCTTTCTACCAAGGCATTTATAAACCTCCAATAATACCCTATTGATGTGACAGAAAGCTATGTACCTCTTTTGGAGTGCGTGGTGAACTCATAGCGACTATGACCTTGATCTTTTCAGGGTCAGTTGCTATCCCTACTGAACTGACCACATGACCTAGCAATAGTCCATAAGGCATTCCAAAGACACACTTCCGTGGGTTAAGAGTGATAGAAAATTGTCTGCAACGCTCAAAGCACTTTCTTAGGATAATCAACATCCTTTTCCTTACAGTGGCTGCCCCCAGGTCATCAATAAATACTTTCAACCCATCTGGGGAGATGTCACCAAAGGTCTTGTCTGCTGTTCGTTGCCATGATCCAGGTGCATTGCACAAACCAAAGGCCATCACATGGTATGCAAAAGTACCAAAGACAGTAATAAAAGTTGTTTTCAACTTGACTTCTTCTGCAATTGCTATCTGGTTATATCCTGCAAAGCAATCCATGAATGAATATATTTCCCTACACCCTAATTGATCCAAAATCTGGTCAATAAACGGCAACGGTTAGTAATCTTTAACCGTCTACTTATTCAGCTCTCTAAAATCCACACATAATCAGATCTGGTTGTTTTTCTTCTTCCTAATAACAACAGGTGAACACCATTCTATGTGTTGTATCGGGAAGATTAACCCAGCTTTCCTTAGCTTCTGTAACTCCTTAAACAGCCCGTCCCTCAATTCAAAAGGCATACGCCTTACCTTTTGATGCACAGGATGACTGCCTTCTTTTACAGGAATAGTATGAACAGCTAGGCTGGGAGGAATACCTCTCAGCTCATCATAACTCCTAGCAAAGATATCGCGGAATTCTTGAATCAAGGACACATAGTCCTCCCTTTCTGCTGAACTAAGCATGGAACCTAATTTAATTGGCCGCGAATCATTCGGCGTGCCAAGGTCTAACTCAATCACATCCGCATCTCTTATCCTATCTTGCGGCTCTATCGGCTCATTTAGAGTTATCTGATAGATATCCTCTGTAGTGGACCCCTCTTTAGATTCATCACTGGATGATGTCTCACTACCAGATGGATCGTCTACCACCTCTACCTAGAACTACTCGACCAGCGGGTATATCGACTTGACAGTCTGTTCGTAAGATCCAAGGTCTACCTAGCAAAACCCGATAGCTAGGACGTCTTGCAAATCTTATCACCCTAAAGTCCAAGAAGCATTCTACACTCGCCACTGTAACATGGACTCTAGTAACGCAACCTTATGGTTGTCTTAGACTATCATCAGCCATTCTCAAAAGGGTGGAGCTTTCTTTCTGGATGCCTAGACCCAACCTCTCTGTCAACTCTAAACTCATGATATTGACGGAGGATCCAATGTCTACAATGGCATGTTCCACTAGCATTCCATCCACATAAGCTGGAACCCTAGGGCAATTCTTTTCAGCATGGTCAAACCAATCTTCCCCTACTCGTGCTATGCCCAGAGGTTCCACAATATACCCAATACGCAGGATCTTCTTAAATTCCTTGCGTACTCCTGGAGATAATTTAATCAATTGCAAGAGGTTCACATCTGGTTTGACTTCGCAAAGAGAACTCGCTAAATCAAAGTCATGATAAGTAGCCAAAGCTCTCTTTTCTCACCAAACCATCCTCTCTTTTGGTCTTTGGACCGGTTTTGGTGCTTCTTTCTTGGCTCTTCCTTCTTTCTGGGCACTTCCTCATCCTTCTTAGGGTCGCCTTTCTTGTCAACCGGCCTTAGCGGTCCCCCTTCTATACTAGGATTCTGGGCTTGCATCTCCTTATCCCCTTGTTTAGGGTTTGCCTCAACTGGTTTTGTATTATCTTTGTCAACCTCTTTAGCCTTTTGGCCTCTTGTCACAGCTCTTAAGTTAGAGGTTTCAGCATCATGGACTCATACAGCCTCAATAAGGCTGACTCCATTTCCTTGTGGCAACTCTTCTATATTTGTTTTTCCCCTCTGTAATATTTGCCTTGTTGCATCATTCTGCTGCAAGTTATTTCCTTGTGCTCTATGATTCACTGGGCCCGGTTGTTTACTCCCTTGTTGGAGAGAACTAATCTTACTCCAACAGGTAGCAACTAAATGACCAGACTTCCCACAAATGTCACATTTCACATTTGGCCAGTTTCTGGGGAAGTGCTGTCCACCACACCATTTACAACTAAATCTAGACACCCTCTTCATGGCGTCGACTCCCTATCAAATTTTATTGCTTCTTCAAGAAATTAACACCGATGGCTATTTGTCGATATTGTTCGGAAATCATATCGGTACAATGCTTCATCATATCCTTGACTTCACCAAGGACATTAGATGCACTCGACTCGTAGCCTCGATCGTCGACCCGTCGTTCTATTGGCCTAACAATCTGATTTGGCATTGGCTGTTGATCCACAGGAACAACATTCGAATTTGAAACCTGGCCTCCAACATTTGATGGAGCCTACTGACTTGCCATAGGCATAGTCACACTGGGGGGAGCTGGCAGTAAAGGTATATTCTGAACCGCACTCCCTCTCCCAATAGGGTTAGTCATAGGCATCCCTTGACTTCCATTCGTCAATGATGGATTGCCACGAGGTACTAAACCCCCATTAACATTCATTCGAGAGGAGTAGGCCATTTGCAATCGTGCTTCTACTCCCTCTGCCTTCGTAATAGCGGTGTCTATATTTGCCAAGGCCACACTGCTCAATTGTACTTGGATATTAAAGTCCAACCCATGTAAAAAATATTGCAATTGGGCAGCTGGCGGAATGGGAATGTAAGTTTGCAACTTACGAAATACTTCCTTCAATTCTTGGCATATGCTTTCACATTCTCGTGAGGATCTTGGCGCATTACATTCAAGACCCGTAACCAATATTGGCCACCTCTTTCAGGGGCATATTCTGCTCAAAAAGCTGCATAGAATTGATCAATGGTGGTTATGGTTCCAGACTCTATGCTGTGATACCATACCGCAGCCCTTCCTTTTAACGTCATATTGAAGAACATCATGAGATGTCCCTCGTCTTGGATATGATAATTGAACATCAATCTCTGAAATTCACAAATGTGAAATTTTGCATCCTCTTCCGCTAACCCATTAAAAATGGGCAAGGGAACTCCTAAGGTTGGTAAATCCGGCGTCCTTGTAGGAATCGCAATAGGTTGTGCCATGGTGACAATCAGATTAGCAGTAGGAGCTTGAAGTGACAGATTCACACCCCCAGTTGAAGTGGGTAGACTTGGTGGAGGAGAGGAAGATCTTACACTTCCTCCTGCACCTAATGGAATAGGTGGAGTAGTTAAGTGACTAAGACCACTGCTTCGTATACGTACTGGGCTACTCCTTTGAGGAGAATAATAGCTTACAATCTCTAACCGCCGTCTAGCCCTCTTAGCACGTTCTGCTTTCTAGATTTCGGCTTGAAGGTCCTTGTCAGAGGACATAAACCAACTTCCTTTTTGTCCCTAGAAACCCTAGATCTGAAAACCACCACTTATAAGTGCCTCCCGACAGACGCACCACTAATGGGACCTGAAATGGGCCGGCACTGGCTATAGCACTAGCCGGACCTCATGCTCATGACACACAAACACCCTCACGGCCTCGCAGACCAGGAGCGTCAATCAAATGCTAAAGGACAAACTGCCCTAAAGCTTAATTCCTGCGTTTATAGTTTATAGTGTAACATTTCCCTTAAACTCCTCAGAGGGAGAACCCTTATACATTGGCAATGCCACGATCACACACACATAGGAGGCACTCCATCGACTAATAGTCGGAGCCCCACTGTAGCTCTCCTACATCGTAGGGATTGGCCCTTTGATGCGCTGCTAGACATATAACACAAACGAGCACAAACTCCTCTCTTTTATATTTCTCGTATTTCCAGGAGATATACCATGCTTTCTCACTTCACAGTCCCTTAAGAAACTGACCCTCTGCCCTACGGCAAGGGATAACCTCACACTCTCAATCGTGGGTCAAAGTCCTAAGAAAACAATTGCTATGCAATCCAGGAGATTTTCCTTCGATACCATGAACCATGCATAGTGCATAATGTGAATGGTTTAGTGCACAAACAATATAAACTCAGCATTGTGCATCGTGCGAAACAAATCTTTTCATGATTTCCATGCTAACGTTTATGTATTGAAACGAGGAGAGACACCGAGCCTTACGCTCATGCTGCCTTTTCCTTATTTATTTAAGATTGTACTTTGATGCTCAAACTCTCCTCTCACCCTACCATTTAATGTTTTGCAATCGTTGATATGTGTAAGAGTCATTTTATGTGTATTTCTTTGTAGAGAAAGCGATAAATATGGACAAAACATAGAAATGAGGGTAAACCGAGGCTAACCTTGTGCTCTACCTCCATTATACATTGCACAAAAACTTATGTGATTTTCTAGAATTTTCCTTTTATCGTTTCCTAATTTTCTCCCATTTAAAACCCATTTTCCACCATTTTTTGGTATTTTTTCTTTATTATTTTCAATAAAAATGACTAGAAATTAAGGTTCATTATGGGCTGTGGCCCTTAGGTTTCTTGATAGCAAAATTTCAGGTTTTATTGATGTTATATCTCATGTTTCCCCTTTATTTTGCAAAAAACTCCCATTTTGCCTCTTAAACGCCTGTTTTATGGGTTTTATACCATTAATTTCAGTCATAACACTTATGATTTTCTGATTTTCTGAGCATAAACTGATCAAACTCATAGCAAACAACAACTTAATGCATAATCAGCCCATGGGAACAATATTTCATCACCCAAATAGCATAAAAACTCATTTTTTCTTTATAAAAATTGAATTACCGCTTAGGCTTTGTGTCTCGGGATCCCGGTTTTGCTATGGGACTGCATGTCAGCCCTCATTCAATGTCCAGCATCTTCAAGGACATCACTCTTCATGTCTTCATCCACCCAGAATCAATCCGGTCTCATCTGGACAAGCTTTCCTCCATCATTCTTCATTTTCCTCTTCCACATAAGAACAGCCCATTAAGGGAGAGAGAGGGAGGAGAGAGAAAGACTGAAATCAGAGATCTCCATTGAGGCCATCATTTTATGGGTGAAGCATGGTGATAAGATCAACAGGCAGAGGGGAATCAAGCCCCATAATCATTGGGGGTGGTTGTTCACAGCCAGACATCAACCTCATCATCCCACATGGTGCAAATTTCGGGCGCAGCTGACGTCTTCTTTCATCACGTTTTTTCACCTCTCTCTCTCACCACGATTTGGTAGTTGCATAAAATGTTAGAGGGCCCCAAAGGTCACTACCCACTTGGCCTCTCTAATATCCACCCCTTCGCATCTTGCCCAATTTGTGGCCATTTCTCCGTCCGGTGTCCGAATCGAGCTCTGAAAAATCCTGGGCGTCCGGCTTGACATCCCGCATTGGTCGACAACTCCTCACAACCTGCACGGCAGTCTGAAAAATTATCAAAAATCAACAAGTGTTGCTCGGGCGCCTTTAAAGCACTTTGACGCTTAAAATAGTCCTAGGTTGAGCCGCTGCCTCGACGTTGAATATGTTTCCCTTGATATTCGTAATTTTTAGCTATTTTTAAGCACTTCTCGGCATCATAATTCTGCTCTCATCAATGCCAAAATGAGTTGCCTCCTCCCTTGCATAGGCAGGTAGCTCCACAATCCTAGATGCTGGCTCAAGCATTCTTAAGCCTCCTCCCTCGAGCTCCATCCTCCATAGCCGTGCGCGCACGAGAGAAGAGAAGAAGAGAAGAGGAAATGGTGAAGAGCTTCACCCTCATGATCCCTCACTCCCACACACTCAGTCCCTCACACTCTCACACTTCCTCTCTCAAGAGCACACACACAAGCAAGGTGAAGAGAAGAAGAGAGGATTGTCGTTAGCCACACACCAAAGAATGAGCTTCTATTCACTTTTTGTACTTTTTATACAAGCCCTAAAATCCCATGGGCACCCATCCCTTTTTACATGATCGGCTGTTGTGGCAAGGTCCTTTTTCCTATTTCCCTCTTCTTGCCTCATGCCTTAAGCCTACATCCATCTATTCTTTTACACACGAGGGAGCCTGGCGCTCTTTTACAAGAGTTTTTAGAGTTTTTTGAGGCGCATTCCATTTAGAATTGCACTTTTTACCTTAGCTTAGCTTTAGGGGCAGCCCCTGCGCCTTTGCTCTTTTTCTGTCCTTTTTTTGCTCTTTGCTTCATATTTCTGCTATCTTGAATTGAGGTTAACATTATCCCCCTTCGAGACAGGTGCAGTCCCATGGCACATCGAGCTCTTTGTTGTGGAAGGGGGGGCACTAGGCAACTGACTAGTGGGGTGATGATAGGGCCATGTGTGGGCTCCGTTGATTGGGAAGCTTTGGTAATGATTTGGATGGAGAACCGGGTGGATGATGGGGGTCTCCAAAGTTGGTGGTTTGCAGCATCTTGTTATACTTGAAAGGAGAAAGTGCTCTACCTAAGGGAGTGTCTACCTCACCGTGCAGTGCTTTGTGCTCGTGCTGGTGGAATGGGGAGCTGGGTCTAACCATAGGCAAGCGTGGGTGATGTCCCACACTTGAAGACCCCATTTGTACGAAGGGAGGTACGTTGTGTGTAGCTTAGGGTGACAGGTCTAACCATAGGCGAGTGTTACCTCCCTAGGTATGTCCTGCCCTTGAGGTGCCCTAAGCGTGAAGTGGGGAGTCAAAAAAGGCTAGGGGACTAGGAATGGAGCCGACCAATCGTGGCCATTGGTGTGTGTAGCTTAGGGTGACAGGTCTAACCATAGGCGAGTGTTACCTCCCTAGGTATATCCTGCCCTTGAGGTTCCCTAAGCGTGAAGTGGGGAGTCAAAAAGGGCTAGGGGACTAGGAATGGAGCCGACTGATCGTGGCCATCGGACCTGCCTAACTTGAGGACCCCTAGGTGCAATGACTGTGAGCTATGTGCCGCGAATTGTGTTTGGACATGTTGTGTGCTCCTTTTGTTGTTATTTTCTTACTATCTTTGTGTTTGGCCTTCTCTTTCTTTTCTTTAAAACTCTAGCTGACAGAGCAGTTCATCAACATACTCATCATAGTTTGTTCGTGGCGTCATAGTAGTAGGGATTTGAGTGGTTGAAGCCTCCACCTTTTGGCATTTTGGATCTTGCCTAGACTCGGCATCTGTAGCCGATCATTTTTGCCCTGGTGGCCGTAGTCTCCACACTCTTCCCTTGGGCCAGTTCCTTATTAATGAGGTACTGCATCCAGGCCACAAAATTGTTTACATCGGCGCTAGTCGGGATGCTTGGAGTGAGAGTGGTTGCTTCGCTAGTGGGCACCAAGAGGGGCAGAATGGGATGAATAGAAGCCTTGCCTTTTCCTTTGATGACCACATGTAGTATGACTTCGGGTACCTGAGAGCTTGAGCTAGGTTTCTTATCCCTGGGTAGACTTAAAGCCCCTAGGTCATCGAGTTTGCTTTGTTGTTCTATGGACCAGCGAGTTGCTTCGGCCATGTCTTCCACCTCTTTTCTCCTCAACTTCGCCTCCTTTTTTGCAGCTCTTCTCTCTCTCTCTCCTCTTCCTCTATTTTCCTTGATTCTTCTACTAGCTTTTTAGCTTCTTCCTTCTCTTTCTTCTTCCTCTCTTCAACCTCTCTTAGGGATTCCCTTTTGGCTCTCTCTAGGTCTTCTTTTTCCTTCTTCCTACCCTCATCCTGTTTCTTCTTCTGAGCTGTCTTTTTAGTGGGCTTCTTTGTTTTTTTTTCTTCTGGATTGAGCCTCTTGATCCTCCTTCTCTATCTTAGTTTCTATCTTGTCGCTCGATGGATCTTTCTCTTGGTGGATTGATGACCTATCCGGAGTCTCATCCACTCCTTCTTCTCCTTGCAGAGCTTCTTTTACAGCCTCCTAAATGATGGATGTCAGCACACTTCCGTATCTGATGAAAGAGGCTTTCGAGGAAGGTCTCTTCCTCTCGATACTTTTAGAGGATGGGGACTCTCCGCTTGCCTACCTATCTATTGCCCAAGGCTTGTGCTTTGTCTGCTTGGTCTATAGTCTTCCACATGTAGTCGTTCTAGTCTACCTCATCCAAGGTGTGGGCTGCCATATTCTCCAGCACAGCCACACTGATCCGGTGCATGAGAGAGTTATAGCACTGGCTAGAGAAGAGTGACTGCACCAATTTTGCCTACATGGGGGCCTCAACATCGGGGATATCTTGTATGTTGATGATGTCATTTGTCAAAACATCCTTCCTTTTCATCGTTAGCATAGTATACACATCTCGCTTATGTTTCTTCTCCACCTTAGGTTCCAACCCCAGTGCATTCTCTACCAAGGCCTGGTTCAATGGCACAAGCACCTATTTAGCATTCTCCCCTCTTCCCACAATCATCGTTCCGCATTCTTGATCGGGGTTTTACATTCTCAAAAATTCCACACACTTTGTGTGATTCGGCTCCTGTGCAAACTTCTCTAGGTACTTCGAGAGGTTACACTATTCCACTACTCTCCTTGCAGTCTCCTCCTTGTCTACCACCTTCTCGAGGTTGTGGATATACTATAGAATTTCAGTTGGTTATAAACATGGTTTTCTAAGTTGATGCCATACTGCATCATCTCCTTCTTTGTTAAAGAGAGTCAGTGAGCACGATCTTGCTACGACATCTTTCATTCATGTCATGAACCATCATTCCCATTAGTGCTTCCAAAATAGTTATTTGTTGGAAAGGAAGTCTTCATGTTTGTTGAATTAAAATATTTAAGCTCTAGCATAAAATTTCCTTTCAGACTTGTCACCCTTTATTTCAAAAATTTTGTGACATTTTTCCTCAATCGCAAGTTAACATGTTTCTTTCCTTTCTGCGTTTAAGTGTAGATTGAGGTTTTCACAGCGGTGTGTTTTTCTTATGTGTTCATGCATTTGCTTGATTTTGATTGGTTCTGATTTAACTCACCTTATTGCTTTACTCTCACCTTATTGATTTAACTCACCTTACCCCCTCCCCTTCCACATTTGAGAAGAACCCTTCCTAGGATTGCGGGCCAAGGGCATTCACCGTGTGGGTTGAGTCTTTACTTTCTCATGAGCCAAGCATAGAAGTCTAGATTGTACTCCAGCTGAGCTTCACGGTCTAGATCGAACGGTTGGTTGCCTACGTGTGTGATGTAAGCAAGGCCTACGTGTTAGGAAGTCGCTAGAATTGATACAACTAGCAATATGTAGCTCTTCCTCGGTCAGGAGGCGATCAAGGTAAGGGTGTCCTTTGATGTGCTCCTCCATGGGTCAGCCACAAATAGTTGTTAACACCCTATATGAAGTTGGAGTGACACAATTTGGTTCATACTCCGATGTCGTGATTGCATGTCGCTACTCAGCGTTGGTCATTATTTGGCATCCTTTGAGTTCCCATTGCAATCGAAGAGCATACCAGTTCTACAAGAATGAGGATTCGGTTTTAGTAGGCTATTTCAACTCCTCGATTTCTTGGTCAGTGATAGCAGAAGTAGCTCACTTATTGTATGACGTAATGAGACACAGTTTGATGGCTTGCTCTCTAGATATCTCATTACTGAGCAACTCTGTAGAGCTAAGTGGGGTGCTTTGACAAATGCAAATTTGAATGTGTCCCATGAACAAGGCATCATATGAACTTCACTTGCAAAGGGCTCTTGCAATAGGTCCAAGTCCAAGCAGTCATAGCTCAGAGCCACTGACATGAATGTGGCATCTAAGTGTCTAAGGCAAGCAATCACGTCATCTCCTGTGTCTTCAGCTAGATTTGCGGCCAGTGTCAATAATGATTTTCTCTCATAGGAGGGTCTAAGGCCTGCTCAGGTGGTTGCGGTGTGACAGAACTAGAAAGTTTGGTAGCAGATGGTTGCGGGTTTGGTTGTTCCTAAGATTGCGGTTGGGTCCTTTGCACAAAGAGACTACTAATGGGGTATTGCTACTTGCAGATGTGGCTTCCTCAGTCTTGATAGAGTTATGTGTAGTAGGAGGCTGAGATTTGTGTCGATAGACTTGTTCAGTCTTCGTTGGCATAATCAGTTGCGACTCCATAGGCTTGGTGTCTTGAGGCTTATGCAGCTCCAAGCCTTGACATGTGGTATGGCGGGTTATGGTTAAGCATGAGGGTGGCGTTTGATCAGTGCCTTTGGCTGCATACCAATGCCATATGAGTGCCATGCAATTATTGAGAGATATGCTGATGCAATTGAACAAGGAAGTAGAGGGGTTTGACAATGAGAGGGGGGGAGGAACATTATGACAATGGGATATGTTGATCCACAACATTGATGCAGCAATAAGTGGAGAAGGGTGACCATTTCAAATGGCAAGGCACATCCAACCTTTTGCGCGTAGATGAACATTGTCACAAATTTCCAAAGAGATTATACCAAGCTTGAAGTTGTCTATGCCCAGTTGACTTCAATCCAATGGAAGCAATTGGGAAAAATGAGTGGCCACTCTTGATGCACCAAGGGATGACTCTCGATGAATTTGTTATTGTTGTTATAGTTGTACTAAGCCCAAGTAAGCTCTTTGCAACATACCTTGTATGGAAATTTCTCATCAGTGATATCTTGCTATTGGAGAACAAAATACCCTTGAACTTGATCAAATCCACCTTCAAAAGCTTAGTATTTGAGGGCACCTTTAGGATAAATTAATGAGCACATACTTCAAATATCGCAATTCTTTTTTCAATTAGCACTCCTATTGCAAGAGTTGCAAAAGGTGATTATAATGATTGCATACTTGATGCCATGTATGATCATCTTACCTCTTATTCAGCTTCTCAGTAGTGAGCAATGCACCAGATACTAGCTCTACATCACTTTAACGATGACACACTCATGTGGGTTCTCTTGTCAAGCTCAACTATGTTAATTGCATCCTATACCCATTCTATGAGGGGGCACAGAGAGAGAGAGAGAGAGAGAGAGAGAGAGAGAGAGAGAGAGAGAGAGAGAGAGCACATGGAGAGAGAAAAAGAGGGAGAGAGATCACATGTGGAGAGAGTGTGTGGAGAGAGAGTGTGTATGCTCTTCAAGTCTCTTTTAAGGTCCATCAATGAGACTTGAAGGCATACAAACAAAATGTATGAATGTTATTCCTTAGAGTCATGCCACATGCCATCATTTTGACCAACTTGTAGGAGTTGCTACACACCATCACTCTAACAACAACTTGACTTGCACTCTTGGTTACTCTCTCTCTAGAGAAACTCAAGCTAGTCCTCAACTGACAATGACTTTATTGAAAACAATATTGTCTATTATAGTCAACGAGGGTAACACATTTAATATTACCAAGCACATGTCCCACTCTTGGAAGTACATTACACTTTGCATACAAATCCACCAAAGCATTGCCAAGCATTGCATTTGTTTCAAAGCAGCCTAGTCTCACAATTTGATAATGGATTTGTTTGGCTTTGCTAGTTGTTCCTATTATGAAACAGGCCTTCAAGATGCAAAAAAAGGTGATTGCATCAAGAAAAATTTCCTTACATTGCATGCATCCAAAACAACATGCTGCCTCCTCACTATTACTATGTTGGGCATATCTAGGGATTAGTGCATTCCAAGTCACTACATCCAAAATGAAAGCTCCTCAAGCACTTGTTGTGCTTTTACCAACACCCCACATTTGACATACATATTTGTTAATGCATTGGAAGCCCATTGAGAGTTTTTAGTGTTTTGAATAGTGCACCACATTTTACATACATATCAATTAAAGTATTCCTTTCAAAAAGGCTTCCTTCCAACCACCTTGCCTTTCAAATTTTCATTATGCAATCTAGTGCCTTTGTATAGATCCTTCTACTTACAATAATGAGGCTCCAATGTCAAAAATTACATTGTCATGATCAACTTCTCATTTTCTACATATTTGTAAACTCTATGGATTCCACAAGTTCTTTATGAGCTCGTTCTACAATGTGATTTTAGGCTTATAGTTTGGAAACTAAGTGCAAGTCTACCATGACAAGAATCTGTGCGTGTGAACTTGCGTGTGCATGCATGCGCACGTGCGTGTGTGTGTAGTTTGATGCTCATCAAGAAATTAAAGCATAGGGTGGCTTTAGTAAGTATTGAGCATTGTAACTTGTTGGTTCAATTGTCCAAGAATTGCAAAGAATCCCTAAAGTACTTTTTCAACATATCAAGAATAGAATGCACTCCCTCCATTAGCAAAGTATACTACACTTATTTAGTCAAGGGCTCAAGATAGGATCTAAATTCTTCCTTTTCATTTAAATGGCATCTATATTCTCATTTTGTAAATATGATATTTAAAAAAAGAAAAAATTACTACCAATTATTACTCGCTCTTTTAAGGGACAAAGAACAATGGACTACCCACTACAGCTAACTATTTCAAGGGGATTATGATTAGGACCTTGCTTTAATTGGAGATTATGATGATGCTCAATGTTGTGGTGATTTTGATGTACCTTCACAATGACTATTCTTAAATAGCCTTAGCAAATGATGAAGATGATGCATTCTACCTAGTAGATATGCCTATAGTATTTCTTCTCATTGCCTTCACACTCGAGCTATAGCCTATAATGACATGATTATTTGGCAAGTTATGCACAAGCTTCACGATGACTCTTCTAAATGTGAAAGCTACATCTCCCACATCACCTAGATAGTGTATGGGACTTGTTCCTATGTTTGGTACATTAGTACATGTAGTAAAGTTGTTCTTCTCTTGCTTGTCCCTCGCTCATCTAGATGCACTGTTCTTGTGATTGTCTAAAAGTAGGAGGGTTTTCTTGACCACTATGATTGCTCGAGAAGACCACCATAGAATCTAGTTTTGAGGCTAGTAGTGTCATCATGTCATGCCTTAGAGGTTGACAACACAATGCACCCTTTAGCCTTAGGGATCCATATCTAGGCATTACCCTCATAATAGCCTTGCGCTTGCAATAGGGTCTTAGGCACCTAGCACGACTTGAACATACCTCGCTATTTGTAGCTTTGTCTTGGCCTTCTAGGTTTTGAGGTTGTGTTCTTAGCTTTGCGACAGCATGGCCGATTGTCTCTCGGTGGTAGGTTCTGATGTTTTGGTACCCATCTGAACTGGGGTTCGTGGCCATCGGCTTGGTCCTTAGTAGGTTGGTGGCATAGGTGCTTGGCACGTTGTAACAAGTCACAACCCCCCTCCTTAGACTTGAGTGATGGAGGCATTTCTACAAGTGGCTTTGCAGATCTCATAGAAGTCTTGTAGCCCTTGCTGAAAGCTATTACTATCTGAACATTGCCAATGGCTAGGTGGATACATTGTGACTCATAATCTACATTACAACGAGCTTTCTTTTTAAAGGTTCGACCTAGCAATGACTCTATGCCTGCATCTTTAGTGATTGGCAACACATAAAAGATCAGTGGTATGCTCTCAGACTTGATAGAAACTGTGGCCTTGCACTTCCCTAGGAGTGCGTATGATCGGCCCCCATATGGGTTTAGTTTGGCGGTAGTGGGCTATGATTGTGGTTTGCCAATGTGGGTCCAATGATCGTGGGTTAGGACATTGAAGTCTTCTCCCTCATCGATCAAGGCGGTTAAACTACATGTTTGCTTAGTAGTGACCGTGATGCAGAGGTAAGCAGGTTCTACAGCTTCCTCATCCTCATCGTCAATCTCCGTGATTGTGGCTACTCATACCTTGACAGGGGGTTCAAACATTGGTGGTTCATGCAGAGGATGAGTGGGAGGGTAGTACTTCCTAATGCGATTGCCATTGAAGAAACCTATGCCCTCACCTTCTAGAGTCTTGAGCTCGACATTACCAATTTGGCTTATGGCACAAACCTTGAAAGACCCTAGACCTTTGATCTTTATTTTTTTTTAATGCCCTTTAATGGAGTACAAGAGCACTAAGTCTCCCTGTTCAAAGTTGAGCTGCTTGACATGCTTGTGAAACCAACTTTTGCATCATGTTTTCTTGCATATGAGCGCATGGGTAGCTAGAAGTTGAGTTTTTGAGAGGCATTTCAGTTCAAATAGATATTCCATCCATGCCTCCTTCCCTTCCCATTGTTCGTGAAGTGCGATCCTTAGGCTAGGAACGAAGAATTCTACAGATAGAATTTCTTCAATTCCATAGGTCAACCTAAAAGGTGTATGGCCTATGGCCATTTTATAGGTTGTGTGGTAAGTCCACAAGGCTGCCATCAACTTGTTGTCCCAGTCACTCCACGAAGCGGAGACTACCTTGGTCAGGATGTTTACTAGGATTTTATTTTTGGATTCTGCCTGGCTGTTTTCTTGAGGATAGTATGGCGAGGATTTACGATGGATAATTAGAAAGGTGGATAGAAGATGTGCAATCACTTCATTAATGAAGTGTGTTCCCTGGTCGCTAACCAGTTTGATGGGGCATACGAATCATGAGATTACTTGCTCCCATAGGAACTTGGCATTCATCCTAGCGTCATTCTTTCTTGTAGCTCTTGCTTATGCCCGCTTCATTAGATAGTCAGCGACAGTGATATACTTGGCTTGCGAGTATTGTGCCGCATGAATAATGGGTCCTATGAAGTCAATTCCCCATTTTTCGAAGGGCTGTTGTGCAATTATTGGGATTACCTCCATCTGATCCTTGAGAATCGGGACCTTTGTCCACTGACACTCGTCACAATGCTTAATGAATCGTGCTGCATTGTGAAAAAGCATGGGCCACCATAGTTGAAACTGCATCACCTTGTGGGCTATTGTATCCCTGTTAAAGTGTCCTCCAGCGATTCCATTGTGCGCCTCTGAGAGCGCACCGTGCATCTCATACTTTCATACACACCTACGCAACAATTGGTCATGCCCTAGCCTATATAGCTGGCTTACTATCAACTGATCGGGTTGGAGCTTGAGGATAAGTCGCCTAAGTCGGGCTTTCTCTACCGGCCATTCTGGTAGGCCATGCTCAAGCACTTGGACTATGTTGTCTACCCAATATGGCATCAAGTCGGCTTGGAATATATCTCTCTCGTTGGATAGTCTAAACAGGTGTGCATCTAGTAACTCATCGGCGATGCTTCGCCAGCGGCTTCCCCCGTGGGGATGCGCGACATGTGGTCAACCATGTAGTGTTGCTTTCCTTTTCATACAACCACTGAGAAGTCAAATTCTAAAAGTAGAAGGAGCCATCGACCTATGCATCCTGTAGCATAAGGTTTGTTTACTAAATATAGCAAGGCTTGATGGTCCACGAAGAAAGTGAAAGGCATGGCTAATAAATAATGCCAAAATTTCTTCATGGCAAATACCATGGCTAGGCCTTCTCTTTCTATTATTGAGTAGTTCATCTCGATTTTGATGAGTTGTCTGCTAGAAAAGCTCAATGGATAGTCGAGATTGTGCTTGCCAGGTTGGCACAACACTGTCCTCATAATAAATTTCGAAGCATCAATATGCACATGGAAGGTGATGGTCCAATCTGGGGCTCGCAGAATTAGTGCTGTGGTCAAAGCCTTTTTCAATTCCTCATAAGCGCGTTGGCATTCTTCAGTCCATTCCAATATAATCAACAGTTTGTACAGAGGCCTAGCAATCAATGCATAATTTAGCATGAACTGCCGATAATACCCCGTATGACCTAAGTGTCAAGATTGTGGGAGAGAAGGAAGGAGCCTCACTTGTAGCTTTCTCACTTGCACAATGGGGGAGTACACACAAAGGTGGAGGCTGAAAACAATTTTCCTCTTCTTAGTTGTGTAAGCCAAAAAGAACACAAGTAAAGAGAAATAGAAGAACCCTATATATGGGTCTCAAACCAAACTCAACTAACTAAGGTGGCATACTAATTGAGCCACGAACTAGAGTAGATAAGGATAGCTGTCATCTAGCTATTATTCATGGGCGGTGTACCAACCGCATCTGCAGCTAACAAGTCGGTGACATAAATGCACAACGGTCACCCTGGCATATCACGAGTGGAGCTCGATATCTCAACACTCCCCCTAGAGCTCAATCCCGATTCCTACACACCAAGTAAGTCTTTGAACTTGCACAGCTTCTCCGTGCCCAATGCCTTCATGAATATGTCAGCTACCTGATCCTTTGTGCTGACATAAACTAGATCAATAAGACCTAGTAAAACCCTCTCCCGCACATAGTGATAATGCACCTCAATGTGCTTTGTTCTAGCATGATAGACTAGGTTATTTTCCAAGTGTATACTGCTCATATTGTCACAATAAATGACAACTGGCCCATCTGTAGGTTGATGCATATCATAAAGTAGCTTATGCAACCAAGCTACCTCACATGCAGCCATTGTTGCACCCCTGTACTCAGCCTCTGTGCTCAACAAGGCAACTGTAGAACACATATCCACTGGTAGATCGTCTATCAGAAATACTACCAGCCCAATCAGCATCAGTGTATCCATGCAACTTGTATCTGAATCCCAGTCTCATAAAATAGTCCATACTGCAATGTGGACTTCACATACCTGAGTATGCGTCTAGCCGCATCCAAATGCGGTTTTCTTGGAGCCTGCATAAACTGACTTACCAATCCAACAGCATAGCTCAAATTTGGCCTGGTAATAGTCATATAAATCAAACTTCCTACTATGCGTCTGTACATAGTAGGGTCTTCCAGAAGCTCACCTGCATCTGTGCTCAGCTTCATATTCTGCTCCAAAGGAACTGAAATAGGCTTACAGCCTGTCATCCCATATTTGGACAACATGTCCAATCCATACTGCCTCTGCAAGAGCCGTATCCCACTTGGTGATTTAATCACCTCAATGCCTAAGAAATAACGCAGCTCTCCCAAATCCTTCACCTCAAACTTCTGCTTCAATAGGATTTTCACATGAAGGATATCTTCATCACTATCACCTGTCATAATCAAATCATCAACATAAATGACAAGCAACATAATACCTTTCTCTGTTTTTCTCACATAAAATGAAAAATCTGCCTTGGAAATCTGAAAGCTAATAGTGACAAGATACTGTCCTATATTGTCAGACCATGCTCTAGGTGCTTGCTTCAAGCCATACAAGGCTTTCTTCAACCTGCAAAGAAACTCAGGATGAATAGCATGCACATAACCTGGTGGCTGCTCCATATAGACCTCTTCTTGAAAATCACCATGCAAGAAGGCATTCTTTACATCCATTTGATGTAAAGACCATCCCTTTGATGTAGCCATAACAATGACTGCTCTTACGGTTGCCATCCTTGCAATCGGACTGAATGTTTCTTCATAATCAATGCCATATGTTTGTGCATACCCCTTGACTACTAATCTTGCCTTGTATCTGTTCATAGAACCATTTGCATTGTGCTTCACCTTATAAACCCACTTACAACCAATTGCATTCTTATCTTTAGGCAAAGGCACCAATTCCCATGTAGCATTTTCTTCCAAGCATCCATTTCTTCATCCATGACTTTCTCCCATTTTTCTTTTCCCATGGCTTGCTCAAAAGAAGTGGATTCTGGTTCCTGTATTACTTTGACCATATAGGCATAGTGAATGGCTGTAAATCCATCATATTTCAGCCTGTCCACAGGATACCTAGCTCTGGTAGACCTGCACAAAGTAGATTCACTCCCAGGAGCTCTCAAAACATCCGTGGTCTTTCTTACTCCAGGTGTAACAATAGAAGGAATACCCAACTCATCATCAATGCTTTGTTCTGAGCCACTAGATTCACCATCCACATAAGAGTGACCTGCATTCACATCAAACATGGGCTGATCTACCTTCTCTTTTCCTTTTCGTGAAACCTGCATACCACTATCTGCATTTTTTTGAGGAGATTCTCCTGATCTCAATTTGCCTGTCCATGGCGAAGAATGTGAACCACTACTAGAGGACACTCCAGGTCCACTAATATTTTATGACTGCTGCTGTGAATTCTATACAGCATTACCATTTTGTGCATCTACATCATCAATCACATTTAGTGGTTTATACCAGCTACTCATCTCATCAAAAACAACATCTCTGCTCACTATAAACTTACGAGTAGAAGTGTTATAGTATCTATACCCTTTCTGCTGTAGAGAGTAACCAATAAAGATGCACTTCTCAGCTTTTGGATCCAACTTGGATCTCAACTCATCTGGCACATGAACATAGGCAATGCAACCAAAAATTTTCAAATGAGAAATATCTGGTTTCCTACCAGTATACCTCTCCTCTGGAGTCATCCCATGTATTGCTGCAGTGGGAGTCCTGTTCATTATATAGACTGCTATAGCAACTACTTCAGCCCAATAAAAATCTGGCAAGTCTTTTTCGTTGAGCATGGCATGAGATACCTCTCCAATATGCCTGTATTTCCTTTTTGCAATTCCATTTTGTTGTGGGGTATGACTGCATGAATATTGTTGGTTTATGCCATGTTCCTGTAGGAACCTTGCAAACTCATTTGAGAGGTACTCTCCCCCTCCATCTGACCTTTAAGAGTTTTGAAATGCCCAAACACTTCACTTTTCTTTTTCATAAAATACACCCAAATTTTTTTGCTATAGTCATCAATAAAAGTGATAAAATAATGACAACCTCCAATAGATGCAGCTTTAGTAGTCCACACATCAGAGTGGATTAATTCCAATGGCTTCTTACTCTCTTGAACATGTCTAGGAAATGGTTTCCTTGCCTGTTTTCCAAATTGACAGGCTTCACATACCTTATGCATTTCTGCAACCTTGAATTTAGGCAATCCTGCAACAATATTTTGGGCCTACATTGATTAAAGTTGCTGTACATTAACATGACCAATGCGTTTATGCCAGATATCAATATCTGCAACCACACTGGTCCCATGTGCAAACATTGCTGCACTCAATTCAGGCATGTCTGCATCCAACGTAAACATTCTGCCCTTCTTCTTTCCTTTTGCTATCATGCGACCTTTATTTTTCATATCCTCAACAAAGCATCCATGAGGATTAAATCTGACCTGCAAGCCCTGCTCAATCATTTGACCAGTAGAAACCAGATTCTTGGTGATATTCGGGACATGAAATATATCTCACAGGTATTTCTTTTTCCCATCCTGCATAGACAAAGGAATTTTTCCAATCTACACAATAGGATGTGCAGTATCATCACCAGTCTCCACAAATCCTAATTTTTCCATTTTCCTTGCATCTTGCATCCATTCTGCATGACTTGTCATGTGGTTTGATGCACCTGAGTCAACATACCATACTTCATTGCTTTCTTCTGCACTTGTCACATAATTGTTCATGTGCTGCACCATAAACAAATACTCATTTCTATCATCACCCTATCTACTAGAAGATGCATAATTCCCTTGTTGCAATTTTCCATTCATGATATCATTATGCTTTTTATAGCAGTCTTTAGTCATATGACCCATTTTACCACAGTAGTAGCATTCAACATTGTTGTTTGCATTTTGACCTCTTTGCCATCCACCACGACCTCTTTGGCTCCCCCTGCCTCTAGAGCTACCATGTCCTCCTCGATAGGATTGGTTTTCTTGAGTTTGTTGCATATTCTGATTTCTACCACGGCCTCCAGATCGGCCTCCTCTACCTCTGCCTCTACCTCTTCCAAAATTTGAGTAAAAGACAGTTTCTTTTGAAGTTTCTCCTGAAGAAGATACACCACCATTTCTCTGCTCCTCAAAAATTAGAAGAGTAATCAACTCCTCAAAATCAGAAAATATTTCACGGACGGAAATAGATGTTCAGAATTGTGCATAATCCTTTTCTAGACCATTTAAGGTCACAGAAACTAAGTCATCATCTTGCACTGGCGACCCAATGGAAGCAAGTGCATCTACAATCTTCTTCACCTTCATGTGGTAGTCATTGATGCTCATACTTTCTCTTAGAACATTGTGCAACTCTTACTTGAGCTGCATTTTCCTGGCTTGCGTATTTGTGCTATACATTTTTGACAAAGTATCCCATGCCTCCTTTGGTGTACTTGCATCCTGAATATGCACAATCATAGAGTCTGAAATACTGATAGACACCTAGTACATAACTTTTCTAGCTCTCTCATGCCATCCTTTAAATAGCTGCATTTGCTATTGATTGGGAACATCAGGAAGAATTGGTTCTTCTTCATTTCCTGCAACGAATTCCCAATATCATTTTCCCATAAGGAAATTCATCATTATAAACTTCCATGCTTGGAAGTTGTTCTTATCAAGCTTTTCAGTGACAATCTGTGAAAGAGAATCAGACGCCATTACAGAACATTGCAAAAAATTCTGTCACTGCAAAAAACACAGCTTTAGCCTCACAAGAGCAAATCTGCAAAACTGACGAAAGTGGTATTTGACCACACAGTCACTTCCTAGTGACGATTTTGCATCAACAAGCAACAAGGATGATTTTGTAACTTCCAATGCCTCTGTGCATAGGCATACGATGCAATTTCTACGGTAACTTTTCATCGACCTGTAGAACAGTGGTCGCACAGCAAAAAACAGGGCATTTTCCTGAGTGCGTGCGGAAAACTTATGCCTCCAAAACAGGCCCCAAAATGGCCTCAAATAAAAAAAACAGGGCATCTCAATCTGAGATAATCTTGCTACACATTGAAGGGCGTTTCAATCTGAGACAATGCACTCTTACACTTTTCGGCTATGCTACCTCTGCAGAGACTTGTCCCAAACTTGAAAAATGAAAGCAATACTAGTCCTCTTACTAGAACACAGCGAACTTGGTTTGCTTTCTTGAGCTCCTTACCACGAACCACGCTCTGATACCATGTCAAGATTGTGGGAGAGAAGGAAGGAGTCTCACTTGTAGCTTTCTCACTTGCATAATGGGGGAATACACACAAAGGTGGAGGCTGAAAACAGTTTTTCTCTTCTTAGTTGTGTAAGCCAAAAAGAATACAAGTACAGAGAAATAGAAGAACCCTATATATGGGTCTCAAACCAAACTCAACTAACTAAGGTGGCATACTAACTGAGCCACGAACTAGAGTAGATAAGGATAGGTGTCATCTAGCTATTATTCATGGGCGGTGTACCAACCGCATCTGTAGCTAACAAGTCGGTGACATAAATGCACAACGGTCACCCTGGCATCACGAGTGGAGCTCGATATCTCAACACTAAGAAGCATTGAACTCCCTTATAGTTGGTTGGGGGTGGAAGATCACGAGTGGAGCTCGATATCTCAACACTAAGAAGCATTGAACTCCCTTATAGTTGGTTGGGGTGGAAGATCAAAGATGATGCAGACTTTTGAAAAGTCCATGGTAATGCCGTTCTTCGACACCACGTGCCCTAGGATGCATCCGTGCTTAACCTAGAATTGACACTTTAAGGGATTCAGAGAGAGACGATATAGACGACACTGTTCAAAGACTGCCCGGAGTTTGTTTAAGTGTTTTCTTCAGGTTGAGTGAACACACAAGTCATCCATGAAGACTTCTAACTCTTTCCTAAGCATGTCTTTACATATAGTGCACATAAAGCGTTGGAAGGTGGTTGGAGCATTAGTCAACCCAAAGGACATGACTATATAGGCAAAGACCCCCCACTCAGTGGCAAATGCAGTCTTATGCCAATTGTCAGGGTGCACTTGCACCTGATTGTATCCAGAGAAGCCATCTAGAAAACTGTAGGCCTCTTTGCCCACCACTCTCTCGAGCATGTGCTTGGTGTATGGAAATGGATAGTTATCCCTCTTAGTGGTGATACACACTCTAATCTTTCTATTTTTCTTCATTATAATGACTATGGGTAACACCCAATCTGTGTGCTCAATTTTGTAGATGAATCCCACTCTCATCAGCTTGTCAATCTCTTTCTTGACCGTATGAGCATGTTTTGGATTCATAGATTATGGTCGCTACTTGACCGGCATTGCGTCTGGCATCATGGGTATGTTACGAGTCACTACATGTAATATATCCAACACTACCAATCACGTGTGAACTACTATTGGAGCATAGGGATAATTTTTCTTAAATATAAAAGTAATTAAAAAACAATTTCCCCTCTCCTCCGGCTGACTGTCAAGCTAAAGGAAAAGGGGATTAGTAAGAAGGCAAGCTGCTTGCTAGAGCTTGCCAGGGCAATGATACATGCCCGACGACACGCAAGGGGGGGGAAGGATCTTATCCCCTCCCCTATATAATTGAGGGGGGCGCAGGCTGAAGGGGTCTGGAGGGGAAGAGATCGTGAAGAAAACGGAGTGCTGCCGCCATGAAAGAGTGAGTCTCTCTGCTCCACTCATAACGGTGAGAGCTGCCGGGCTGCCTGTCATCACCAGAGCCTGGGGGAGGAGTACGAGGTGGAGTCGGATGCTGTGAGAGAGAGAGGATGAGGAGTTGATTGCCGCCGAAGGCCAGGATGGCATCGCCTCTGCTGTCAGTCCACGCCCCCAGCTGTCGAATTGCCGCCGCCAAGTCGCCGTTTGAGTTTCCTCCTTCCACATGGCGCTGAAGCATCAGAAGCTTCCTGGGGGGGAAGCTTCTAAGAGGCCTCTTAAGCCCCCCTTTTCCCCTTAAGCCCCCTTCCCATGGGCTTTGAAACCCCCCCCGTTTAAACCTTCCATAGCCCTTCCTTTGTGGCATCTTGAAACCCCTCTTAAAATTCCTCTTTAAGGCTTCCTTAGAGTTTTTCCCCCTAAAAAAAAAAGCTTGACCTTAAGGGTCCTTTGCCTCCTCGCGATTATAAATCCCCCCTAAGGGCCCCCTTAGCCTTTTTCTTTCCCCATGCTAAATACCCCTCGGAGCTTTGTTTTTCCCCCCACTCGTAAAAGAAAAAGAGAGTGTTGAGGGTCTTTTGACACCTCCCTTTCCCACCCAAAAGCCCTCTAAGGGATTCCACATCTTTTTATTCCCCGTTTGTGTGAGTCTTTACAAGGCCATTAAGCCCTTCCCATGGCTTTAATGGGTCTTATCCGCAAAAGATTTTGAAACACCCCTTCTTCCGAAATCCCTACTTCAAGGAGGGAGCCTTCCAAAACTACTTCGACGGACGGTGCAAGTTATTGCAAAAAGGGAGCGATGGTGGAATTCCAAAGAGGAGTTGTAAAGCTACTTGCACGATGAAAAGACTTCAATTGCAATGCCTCCTAAGAAAGTCCAAGGCGTAGCCACGGGAGGGTCGTCTCCGGGCATCCACGTGGACATCTCACCCCAAGCCCAGGTTTTCCTTCCTAATTTTTATTTGGTAATGTTGAAATTCAATCATGCAAGGTTAATTGTTGGATATAGGATATATTTTTGTCCTAGATGTTCATGACGGAGGAACTTAGTCATTAATACTTTCAATAAAACATGCAAAATTAAAAAAAGCATAAGTGCATTTCTGAAAAATTGCCTTATGCATGGAAATGAATTAAAAATTAGATTAATGTCCATTAAAATAGTATACTTCATTTAAGCCTAGATGTATAAACTACATATTGCACTATTAACCCATATCCTCTTCGCAATGAATCATCATGGAAAGAGCAAAGCATGAAATGATTCTTACGATGCATAAACTTTAGGAAATTATTGTTTGTCAACTGCATAAATTATCAAGAAAAAGGTTGCTTGTTTAGCATGAATTTTTTTCGCAAAGTAAAGGAAGATTAGTTGGAATTAACCTAACCTATGCCTGACCTCAAAACGATAAGTTAGGGTTGAAAAATCAAATTACGCATAGACAACGAGTCATGTGGAAATGATCTCGAAATTATATTCTAGAGTTAAAAAAATTGGCATAAATCTAAAACACCTAAACCGCGGAGTACTCATTTAGAACGAGTTAAATTCCAAGAAATTCACTAGGAAATTAATACGTGACCTAATCGTACGTATTGCTAAAACTAAAACTCCTATACCTTAAATACTTGCCAACTTTCGTCGAAATGTGGGGATAGTGCAACATATTTGGAAGGTGAACTAGGGTTTGTCCCTAAGAATCTTACAAGATGGAACTTGGAACCCTAGGTCTAACGGCATCAGCCTAATGTAATCAGGAACACATTGTTTCGTGACTCCATTCAATGCGACACTTGTGCAACAAGTGTGGAGTCATATGATCTTGTGACTGGATCACAAGGGAATGGCCAAATTCTCGCAATGAGAATGGCAAGTCCTTACGCAAGTTATCTTTCAAGAGGATGAATAATCATCCTAATTTAGTATCTTTCGTGAGTAAAGAAGATTGATTGGAAACTAAAAACCAGCCGATAAACTAAAATAATTGATGAACTTAAGGTTTGACCAAGTTGGGTTATTAGGGTACACCCTAACCCAAGATATAGGGGATCTTGCTAAATTGCAAGTCATCCCGGATCGAGTGTTGGATGCATTCAAAAGGAAGGATTCATTCCTTAGTAGTTTGCCAACAAAAAAAATCAATGGAAATGTTTGTGCTTGCTACAGATTCTAGAGCACTGTTTGGCTTTGTTTGATCAATGAATTAAAAGATAAATGGATATCTATACTTCAGGTTGAAGGCCTAAAGGGAGAGGCAGCTTCAGTTACCCTCGACTGCCTGCTTGACCCTAACCAAGGGGGTTGTTAACCATGTCGGGCAAGTGGACCCGAACCAGCCACGAGAAGTCTCTCCAATGAGGGCTACTTGGAGCAGGAGGATGCTTGGGTGCCAGAGGGGGCTCTGGCCATAAATCCCTTGCCTTTTGGGCCCTGCACAAGAGGCTAACGTGACTCGGGATTGGATCTCGAGGCCCGCATACTAGTCTACGGGCAGAAACTTGGATTAGTGATCCCTCTGGATTGCTAGATAGCCTTCGGGCGGATTGTGGATAAGCCTACGGGCTGGAATTTTTGTATTTCAAAGATAAATATGAAAACCTGTTAATAAGGAACTTGTTTGACATTGTTTTTCTATGTCAAGTGATATGATTACGTGAAAGAACCAGTGCCTAACGGGCTAATTAAAGAAGCTGATTGATACATGTGATACATGTCCAACTAATGTGCTAGGTAATTAAATAACTAAAACAACCCAAGCAAAGTGCGGAGGATGGGCCATAGGTCCGTCCTACGGATGGGTGGTCCCGGTTGGCGGGGAACTTTTCTCAAATCACGATGGACAGCGTCAAAGAACACGAGCAACAAAAGCGTTGACCTAAAGTTATGATTGATCCCGATTTATGCTGTTTTAGGATAACGGAATGGGACTATGCCTTATGGCAGAGAGGTTGAGCTTTGTATCCCTCTCGTTTCCCATTCTCCTTGAACCAAGTGCAGTGTGGATCCGCTTTGGACCTGGCGTTTCTGCATAAAGTAGTTCGCTTGGGTCCGACGCTAGTTGCCGTTAGGAAATGACCAATAAGGAAAACCCTAATTTAGGTCGATCCTAAGTGGAAACAACCAGAATACTTCCTCTACGTGGCAGACGTGGAAAGCCCTAGATCGCAAACCCCGTAACATTCCATGGGAGTGCCAAGCAGAGCTTTCTAAACATCCTTTGTGATGGATTGCTAAGACGTGTCCTGAAGATACAAGTGGACACGTTATAGTTGGTATCAGAGCCGACCAACAATGGATTTTTTTTTTGAAATCTTAATAGAATGAAGTAAAGCAAATGTTGCTATCCAAACATTTTCTTACTTTCAATGCTGTCAAGCCCAGAATTACGAAGCGTTGAACAAGTTCTTAGTATTTCGAGTCATGTTTATGACTGCAATGCATTCTTCGTATTATCGAAAAAGGGTTGAGATGATGAACATCTTGGAGCAAATCTATAATCCATCACCTTTGTACATGGAAGGAAGATGGACGGGTGCATCAGGAATCTACTATATAGTTGCCCACCGGTTTGCTTACCTACAAACCAACCTAAAAAGGATTAAGTGGTTGGAAGACTTGAAAGTTGTGAAGCTGTTCATCTTTGTGGAAGCTCACGTAAACTCAACTTTACATATTCGAGGTCGAAGGGTTGAGATGAACTCATATGTATATGAGGAAGTAACCCGTGTAATCCCCGCCGATAGGATTAAAGTGTTAGGGCACCATGAAAAGAATGGGTTCCAAAGGAAAGGATACCCTGAACTTCCAATGACTTACCGATTCTTGAAGATCCATGACCCGAAACGATACTATTATACAGTTCCTGTAGATAAATGTAATACAATGTTGTTCTTCCCAAACTAAATGTAACAGTTGGCTTATCATCACAAGAAATGTTGTATTCCAAAAGGGCTATGCCCATATAAATACAAATAAGACTTCTTTTTATCAATGTCTGATTGTGCATTAGAATTGATAAAAAGTTTGGTGGTTAGATTGCCTGGGTGATAGCGAAATTGAAGTTGTAATATAAATTATCGTATAATGACGTTAAGAAACCTTTATCCAGGCACAACCCCAGGTACAGGTTCCTAGTTCGCCTCCTACATCAAGTACTGGTGTAATCCAGGAGAAGAAGTTTCTTCTCAAGCAAATTAAGCCACTCGAGTTTGATGGGAGAGGCAGGTCCATCCAAGTTGATGCTGAAATTTGGATTGAATCCATGGAGGATTACTTCAAATCAGCCGGTATTGCACCCGCCAATCAGGCTATGCTCGCCAAGCTAAAACTCACTGGCGAAGCCAGGCTTTGGTGGAAGCAATGATGCAGGGATCAAGGGATTGCGGAGGGATCCGTTACCTGGGAGAAGCTGAAGAAAGCCATGCAAGGAAGATACCTACCACCTGCATATCGCACGCAGAAAATGAATGAGTTCTACGAGCTAAAACAGTTGGGACTCACTCTTGATGCATACTATTCTAAATTCGTCTCACTTTTAAATTATGCGCCGCAAATGGACATGACACAACAGGTGTCCAAATTCTGTGCGGGTTTAAATCCACTAGTAAATACCCGTCTCGAATCTATGCGTCCATCAGATCTTTAGGACGCACTCATTCGAGCGGCACCCATAATTCAGGAGGTGCAGTCTAGACCAAGGGGTAACAAAGCTTGGTCTTATAATGACCTGAACAAAGGAGCATTCAGACCTCAAATGAAGAGAGTTCAAGGTCATGACCAGGGACAATGTCAACAACTTTGTTCCTACTCAAAGCAATGGCCGAAACCTCCATTGTTTCGACTGCAACAAACCCGGTCACTTCAAGAGGCAATGTCCCAAGCTTGGTGGAGGACATCCCCAAGCACCTTTCCAAGGAACGAGCCCTGGTCAAGGAGCCGCTACCCGAGGAAGAGGAAGAACTGCCTGCGTTGCCAATAGACAAATGTGCAAAGAAGAAGAAGAAGAAGATCCGACCATGGAAGTAGAGTTCGAAAGGGCAACAGTCCATTCCACTCTACAAAAGAAAGGGCCGAATTGCCAATTCTCGGTGATTTAGACACCGTCGGACTATCAAGGTAAAAGTTTCAAGACCTTGACTGATTGTGGCAGTACACATTCCTTTATCTCACCAGCATGTGCAAAAAGATTAGGAATAGCCATAATAGAAGCACCGACCTTGCTTGTGGAATTGGCAAATGGTCGTGAGGTTACTTGTACCAGGCAAACTGCTAAGGTGGAATTCTTTCTGGGAGGAAAGAAGACTTCGGTCAAATTCAGAGTCATGAATTTAGGTATTCATGAGTGTCTACTTGGAATGGATTGGCTTAAGCCTAATGATGCCCACATTCATTGTGGAAAGGGCCAAGTTTCCTTTCGAAACTCTGAAAGGGAATTAGTCACAACTCAAGGTGAGGCTGGAGTGCCAAGAATCCAATTGGCTAAAGCATCTCGGATCATAAAAGGAGTTAGAAAAGGATTACCTGTCTACTTGATCAAACTCAACAAGTTAGATAAGAAGCAAGAGTCTAATGAAGGACCTTCTTGGCTAAAGGAATACGCGGACGTATTCCCTGAGGAGTTGACAGAACTCCCGCCTCAAAGAGAAGTGGATCATGAGATTAAGTTAGTACCAGGAGCTGCGCCAATTGCAAAGAGACCTTATAGAATTTCCATACCACAGAAGCAATTGAGCTGAAGGAACAACTCAAGCAACTACTAGATCAGGGCTACATCCGGCCTAGCAGTTCACCATGGGGAGCTCTAGTACTATTCCAAAAAAAGAAAGATGGGACACTTCAACTATGTATTGATTACCAAGGATTGAATTAATCAACGGTCAAGAAAAAGTACCCTATTCCTAGAATAGATGAGCTTCTTGATCATCTAAGGTGCAAAGATCTTCTCCAAGATTGATCTCAGGTCAGGTTACTATCAGATAAGGATCAAGGAAGAAGATATCCCTAAGATGGCCTTCAATACAAGATATGGGCACTTTGAGTTCCTAGTTATGTCATTCGGACTTACAAACGCACCTGTCACCTTTAATAGGTTAATGCAGGATATCTTTAGGCCATATCTTGATGATTTCGTGCTTGTCTTCTTCGACGACACTTTAGTCTATTCTAAATAGGAAGAAGATCATGAACCCCAACTTCGGATTGTCCTTGAGACAATGAGGTCACATAAGCTGTATGCTAAGATGAAGAAGTGTGCATTCTTCAAACGACAAATTGAATATTTGGGATTCATAGTATCAGTGGAAGGAATCTCAGTGGACCCAGCCAAGGTCAGAGATGTGCTTGAATGGGCAATACCAACATCTATCAAAGAAATACACAGCTTTCTGGGATTGACAAGATGGTATAGGGTCTTCATAAAAAACCATGCTTTGATTGCAGCACCTTTGACGGACTTACTGAAGAAGCAAACTTCCATTGCATGGTCAACTCCCGAACATAATAGCTTCGAGAGATTGAAGCAAAGTTTGGTATTAGCACCTATTCTAAAACTTCCAAACCTCAATAAAGAGTTCGACGTAGTAACTGATGCCAGCATATTTGCCTTGGGATGTGTGCTCATGCAGGAAGGTCATCCTGTAGCATACTCTTCAAGGAAATTGAAGAGTCATGAGAAGAATTATGCTACGCATGACCTAGAATTGCTAGCTGTCATCCATGCTCTAAAGCTTTGGAGACACTACCTATTGGGTAACAAGTTTACTCTAGTAACTGACCATAAGAGTCTCAAATGGATCTTTACTCAGAATGAGCTCAACATGAGGCAACATCGGTGGATTGAAGTGTTGGAGGAGTATGACTTTCAAATCAAGTACCGACCAAGAAAAGAGAATGTAGTTGCTGATGCACTTAGTCACAAGGCATTCCTTAATTCCCTAATCTTGGAGAATCCATCAACAGCCAGATCTCTAGCTACAAAAGTATCTATGCCAAACAACCCTATACTTGAGTTAGCTAGAGAGGATGCATGCCATGATCCGGCCTACCAAACAATGCTAAGGGAGATCTCTATCAAGGATCAGAATCAAAAGTTGCAGGCTAAGTATCATGAATTTTCTATCAATAGTTGACTTGTCTACTATAGAATAAGGCTGTGTGTACCAGCAAGTCAGACACTTAAGCAGAAGATATTGTGGGAAGCTCATGATTCCCCTTTCTCAGGACATCCTGGCTATGCCAAGACTCTTAATGCAGTTAAGAAGAGCTACCATTGGGAGAGGCTTAAAGGTGACGTTCTCAAATATGTCACCGAGTGTTTGTCTTGTCAACGTATCAAAGCCGAACATGTCAAGATGCCAGGGAAGCTGCAACCGCTTGACATCCCCCAAATGAAATGGAAATTCATCAGTATGGACTTTGTTGTTGGCCTATCCCAAGTTCAGGGAGGATACAACTCCATCATGGTTGTGGTTGACATGCTTACTAAGGTTGCACATCTTATTCCAGTAAAAACAAACTATAAAGCCTCAGACATTGCAAGATTGTTTATGAAGGAGATATTCAAGCTACATGGGCTACCTAGAAGAATCATTAGTGATCGTGATTCTCTCTTCACATCACACTTCTGGAGAGATATCTTTGAAGCTATTGGGACTCAACTCTGCTTTAGCACCACTTACCATCCCCAAACGGATGGCCAAACAGAGCGAGTAAATCAAGTCATTGAGGATATGCTTAAGGCATACTGTTGTCGGGAGCCGAAGAGGTGGATTCAATACTTGCCTTTGGTTGAATTTGCCTACAATTCTTCTTACCAACAAAGCATTCAGATGACCCCTTTCCAAGCATTATATGGTCATGACTGTCAAAGTCCCCTAAACTTCTCAGATCCAACCTTAAGGGTTGAAGCTTCAAGGCAGATGTTGGAAGAGATGGATGACCAAATAAAGTCAATAAGACAGGACATCCAAGCTTCCAAGGATAGAGAGAAGGCATACGCGGATTTGAAACGTCAATATAGAGTCTTCAAAGAAGGAGACACGGTCTTCATTCGCGTACACCCTAAAAAGAGTTTCCTATCTTTAGGAGATTGCAAGAAGCTAAGTCCAAGGTATTGTGGACCGTACAAGATCTTCAACTGCAACTCCCTGAGAACCTAAAGGTTCATAATGTCAGCCTATTGAAAAAGTATGTACCTAATCCTAACCATGTACTTGATGACCAACAAGTTGTAATGCCTAGTCAAGGAGTCCTTGAACTAAGGCCTGATAGGATCTTAGATGTTAGGGAGAGACAATTAAGATCCAGAACCTTGAGAGAATGCCTCGTCCACTAGAAAGATTATCCCGAAGAGGATGCCACTTGGCTAGATGAAGGCACTCTCAACCATCAATATCCCCAGTTTATCTTGAGATAAGGACATCTCGATTCCTCTAAGGGGAAGAGAATGTAATATATCCAACACTACCAATCACGGGTGAACTACTTCTATTGGAGCATAGGGATAATTTTTCTTAAATATAAAATCAAAATTTTTTTAAAAAATTTCCCCTCTCCTCCAGCTGACTGTCAAGCTGGAGGAAGAGGGGATTAGTAAGTAGGCAAGCTCCTTGATAGAGCTTGCCAAGGCAATGATACATGCCCGACGACACGCAAGGGGGGGGGGGGAGGATCTTATCCCCTCCCCTATATAATTGAGGGGGGGTGTAGGCTGAAGGGGGATGGAGCAGCATAGATCGTGAAGAAAACGGAGTGCTGCCGCCATGAGAGAGTGAGTCTCTCTACTCGACTCGTAAGGGTCAGAGCTGTCGGGCTGCCTGTCATCACCAGAGCCTAGGGGAGGAGTACGAGGTGGAGCCGGATGCTGTGAGAGGGAGAGGATGGGGCGCTGATTGCCACCGAAGGCCAGGACGGCATCGCCTTTGCTGTCAGTCCGCACCCCCAATTGTCGAATCGCCGCCAAGTCACCGTTTGGGTTCCCTCCTTCCACGTGCCGCTAAAGCATCAGAAGCTTCCTGGGGGGGAAGCTTATAAGGGGCCTCATAAGCCCCCCTTTTCCCCTTAAGCCCCCTTCTCATGGGCTTTGGAAACCCCCCCCCCCCCCCCCCCCCCCCGTGTTTAAACCTTCCATAGCCCTTCCTTTGTGGTATCTTGAAACCCCTCTTAAAATTCCTCTTTAAGGCTTCCTTAGAGTTTTCCCCCCTAAAAAAAAAAGCTTGACCTTAAGGGTCCTTTGCCTCCCCGTGATTATATATCCCCCCTAAGGGCCCCCTTAGCCTTTTTCTTTCCCCATGCTAAATACCCCTTGGAGCTTTGTTTTTCCTCCCACTCGTAAAAGAAAAAGAGAGTGTTGAGGGTCTTTTGACACCTCCCTTTCCCACCCAAAAGCCCTCTAAGGGATTCCACATCTTTTTATTTCCGGTTTGTGCGAGTCTTTACAAGGCCATTAAGCCCTTCCCATGGCTTTAATGGGTCTTATCCGCAAAAGATTTTGAAACACCCCTTCTTCCAAAATCCCTACTTCAAGGAGGGAGCCTTCTAAAACTACTTCGACAGATGGTGTAAGTTATTGCAAAAAGGGAGCGATAGTGGAATTCCAAAGAGGAGTTGTAAAGCTACTTCCACGACGGAAAGAATTCAATTGCAATGCCTCCTAAGAAAGTCCAAGGTGTAGCCGCGGGAGGGTCGTCTCCGGGTATCCACGTGGACATCTCACCCCAAGCCCAGGTTTTCCTTCCTAATTTTTATTTGGTAATGTTGAAATTCAATCATGCAAGGTTAATTGTTGGATATAGGATATATTTTTGTCCTAGATGTTCACGACGAAGGAACTTAGTCATTAATATTTTCAATAAAACATGAAAAATTAAAGAAAGCATAAGTGAATTTCTGGCAAATTTCCTTATGCATTGAAATGAATTAAAAATTAGATTAATGTCCATTAAAATAGTATACTTCGTTTAAGCCTAGATGTATAGACTACATATCGCACTATTAACCCATATCCTCTTCGCAATGAATCATCATGAAAAGAGCAAAGCATGAAATGATTCTTACGATGCATAAACTCTAGGAAATTATCGTTTGTCAACTGCATAAATTATCAAGAAAAAGGTTGCTTGTTTAGCATGAATTTTTTTCACAAAGCAAAGGAAGATTAGTTGGAATTAACCTAACCTATGCCTAACCTCAAAACGATAAGTTAGAGTTGAAAAATCAAATTATGCATAGACAACGAGTCATGTGGAAATGATCTCGAAATTATATTCTAGAGTTAAAAAAATTGGCATAAATCTAAAACACCTAAACCGCGGAGTACTCGTTTAGAACGAGTTAAATTCCAAGAAATTCACTAGGAAATTAATACGTGAGCTAATCGTACGTATTACTAAAACTAAAACTCCTATACCTTGAATACTTGCCCACTTTCGCCGAAATGTGGGGATAGTGCAACATATTTGGAAGGTGAACTAGGGTTTGTCCCTAAGAATCTTATAAGATGGAACTTGGAACCCTAAGTCTAACGACGTCAGCCTAATGTAATCAGGAACAGATTGTTTCGTGACTCCATTCAATGCGACACTTGTGCAACAAGTGTGGAGTCATATGATCTTGTGACTGGATCACAAGGGAATGGCGAAATTCTTGCAACGAGGATGGCAAGTCCTTACGCAAGTTATCTTGCAAGAGGATGAATAATCATCCTAATTTAGTATCTTTCGTGAGTAAAGAAGATTGATTGGAAACTAAAGACCAGCCGATAAAGTGAAATAACCAATGAACTTAAGGTTTGACCAAGTCGGGTTATTAGGGTACGCCCTAACCCAGGATATAGGGGATCTTGCTAAATTGCAAGTCATTCCGGATCGAGTGCTGGACGCATTCGAAAGGAAGGATTCATTCCTTAGCAGTTTGCCAACAAAAACGATCAATGGAAATGTTTGTGCTTGCTACAGATTCTAGAGCACTGTTTGGCTTTGTTTGATCAATGAATTAAAAGATAAATGAATATCTATACTTCAGGTTGAAGGCCTGAAGGGAGAGGTAGCTTCAGTTACCTCGGACTGCCTTCCTGACCCTAACCAAGGGGGATGTTAACTGCGCCGTGCAAGTGGACCAAACCCGCTACGAGAGGTCTCTCCATTGAGTGCTACTTGGAGCAAGAGGATGCTTGGGTGCCAGAGGGGGCTCTGGCCGTAAATCCCTCGCCTTTCAGGCTCTGCATAAGAGGCTAACGTGACTCGCGATTGGATCTCGAGGCCCGCATACTAGTCTACGGGCGAAAACTTGGATTAGTGATCCCTGTGGATTGCTGGATAGCCTTCGGGCTGATTGTGGATAAGCCTATGGGCTGGACTTTTTGTATTTCAAAGATAAATATGAAAACCTATTAATAAGGAACTTGTTTGACATTGTTTTTCTATGTCAAGTGATATGATTACGTGAAAGAACTAGTGTTTAACGGGCTAATTAAAGAAGCTAATTGATACATGTCCAACTAATGTGCTAGGTAATTAAATAACTAAAACAACCCGAGGAAAGTGTAGAGGATGGGCCATAGGTCCGTCCTACGGATGGGTGGTCCCAGTTGGCCGGGAACTTTTCTCAAATCACGATGGACAGCAGGAAGATCGTCAAAGAACATGAACAACAAAAGTGTTGACCTGAAGTTATGATTGATCACGATTTACGCTGCTTTAGGGGAACGGAATGGGACTATGCCTTATGGGAGAGAGGTTGAGCTTTGCATCCCTCTCGTTTCCCATTCTCCTTGAACCAAGTGCAGCATGAATCTGCTTCAGACCTGGCATTTTTGCGTAAAGTAGTTTGCTTGGGTCTGACGCTAGTTGCCATTAGGAAATGACCAATAAGGAAAACCCTAATTCAGGTCAATCCTAAGTGGGAACGACCAGAATACTTCCACTACGTGACAGATGTGGAAAGCCCTAGATCGCAAACCCCATAACATTCCATGGGAGTGCCGGGCGGAGCTTTCTAAACATCCTTTCTGATGGACTGCTAAGACGTGTCCTAAAGATACAAGTGGACACGTTACACTACACTAAGATCTACCCCCTTAAGCTCTTCTAAGGTCCAAGTGAATATGCCTATATACTCTTGCAAGAGAGCAACAAAACTTGTCTCCTCTTCCTCTGTCAAGTCATTGGCAATAAAGAGAGGTCGGGGTGTCTCCCCCTCCTAGGCTAGGTTCACCTCCTTGACTTTGGCAAGTCCCTTGATGGGTTCACTTGCTTGCCCTTGACGTTTGGCACCCAGCAGGATCACTACCCTATCACCCTTCTCGAACTTCGTAAATTTCTTAGGGAGGTCCTATGGTTTTTGTTGTTCATCTACTCGTGCATTCTTAGACTGTTTTGCCCTTTCTTCCTTTAACCATCTATGCCTCATGTGGACAGGTAGGTCCCCCTTGGCACGTCTAGTCTTGGGAGGCCTAGGTATTTCTAGGTTGCTCTCCGAACTCACTTCTGACTTAGAATCAAACTCCCCTTCTTCGCTAGAAGAGGTAGTCTCTCTCGGTGGTCGTAGCTCGGAGGGTGAATCTGTTCTAATAAGCACTAGCGTGGTACCTGGTTGGGTTAGGCCTGCTCGTTCAAAGTCTATGGCTTCTATATGTTCCAACCACGCACAGCCACAATCCACGTGCATGACCCCTCGCTCTATCCTGAAGACGTTCTTTCTTTGTGGCTTGGAGTCTGCTCGTATCTATTCTACATTAGGGCCAAAAACGCTTCAAAAAAGTTACTTGTAAGAAAATTATTAAGTTGCTAATTAGTTGAGATTTTGGAAGAATGAAAACACCAAATTTGGTTGCTCAGATGTGATTAACGAGAGAGTATTGAATTCATCAAAGAGCTGAGCCATTAATTGTCCCTCAAATTTAATTTATGTCAGTGTCACAATTTTGGCCGTTTTGTGTCTTGGAACTTGGGAGAATTTGTATTTTCGAGAAATGTCCACCTTTATCGTGTTTTTTCTACTCCTGCATCTTCTTTTCACACGCTCTTTCTCCATTCTCTTTCGCCATTTTCTTCTTTGTGCTCACTTTCTTATCATTGCGATCATTGATCTACTAAAATGTTTAGCAACACCTCTACAAGTGATACAAATGCGAGCACATGCAAATACAAACTTACCATCCAACTAGATTCAATTTATTCATCTTGGAGAAGTATACATCGTCGAGTACTAACAGATGAGATGGAGGCCAACAGATTGCGAACTCAAGGAAAGAAACATATAGATTTGTGGGTAGATGGAAATATTTATCCAAAGGATCCTTCAACAGGTAAACCTCCTAATTTTTTTAATATTCATGACTACATGAGATATGTTGGGGAAGGTTATAATGGGATGCTTGGGTATTGTAAAAGCTTACACTCTGCATCTTACACATACATGGCTCAGATGAATGAAATGAGAAAAGCACTATTTATTGCACAAAAAAGCATTTCAGAGCTTACAAATAAGATTGATGTTTTGGAAAATGCTACAAGTTAGCACATTTAAAGAAAACTCCAATAGGATTAAGAGAGAGAAAGAGACCATTAAAAAAATAACTAGCTTGTGTGAGAGAGCAAAGAAAAGAAGATTGAATCTTGCAAAAAAATATGTCTCCAACATGTCGGATATAAATATTCGAGAGAGTGAGGAGAGAAACTGTTTTTAAAAAGAGACCATGAATAAGAATGATATTTTGAGGATTCTTAGGTCACCTCAAAATATGGAATTGAGAGGCCCAACTCTCAAATTGAAGAGACATGTGATACTGTGGGCATTAGTCGAAAAGGTTATCAGGCTATCTCAAGATTATGGTTTAAAAATCTAAAATGTAATAGAATAACTGCATTTGGGTTACCTCGAGCCCTAGGAGTATTGGTTGCAAGGATTGCCATGAATCATAAGATTCCACAAGTATTCGGGGAATACATTCATATTGAAGCATCTATGCCATATGAAAAGACAAAAAGAAAATCTAGTTTTGAATACAATGTATTTAACAATATATGGGTTGATCTAAGAAGAGTGCAGATTGCAATGGTTCACATGTATAGACTCACGTTGGAGGAATGTCACAGTGTTTTAAAGTTTTCCTTGAAGTTAGATGAAGCACAGATTCAAAAAGGATAAAATATGGAAAGAGTCAGCATTTGCATCATGAACAGGGCATTGGAATATAGCAATGGTGGGGGTCAAGCACCAGTGCATAAGTTCCAGTCTGAGATAGAGATTTGGTGGGTTGGTGCAACTCAGGTACCAATTGAGAATAATGAAACACTGAAATGTGTTGAGATTCAACAATCACACTCACTAAACAGCCTCTTTGTATTGAGCTTCACGGCCAAGGACATGCAAGCTTACCTATCCCATATGCAGAGTGGTGCCTACTGTAGTTTCCTACTTTCCTATAAAGCATTGTACTTGCTTCCTTTTCTTAATGCAATGATAGTACTCTTTTCTTTTCAGTGAAGTGTCATTGTCATTGTCCACATACACAAGATTGTGTTTATGAGTCCAAGTCTCAATCTTGGAACCTAATTCACATGTGTAGCAAACAGTGTCTTTGTCTTCTCCATCATGAGTTCACACTTCTCCTTCCATCCACCATAACTCACTGCCATGTCCTAGATCCCGTATCTTTCACATGGTATTAGAGCGCAGTCGGGCATGGCCTAGCTCATTTCACTCCTCTCTCAGCTCCTCTTCACTCAAGTCAGCTCAAGTCTAGCTCAGTCCTAGCTAATGAGCTCATTTTTGAACTCTATCTCCACTTGACCAGTCATGCAGGCATAATGGGATGCTTGGGTATTGTAAAAGCTTGAATCTTGAGGCATATGGTTCAGGCTATGAGCTGGAATCTCAGAAAAACCAGTCATGCAGAAACCCTAAAAAAAGACCACCATAGCTTTTTGAGCTCAAGCTCATCTCTCACTTCACTTTCTCTCTCCTGCCACTTAAATCAAGGAGGGCAGATCTCACTAAGCTACTAAATTTCTCAACAAGACAAGCATCAAATCAAGGAGGGGAGATCTGTGAAGCATTTGAAGAACCATTGAAGATTTGAAGACTCAAGGAAGAAGATACAAACATAGTGTCCAGTGACACTCATCTAGTGCTCTTAGCACTTGTGTCTTGTGACACAACCAACTTTGCTGCAAACTGAGAATTTTGGAAACTGATTTGCTGCTGATCTTGCAACCTCAACATGGGAAAAGACTCTCCAAATGCTCGATTCAAGGGAGTCGGGTTTCACACTTGGCAAACCCGCATCAAGCTCATTTTGATGAAGAAGGGTCTTTGGGCCATCACAAATGGCAAAGAGAAGAAACCTCGGGATGCGGACCTTGCAGTTACTTGGCAGAAGAATGATGACAAGGCATAAGACGTCATCAAACTGGAATTGGATGACAGCTACATCCATCATGTGGATGCCTGTGACACGTCCTATGACACTTGGGACAAATTGGATACCTTATTTTGTGCATAGTCAAAGTCGTCTAAGTATGGTCTATTAATTGAATTTTTCCAACTTGATATGAAGCCTCATACATCCCTGGCATCCCATCTGAACTACATGGAAAGCCTGCTTACTCAACTTGCAGGGATAAAGCTAAAAATGGATGAAGATGTTTGCATTGGTGTCTTGTTAAAAAGTCTACCTCCTGCTTATGATAATGTATCAACCACTCTAACCAATATGCCTGATCCTCAACTTGTTGATATTAAAGCCTCTCTGCTAGAGGAAGAAAAGAAACTTAAAAGCAAAGAAGAGTCTAGCACTTCAAAGGATGAACAAATGTTATATGTAAACAACAGATACAAAGGTAAAAAGGAACCGCTCTTTTGTGACTTCTGCAAAAGGACCAGATACACTGAGAAGTTCTGTCATGCTAGAAAGAAGTCCCAAAAGGCCTATTTTGCAACTGTGAAAGAAAAAGAAGACCATGGACCAAAAGATGAAGATGAAGATAAAGATGAAGACCACCAGGATCGGAAGGACAAGACTCATCAGTCCTTCTACTCTCATTACTCTGATAGACTATTTTAAAAGCCTTGTATTTCCTTGCCCTAATGCTTCTTGCCATAAGCTTTGTAAACTCCTCATGTAACTTGGCACTACAGTCCCTGTACACTTTGTGAGGCCCCTATTACAGCCTCTGGATGTCTATCATGTTTTGGTGCCCACACTTAGCATTTTCTGCGACAGCCTCTGGTGTCTACCATGTTTGTGGTGTGCCCACACTTTGCAGGTGGTTCTCATTACAGCCTCTACACACTGTGCCTTTCTAGTTGTGATTGAGGAGGGGTGTTGAGATTCAGCAATCACACTCACTAAACAGCCTCTTTGTATTGAGCTTCAGGGCCAAGGACATGCAGGCTTACCTATCCCATATGCACAGTGGTGCCTACTACAGTTTCCTACTTTCCTATAAAGCATTGTACTTGCTTTCTTTTCTTAATGCAATGATAGTACTCTTTTCTTTTCAGTGAAGTGTCAATGTCATTGTCCACATACACAAGATTGTGTTTATGAGTCCAAGTCTCAATCTTGGAACCTAATTCACTTGTGTAACAAACAATGTCTTTGTCTTCTCCATCATGAGTCCACACTTCTCCTTCCATCCACCATAACTCACTGTCATGTCCTAGATCCCGTATCTTTCACAAAATGGTTGTTTACTCATACAGGTATTCCAAATATTATTAAGTCTCAAAGTGAAGGAGAAATGTTGGTTGTTGATGGGGTTGGTAATTTTAATGTGGAATGGCACATGAGCGCTGACTTGAAAACTATCAAATGTATGCTTGGAATATGTAATGGGGCAAATGCAAAATATCCTTGTATTTATTGCATGGAAAGTGTTGGGTCTAAAAATTGGAGCAACTTACGCCCTGTAAGAAGAGCCCCAACTAGAGACTCTATAGATCTAAGTAAAGAAAAAAACAAGGAAGATATATGGGATCCAATTCTTTCAATTCCTCTTAATAATGTTCATATATGTACTTTGTATGCAGAGATTAGAATTATTGATAAACTTCTCATCAGGTTGCATCTTGACTATGCATACTCAATTAAGCATTTGTCTTTATCGAATGAGTGTATTGACAAATGTGATCCAAAATGGGTTTTCATGGAGGTCAAGTTCATTTAAGAAAAGATCCAACACTTTCACGGAAAACAAGAGATGCCTTGGATGATATCTCAATGGGAGGCTTAAAAGCTAGACATTTTTTAGGTAACCATACAAGAAAACAAGTGAGCATTACTTGGGAGCATTGGAGAGAGCTGTGTGGGATAACGACAAATGTTGCAACCACATCACGACTTGCATTTCTAAGGATGGAGGTTTGGAGACATGTTGATGTCTTTCTAAAGCTCCTCAAGCAACAAACAAAAATGTACGTGTATCTAGAAGAGTTCAAATGTTCGATTACAAATCTTGTTTAGGTAATAAAGGAGGCATGGGGAGAAAAAGATATCACTTTTTATTTGGTAAGAGAGAATATTTAATCCAAGCTTTCTTCGATAAAATTTCCATTGGCAAAAATTGATTGTTACTCTTATGAATTTGCAACATATCCTTCATATCCATGGGCCTTACTTTGTGGAGGAGCAAGGCCCCCTCGCAACTTATAGCGGCCAAGGTATGGAAAAATCTCACTATCAAGCACGTATAAGTTTTTTTCAAAGCACAAGACATGGAAGTGGAGCTACAAAAAGCAATGCTCTTGAGGAGCTATTCAATTGGTTTTTTGGACGACAGCTTCAAAGAATGAATACTTCAACTTAAGAATTCATAGTATTTTTCAACGACAACTTCAAAGAATGAATACTTCAACTTGAGAATTCAAGAAAGGAAAGTACAAAGCTAGCTCTCAGGAGCCTTTACATCATCCTCCGTTTTCGGGATATTTCCTCTATAACGTAGAAATTTTCTTCTCTTGTAGCCAACTATTGATTTTATATTAGTTCGATTTGCTGCCAAAGCAGAAGATGAGAGGGCCAGAAAGTATCCTGCTCTAGAAGTAGAGAAACCATGACCATAACCAAAAATCCTAATTGCCGCAGTCTTCTCCAAAAGCATCACCTTGTATGCATTGTATTGTAACCCAGAGAAACCAAGTAGCCTTGTAAGTGCCTTAATACATAGTATAGGCCATGTTGCTTCCTCTGAGAAGATGTTATGAAAAACCAAGAAAACATGCGGATCAATCCTTGCTAAGTAATGGCCAAGTGCAACATCTTTATGTGAACTAATACCAACTCTTGTCCCTTTACCCCATCCCAAGAAGTTATCAAAATCTGCAATCTCCAACTGTAAAAAAAGATAAATGTCAAATGAATGTTGAAATCAAATATATTAATGTATATACATCTTACAAAATTTGAGATAATAGTACCAATTGATTTTCATAATTTTCTAGCTTAGTTGGATTCCATATGTTAATTGATGATTGTGCCTCATTGGTATCTTCCAATTCTTTAACATATTGCGACTCTTCTCTTCCAAACTGGAAAATTCAAAGTCGGTCTTGAAGGCCGTGGAATTCCTCTTCAGTAATCCCATACTCTTCCTCAGCATTCTTTGCCTTACAAAAACAAAGAGAAAGGGCATTCCCTGCTTCAATAAACTTGTCGTCCGTAATTTCAGTGTCAAGTTTAAGTAACTCTTCTTTCGATTCATTTTCGATGTCAACAATATCATTTGCAACATCAAAAGCCTCTGCAATGATGGCTAAACAATAATCCTCCCTAAGATTGAAGAACCTTTGAATGTCTGCTAGCAGTATGTATTCTTTGTCCTTGGTAGGGAAAGTTGGAAGTGAAGCAACAGTATAAAAAGAAGAGTCACAAACAAGATCTGCATTTGCATGGTTTTCTTTAATAATGGTCTCAGCTTTGAATTGGGTAACATCTAGTTTGCCAGCAATATTTTCTTCTTGCTCAAGGTCCAAACATTCCTCTGCATCCTTGTCATTAGCTACCTCTTCCAAAAGGCAAAAGCTGAAACATTTTGGACCTTCTAATTGTTTCTCATCAAATTTCACATGATATTTTACAAGAGAAAACGTAATAAATGCAACTGTTTTGGACATAAGCCTACATTTCCTAGAATGAGCAGAACAAAACAAATCTGAGGTACAAAACCAGTCAAGAGAATGAGATGTACACTTTCTTGAAAATGAGGCCTTCTCTGAAGGTGAGATCCCAATAGGTATGTGAACATATTCGTTTGCATCCTTTTCAACCACTGGAAATGCAAGACTTTCAAACTTAGCAAACTCCTCCAAGAAAAACTTCTTACATGAGTTCAATACATGGTCAATATCCCAGTCAGGGTTGAAAATATCCTTTGTAGTTCCGTAATAAGATAACTCCATGCCATTCTGAAAAATAAAGTCTAGGAGCCTTTCAGATGGAGAAACCTCTGTGATATGAGACAATCCACAAACCCTCAATGGTGACTTGCCTTTGATTGGAGACTTCTTAGGCATTCCCACACTTGCTGCTGAACAAGCGGAGGAAGTTGTGGGAATTTTAAGGGAGAAGGCAGCACAACCAGAAGCTCTTGTTGACCCTGATGACAATCTTCTTCTTTTTTTAGAAGGGGTTATCTGTTCTTGGGAGCCTACAACATCCTTAGGCTCAGACATGAGTGAAAGTACGATATCGCGCGAAAGTGTGCAACCACTCCACGAGCGATGCCTTCTCACTTCATATTTGCTAATCGACGATACGATGCGAATTTGGCCAAGCAACCTCAAGAACAATATCTCCTCGTTTCGTATCAAGGGGTAAACAAAATTGCGCAAATTCACATAAGAAACACTGAAAGTAGTCCTCAACTTTAAACAAGCTTGTAAATTTGCAGAAAAAAGTCATAAATGCCTGACAACCGTGTTTATATAGAGCGAAAAATATTTGCCACGTGCGATGCCACGTAGATAGCCACGTGGATGGCCCACGCAAAACCTAGCCAATTAAACACTGCCATGTGTCACGGACCCTGCAGTTATAAAAGATCGATTGTAGCTTACGTGGCTCACTTTTTAAATCTAGAGCGCGAATACACAGCCACGTCGAGATCAACTTCGCCCTATATCGGTCACTGCAATTACGGTGCGAGGAGTTGTTTTTTTAACGTGCACTTAAACATAGTCACGCCATATCAGTCATCACAAATACGGCGCGAGCAAGTGCTTTTTTAACATGCGTTTCATTGTTTTCGTGCCATATTGTTCACCACAAATATAGCGCGAGAGGTTTCTTTTTAAAACTTCGTTTCGATGCATTCGCATCATATTAGTTAAACCGTGCTTTAGCCTATCGCAAATATGACACAAAGATTAGAATTTTCGACCCACGGTTTGTCGCCATCGCGCCGTATTGGTCATCCGCAAATACGACGCGAAAGGTTGCTTTTAAAAACTTTGTTTCGATGCATTTGCATCATATCAGTTAAACCGTGCTTTTGCCTTTCGTAAATACGACGTGAATATTAGAATTTTTGACCCACGGTTTGTCGCTATTGTGCCGTATTGGTCATCGGCAAATAGGGTGCGAGGAGCTTCTTTTCAAACTCGGGCCTTTCCACCTTTCGCGTCGTATTTATTATATCTCTTTGGGTTACTTATGGTTTTTTAATATTCTAACTAATCTCATTTTTTACTCATAGTTTTTTAATGTTCTAACAAGTCTCATTTTTCTGCAGGTTCATGGCTAGGACAAAGCAGACTGCAAGGAAGGTGTATATAGACAGCAAAGAGAGGGAGGAGGAGACAAGGCTTTCAGCTTCTTAATCTTTCCATCCTGAGATCCCATCTACCCCTGGTTTCCCTCACTCTCCTACCATGGAATCTAAATAATCTAGTGTAGAGACAGTTTCTTCTCCTGCCTAGAGTAAGCTTCATCATGTATAGTCCTACCCTACAACATCTGCTATGTTTCCAACTTATTCAACAGATAGAGAAACCTGGACCCTCTTATCCCCATGGAGAAGAAGACCCTTCCAAGCTGAAGAGAAAGAGAAAGTCTATATTTTTTTATGTTCAGAAATGTTTTAGTGAGATAAGGAAGGCACAAAGAGCTACACAGCATGTGATTCCAAAGACAACATTTATTTGGGTTGTCAAAGAGCTACACAACATGTGATTCCAAAGACAACATTTATTAGGGTTGCCAAATATATTTCTTTTAGATTATCAAGGGTGTCTGAAGTTGGCATGCAAAAAAAATGGCAGCTTACAACCATTCTTTGCCTTCAGGAGGCTGCTAAAGACTTCGTTATTGATTTTATGAACGATGCTTACATTGCTGCTGCCCACGCTCATAGAATGACTTTGATGAATAAAGACTTTAGTATGGTTAGCAGAATCAGGTATAGGTTTGACAAGATATTGAGGCCCTTGCCCACTACTGATAAAAAAGCATTTGAGATCCTTAACGTTCCTCCAAAATTGTCTAGGAGAGCAAAATGACAAGTGATTGAGGACGTGCCACATTTACACCCTGCAAAGACCACCTCCGAACAAGTGTCTACCTATCAAGAACCTAAAGAAGTCGCCCACATCAAGGATGACCACAAGAGACTATAGAGTCAGAGGATGAAGTTTGTAAGAGAAAATTGATGTTCTTGGTCCCATCAATCTAAAGAGAATGGATGAGGTATACGGGCAAATGGTTGTGAATTTCTTTTGCATTTCTTCAGAAGACTATCTTAGTGTTTCCCCTGAGGACAAAGGAATGTTTGTTAAGAAAGATATTCAATTGTCAGATTCAGTAGTCTTTTGTTGCATAAAGTAAGGATTTTTTGCTCAAATTTTTTTAATTGAATGATAGTGTTGTTTATTTCATTGCAATTGACATTCATTTGGTTTTGCTTTTGGTTTTAGGGTGTTGATTTCTTCTCTTAGCCAAGAAATCTCTAAAACTATATTTATCTTTGATCCATTGTTATCAGTGGAATTGTTTTCAAAATCTCCTTTAAACCTAGAATTATTTTTCAGATCATTTGATCCAATTACAAAATACCATATTTTTTTTCCTTACGTTGAAATGTATGAAATTTTGTAAAGGGTTTAATGTATACTTATTTATTGTATGCATTTGTTACTAACATTTTACTTTGCATAGGACATTGGAGCTTAATATATATTGATATTTTCACTCGAGAAATTATCCTTATGAACTCTCTTAGGGGTATCCACGGTCAAGCAAAAATGTGTGTTGAATACAAATCCTCACTTTTTGGTTTATTGCTTATTTTATTTATTGTACTTTTTTTATAACATGTTTCCATTGACAGTGCTAGGAGGTTGGTGGTAACCTTTTTGGATACTACATATGAGGATAATGCTGATCCTCAAAAACCATATAGTTTTCTCTTACAAGAAGTACCCTTACAAAATGATGCGTATTCTTGTGGATGGAGGGTAATTTCAAATGTTTGTAGGACAATAGATTCAAAGATTCTCAAGATAGATGGGGTTAATGTAAGTATCTTTCACATTCTGGTTTGAGCAACGCTATTAGATTTTGAGCAACAACATTATTATCAAAGTTTATAATCATTCCATTTCTTTGTTTTTACTCCCTATAAGTATGAACTATCACTCACCTTACAACTTATTACAATTTTCCTTGCAATGCAAAGATTACCCTGATTCATACACATGGTGGATAAGAGAGAGATGTATTGAGTTAAATTTGGATAGGGCAATCATGCCAATGGACCCCAACTCTCCTCCACATAAATCCTTAACTAAGAGTAAGGCAAAAGGCAAGTCATCTGGAAAGACAAGTAAGGAAAGCTCCACAAAGGTAGAAATGCCAACACTTTCTCATCCATCTTCTCATCTACCCCCTCAAGAGAAGAGGGCCCCTGTCCAAGGTAAATTCTTCAACCAACCAAAAAAAAAAAACCAGTGCAACTGCAAGATCTATCTTTTCAAAAAGTGTCGAAGAAGTTACAATGATGAAATAAGACAAATAAATACAAATGGCAAGATCTTTGTATATCTACACTTCAATTTTGTAACTCTTCATTCAATGAAAAGCTTTTTGTCCAATGTAATATTTCTATTTTATGGCTCGAAGCTTACAATTGAAGGAGGCAAGCAACTCATACAAGAGAAAAAGCGTTCAACTCTTTTCCCTACTACTTTACCATTTACTTTAAACTTATATTTTGGGGATGTACAGTCTAGCATCTCCAAGGTATCCCTTACATCTTTAAGATTCCAATTGGAAGTGATATTTATTTCCTTTTCTATAACTTGCACCTTAAGATTGAAGGGCATGCAATCTGTATTTGAATCCAAGAGAATCCACATGCCTAGTTTAAGTTTGTATCTCCTATAATCAAAACCCAAAGCAAGAGTTTGTCGTGCTATATTATAACACAGAGACATGGATTTGGGGCATACAATACACCTCATGGTGTTGCTATTTTGAAGCAACCCACAAAGATATGTAAGGGGATAAACCATGACAGGCGTATTCTTCTTGAGATCCTTCCAGCTGTTATGGACTTTTGAATCTCTTGACATATTTTGAATTTAAAACTATGCATGGTTGCCTTATCAGGAACGTCCCAAATAAGAGAGGAGAGACTTGGCAATGCAAATCCTCAATATGTCCATATGTACCCTCTTTAGATGAAACCAGATATTGTGCATAATATATAAAAATTCTTCTCTCACTGAAAGAACCAACGATCTCATCAGCATATATAATATCTGCAAATGCCTTATGAGTCACATTCAAAGTTCCACTCAAACTCTCCACAGGTTGCCATTCAATACTTGTTGATGGAAGTATATCTACAACGAAGAATTCAATATTAATACTTGCTTAAATTAAAAAAAAAAACAAATATGTTATCAACTTAAGACTTACAATGTGTTTGCTGGTAAACACGTTCATTAGGAGATAAGTGCATATCCGTGGCCATGTAAACATGTTGCACTTTAACTAATCACCCTTCATGTGTAATTTTGAAAGCAATGATATGCCCTTTCCAGTGATGTTTTATATCCTCTCTTTTTCATCTTTTAACCTTGTGAGAACCTTTGCAAGAGGGCAACATGGTCACCCAATCGTTTATGCAAAAGGTTTTGGGCTCCCATTTTCCGTCTACTCCTTGGCCATAGACAGTGCAGGAGCTTACTAAACAAGACGAGCGCCTTTTGGATGCCATACTTAGATTGAAATTGCAAAGAAAAGCGCTCACTGAGAAAGGCAAATGAGCAAAGAAAGAAGCTCACCGAGAAAGACGAGTGAACAAAGAAGAAATAGTGAAAAGACTAATGAAAATATAGATGGGGCGCCAAAAGCTCCCGACTTTCAAAATAGTTAGTAGTAACTTCACAACATCGTTATCATAACCGATTTTGTCAGATTTTATAATTAAATAAGGACTTCGGGACCATCAAAACATGTCAGAGTTCAGAGATTTTGGCTAAAAGAGAGAAGAGAACCACGGAGTCGACTCTGTCAAAATTTTTATCAAATTCTCAGAAATTAGACCTGACCTGGTTAGAGCTCAACAACAAAAACTATCAAAAGTCCCTCTGATGCTTAGGACTTGATTCTGGCACATGGAATAGATGAAATTATAGGGAGCAGCCACTTAGTAGCTTCAAGTAGGCAGCAGCGAGACCCAAAGACCTAGATGCAAAGCGCTGAACAATTAAAACCTGATTGGCCAAAAACAAATGAGGCAACATATTAGAAAAACCCTGAACCCTATTAAGGCGGCCAAAAAATTGACCAACAAGCCTATCAGGTCCGAAACAAAGAGAGAGTGCATAAGATGCTTCGAGATTGTTTGCTGCACTCACCTTGAATTTTCGCACTTGAATGTACTTAAGGAAATTGAAAGCCTGATTGAGCACAAGTGCACGAGAAACGACACGCACATTGAGTGACCATAAATTGAGGATTGTATTCAATAACTGAAGGAACTCACTCAGATAAACCACTCAAGGAACCCACCAGTAGGAGAGGACCCAAGACGTGGACAAACCATCAACGCGCGAAGTAGAACCAAGTAGGTGGAATCAATGACGTGGATTTGACAAATCTACTCAACTTGATTGACAGCTTGGTGGAACATGACAACACGACTATGGTGGAAGAAGGATCATACCATAGGTCTAATGAGGAACTCGACTTGAACGTCTTTTTGAAGGCTATTCAGTAGTGGTCAGGAGCTCTACGATGCACACGCCCGGTACAAGCACCGTGGTAGGACGGGAGACGCTATCATCACAGACCTAGAAGAAGAGAGGAAACTAGCCCAAAAGGCTTTGCAAAGCATAGTCGAATACAATAGGGACCAGCAGGTTAGGAGCCAAAGGCAAAGTGTGGAGTTGCGTGAGGTACAGCGAGTGCTCAACTTAGCAGGTAGAAATCGAATAGATCACGAGAGAGCCCTAGAAGGAGACTTGACGTTGAGTGAGCTTCTCATGAAGCGACTGCTAGATAACACTGCACCAGAGTAAAGTGCTGCAGCACTAGCGACATCACTGCTCGTAGGATTAGGAGCGAACTAAGGCTCAAAGAGCCAGTCTAAAATCCCTACTGTTACCAAGCAACTCGACAAATACCAACCCCACGACGATCCATACAGCTTTGTAGAGCAGTTGGAGCAAGTTTGCGAAGCCAATGGCCTCAACGACCTGACTCAATGCTCTCAATCATTCGGGCTCTGCTTAGGTGACAAGGGAAGGACTTGGTATACTAGCCTAGATGCCGTAGAATGAGCCAACTTCAGTGGCCTCAAGGATCTCTTCATTAAGAGATTTGCAGAGCTTGGATACTCTGATAATTTGCTAGTACGATTGATGAACGTTAAGTAGAAAGAGAAGGAGGACATTCGCGACCACGTAACCCACGTGAGGAGTCTCTTCAAGAGAATCCCTATGGGCAAGCGACCGACTAAGAGAGCAATTTCGACTGTATTCATCAGTGGAATTCGATACGAGGAGTTATATAAGGATTTGGCAGGCAATTCGAGCTTGCAGCCAGACGCGCTAGCTAGATTGTTTGAGGAAGCCATCAGAGTCGATGATCAGCTGAAAGAGCGGAGCTCCAGGAGCTCAAACCTAGAAGAGACCAACTCGCGAAGATCAGAGAGAGCGTCAGCCTCTAGTGAGCGATCAGTCCCATCATCCCAAGATAAGGGGAAGGCCACCGAGACGAACCAAGACTTGGCTGATGTAAAGATGGAGTTAGCCAGGTTGCAAGACATGTTGAGACGACCAACGCGCCCACATGTCCAATGCGTGTACTGCGGCGGAAACCACTTGCCAGCCGAGTGTCAAGACCCTAGGTCAAGACCTTGTGCTAACTGCAGTAGGTTCGATCATGACGTCGCGCATTGTAGATTACTAAGAAGACTTCCGTACTCGCAACCCTACGGCCAGCCTTACCTAGCGAACATGCCACATCCATTCTTTGGAAGGGGAGCCCCATTGGGCCTCCCTGCGTCTAACGACATTAAGCCAACTGTTCCTAGGATGGACATAAACCCTACTGGCATACCCAGACCACCTGGTGCTTACGTGACCCATCCACCGAGCGATGCTCCAGTCCACTATGTGGAAGAACCAAATGAGGAAGAAACTTACATATACCCTTACATCTCACATGACGATGAGGGCAACGCAGTCCTCATGGATTATCGCACTGTGCCGGTGATGGCATTAGGAAGAGGACACAATAGAGGCCGGTAGATGCAGGATCCAATCACCTGCTGGACTTGTGGTCACCCAGGTCATGTCTCATCACGCTACCCTGAAAGGGAGCAGTAAAACAGAGACAAAGCTAACCAAAGGTATGCTGAGTGCGGAATCACTCATCTCTTCGTCGATTGCCCAAAGCGAAAGCCGTCTTCTAGCTCAGAGGCAACATACCATCTATCCCATTGGGGCTGTTTGGTGTTGAGAACCTCGATGGGGAGGTGACACCTATCCCATTACGGGTCATGACCCGTGCCCAGACAAAGCAGGCTGACATATCACTGCCAAGACCTAGCAACCTTGACACAGCTTTGATGGTGGGGAAGAAAAGTTGCATGCAGAAGAAGAAGAGGTTGGAAGCTAAAATCACACTAAAAACGGAGAGCGCTACAACTTTGCCTGCTGGAAAGAAGGTCTCTGACGCAGAGGTAGAGACTTCAGCCCCTAAGACAGCCAAAAAGGGAAGTGCTAAGGTAGGGGAATACCCACATCCAAAGCGATAGTTAGAGGCCATAGCAAAAGTGAAGGAATAGGTGAAGGAGGCTCAAGAGCATTTAAAAGACGCCGAGTCCATCATAGAGGACGAAATTGATGACCTCTCCAGCATAAGCATGCCAACCTCACCTCCTCAACCAAGGTCAGGAGAAGCAATTGCACCACATGCAGTGCCGGTAGGGCTAAGCCTTGATGCTACAGGGCCACATATCAGCCATAGCCATTGGCCAGGAAAATCCAGGTTAGGAGAAAGACGAGCACCCAACGATCTCTTGACCACATTGGTGACTACCCCTATAACACTTAGCTTGGGAGATCTGCTTAGGCTGCATCCCACCCTATGGCAAGATCTTAAGCAGTGGGCTGAAGGGTCACCAAAGCAGGTCATGGAAGACCCTCATGATCATGATGTAGAGATGCAAATATCGATTTTGACACTTCACTCTATGCCTAAATCCTTACACATCAATGCCTTTTGGGAAGGTTCCGAGATGCATGCGGTCTTACCGGTTCTAGCCCTAGGCGATACAACGAGGAAGGGAATTGTGGAAACAGGAGCTGGGGTTAGTGTGCTTAGCCACGCGGTGCTTCAGACCTGGGGAAACTCGCCTGTTGAAACTGCTAGGTTTAATGTCACATTAGCAAACGGTATGAGAGTCAAGCCATTCGGGGTGCTTAAGAATTGGCCAGTGAAGATCCCAGGTGTCCAATTCTCTGTGGACTTTATAGTCATGAAGGGAGTGGACTACGATATCCTATTAGGCCGACCCTGGATGCGCAACACTAGAGTCATCAAAGATTGGGGTAACGGCTTGATCTCCCTTGGCAATAGAACAGATGCCATGAGAATAGAGATGGACACTTAGAAGACCTCACCAATTGACTTAGATGCCATCTCTGCTATGCTCAAGGGTAACGCCCAGGTCAAGAAGTCCTATGGGCCCCTGACCAAGTATATCCCATGCCCAGAGGACGAGCGGGATTGGATGCACGTCCTTGCTACAATCGACGTGCCGTTCTCTGATCACGAGGCGTATGAGCAAGCTATCAAAAAAATTGGCAAGTCTAACGACACACCCTTCGTACCAGCCTGCATGATGGCAGGAACCCTTCGCGGGAAACTTAAGCCTGTCAACTTCAAGTCCCAACCAACAAAAGGGAACTCCAGGAGATACCTGGAATACTTAACGAACAAGCTAGTTGGCAATCCAGCTGCAACCTTCAAACCACTCCAGGATCTCTTAGATGAATCCAAGTGGCAATGGACCAGAGTGCATGACTTAAACCTCATGTATAACTAGGCCCTAGTTCCTGACCAACGACAAGAGATATACCAAGCCCTAGGAGATGACAAGCAGTCTGATGAAGAGGATTCCAACAACGAATACGAAGACTACCAATCCTTCACTAACGAAAGTGAGGGTGAGGTAGACATCGTGGAATATGACACTGAAGGATAAGAAATAGAGCAAATATGAGTAGACTCCAAGCCGCAGAAAAAGAGTATCTTCAAGATAGAGCGGGGAGTCATGCGCATGAAATGTGATCGTGCTTGGTTGGAACATGTAGGGGCCATAGATCTTGAGCAAGCAGGCCTAGCCCAGCCAGGAATGACATCAGTGCTTAGGACAGAGTTGCCATCCAAACTGCACCCACCAAGGGAGACCACCTCTTCTAGCGACGACGGGGAGTTCGACTCTGAGTCGGAGATTAGTTCGGATAGTGATCCAGAAATCCCTAGGCCGCCCACGGCCAAACACACCAAGGGGGACCTACCCATCCACCTGAGGCATAGACGATTAGGGCAGAAAAAGGCAAAACAACCCAGGGATACACGAATGGAAGAACATCGAAAATTGCAGGACCTCCCTAAACAATTTACAAAATTAAAAAAAGGGGATAGGGTAGTAGTTTTGTTTGGTGCCAAGCGTCAAGGAAAAATGAGTGAACCGATCGAGGGACCAATCAAGGTCAAGGAGATGAACCTAGACCAGGAAGGGGAAACACCCCTACCAGTCTTCATTGCCGATGACTTGACTGAGGAAGAAGAAACGAGTCTTGTTGCTCTCTTGTGAGAGTACATAGACGTCCTCGCCTGGTCCTTAGAAGAGCTTAAGGGGGTAGATCTGAGTGTTGTGACTCACAACATATCCATGATGCGAGATGCAATGCCGGTCAAGCAACGACCGTACCCTATGAATCCAAAACACGCTCATGCTGTCAAAGAGGAGATTGATAAGCTGATGAGAGCGGGATTCATTTACGAAATTCAACACACAGACTGGGTATCACCCATAGTCATCGTGATGAAGAAGAATGGAAAAATCCGAGTGTGCATCAATTACAAGAAGGTGAACACTGCTACTAAGAGGAACAACTATCCATTGCTGTACACCGAGCATATGCTTGAGAGAGTGGTAGGCAAGGAAGCCTACAGTTTTCTGGATGGCTTCTCAGGGTACAACCAGGTGCAAGTGCATCCTGCGGACATGCACAAGACTGCCTTTGCCAGTGAGTGGGGCATCTTTGCTTACATAGTCATGCCCTTCGGGTTGACTAATGCCCCTGCCACCTTCCAACGCCTCATGTGCACCATCTTTAAAGACATGCTTTGCAAGGAGTAGGAAGTCTTTGTCGACGACCTCTGTGTCCACTCGACCTGGATCAAACACTTAGACAAACTCCGTGCAGTCTTTGAGCGGTGCCGCTTATATCGTCTCTCCTTGAACCCCTTAAAGTGCCAGTTTTGGGTAAAGCATAGATGCATCTTGGGGCACGTGGTGTCGAAGAACGGCATTGCCATTGATTTCTCAAAAGTCAAGGTTATTGTTGACCTTCCATCCCCAATCAACTACAAGGGAGTTCAATGCTTTCTAGGCCATACGGGGTACTATCGGCAGTTTGTACTAAACTATGCATTGATCGCCAGAAAATGTACAAGCTGCTGATTGTCTTTGAATGGACAGAGGCATGCCAATGAGCATATGAAGAGTTGAAAAAGGCTCTAACCAGAGCACCAATTCTATGAGCCCCAGATTGGACCGTTACTTTACACATGCATATCAATGCTTCTAAGTTTGCCGTGGGGGTAGTGTTGTGCTAACCTTGCGAACACAACTTAAACTATCTAGTGAGATTTGCTAGCAGACAACTCACTGAGATGGAAATGAACTACTCGACGATAGAAAGAGAAGGATTAGCCATGGTGTTTGATGTGAAGAAATTCTGGCACTATCTATTGGCCACACCTTTTACCTTTTTTGTGGACCATCAAGCCTTGCTCTATCTAGTAAACAAACCTTGCGCTACAGGACGCATAGCTCAGTGGCTCCTTCTGCTCTTGGAATTCGACTTCTCTATGGTTGTACGAAAAGAAAAACAACACTACATGGCTGACCATATGTCCCGCATTCCCATGGGAGAAGCCGTCCGACAAGGCATTGTTGATGAATTACCCGATGCCCATCTATTTAACCTATCCAGAGAGAGATTTATTCAAGGCTCATCTAATGCCATATTGGGCGGACGACATAGTCCAAGTGCTTGAACACGGACTGCTTGATCGACTGATAGAAAAAGCTCCCGACTTAGGCGATTAATCCTTAAGATCCAGCCCTATCAGCTGATCGCGGGCCAACTCTATAGGCTGGGGCAAGACGGATTGTTGCGCAAATGCATATGCGAGCATGAGATGCATGATGTGCTCTCAGAGGGACACAGCGGCATTGCTGGAGGGCACTTTATCAAAAATACGACAGCACGAAAGGTGTTGCAATCTCAACTGTGGTGGCCCACGCTTTTCCGCGATGCAGCGTGATTTGTCAAGCATTGTGACGAGTGCCAACAGACAAAAGTCCCGATTCGCAAGGATCGGATGGAGTTGACCCCAGTTACTACACGACAACCCTTCGAAAAATGGGGAATTGACTTCATAGGACCCATCAGTCCTGCAGCACAGTATTCACATGCCAAGTACATCATTGTGGCCACGAACTACCTCACAAAATGGGCAGAGGCAAGAGCAACACGAAAAAACGATGCTAGGACGACTGCCAAGTTCTTATGGGAGCAGGTGATCTTGCAATTCGGCTACCCCATCGAACTGGTCAATGACCAAGGCACGCACTTCATCAACGAAGTGATAGCGCATCTCCTGTCCACCTTTCTCATCATCCATCGCAAATCCTCACCATACTACCCTCAGGCAAACGGTCAGGCAGAATCCACGAATAAGATTCTTTTCAATGTCCTAACCAAGGTGGTCTTAGCCTCACGCGTGGGACAACAAGCTGATGGCAGCCTTGTGGGCTTACTGCACAGCTTATAAAACAACTGTCGGTCAAACCCCCTTCAGGCTGACCTATGGAACTGAAACGGTTCTACCATTAGAATTCTTCATTCCTAGCCTGAGAATAACACTTCAAGAATGATGGGAAGGGAAGGAGGCATGGACCCAATGCCTGGTCGAACTCGAGCGTCTCTCAGAGACTCGCCTTCTAGCCACCCATGTGCTTATATATGAGAAGGCCTGATGCAAGAGTTGGTTTGACAAGCATGTCAAGCAATGTGACTTTGAACAAGGCGACTTGATGCTCCTCTACTCAGTTAAGGGGCATAAGCAGAAAATGAAATTTAGAGGTCATGGACCTTTCAAAGTTCGTGCGGTCAGCCGCACAGGCAATGTTGAGCTTGAGACCTTAGACAGTGAGGGCATAGGCTTCTTCAATGGCAGTCGTGTCAAGAAGTACGACCCTCCCACCCATCCTTTGCACGAGCCCCCGATGTTAGAACCACCTGTCAAGATACGAGTGGCCACAAACACTGAGATTGATGATGAGAATGAGAAAGCTGTAGAGCCCGCATACCTCCATATCACGGTCACTACAAAATAAACATGCGCTTTCAATGCTTTGATCGACAAGGGAGCAGACTTAAATGTCTTAACTCATGATCATTGGACTCAACTTGGCAGACCACCACTTCAACCCACTAATGCAAAATTAAGCCCATATGGGGCCCATTTCTACGCACTTCTCAGCAAGTACAAAGCCGTCATTTCTATCAAGTTTGAGACTGTCCCAATGATTTTTTACGTGTTTTCAAATGCTAAAAATGCAAGATCAAATCGAATCATCAATGGAAGCCCTCTCTCTCTCTCTCTCAATTCTTGGGTGAAAGATGAGCTCTTCTATGGTCTCCTAGCTCTTAAACCCGTTATCGAGCAAGGTCTTGCTATCCCCAATCCCTCACTTGCCGACATTAATCATTTCAACCACTCTTTTTTTCTGTTTACCACGTTTTGTGCCCTATTTTATAGCAGAAAACCCTACACTTTTCCAATCTGATTTCTTAATCCTAACCTATGCTAAACGAAACAAGAATCAAAAGCAAATAACTGAAATGATTTCCCCTTCTTTTCCAATCATCAAACAACCAAGATAACCAAAATACTTACTTGTATCAAAGATTAAAAAACCCATACTTCCTACCTATCTCAAGCTTTGTTTCGAGGATGAATCCCTTACTTCGATGCTCGATATGAGGCACGTAAGTGCTCAAGCTTGAATCTGTTTGTCCCAGAAATGGAACCAAAATGTAGAGGGAGCTCATGCTCAACCGCCAAGACCCACGGACCACTTGTTGCTTCAAGCATTTCAAGCGAGATCTAATGGCTATCTCTCACCTAGCTAATGCATCTTTGAACCTACAAGTGTAATGAGCTTACCTCAATGATGAAATGAGTTGCCTCCTCCCTCGCACACAATGGTAGCTCCACGATCCTAGATGCTAGCTCAAGCATCCTCAAGCCTCCTCCCTCGAGCTCCATCAGCCATAGTCACGCGCACGCAAGAGAAGAGAATAGAAGAGAAGAAGAGAAGAGGAGATGGTGAAGATCTTCACCCTCTTGACCCCTCACTCCCACACACTCTCACACTCCCTCTCTCAAGAGCACACACACAAGCAAGATGAAGAGAAGAAGAGAGGATTGTTGTTAGCCACACACCAAAGAATGAGCTTCTATTCACTTTTTGAACTTTATATACAAGCCCTAGAATCCCATGGACACCCATCCCTTTTTACATGACTGGCCATTGTGGCAAGGTCCTTTTTCCTATTTCCCTCTTCTTGCCTCATGCCTTAAGCCTACACCCTTCTATTCTTTTACAAATGGCACAGGAGGGAGCTTGGCACTCTTTTGCAAGAGTTTTTAAAGTTTTTTAAGGTGCCTTCCATTTAGAGTTGTGCTTTTTGCCTCAGCTTAGCTTTAGGGGCCGCCACTGCGCCTTTGCTCTTTTTCTGTCCTTTTTCCACTCTTTGCTTCATATTTCCGCCATCTCAAATTGAGGTTAACATGATTCTTGCCATGTTATTCCACCCTTGCCATGGCACTTCACTACTGCACTATGATGTCCAATCCTCCCGCCACACACACTCTCTCATGGTTAATATGTGCTTAAATTTGCATTTTTTTAAAACCAAAATTAATAATGCATATATTAGACATTATGTGACATATGTAATGACATTTGCAAATTGAGTAACATCACTTATGACATGATTTTTGAATTTTATTGCATAAGAAATGCTTTGAATTTAAAGTCTTAGGAGCTACATTCTTGTGATGCATTCACATCCTTCTTCTTTGATCAAGGAGGGAGCTACAAGAGTGAATGGAGCATCAAGAGTGAACTTTTAGGATCATTGGAGCATTATTAGGCCTCAAACTTCATCCTTACTACAACAAGCAATGAGAAAGAAAGGTGAATCATCGTACATGCATTTAGATGAATGGCATTGCTCTTGATGGATTTGACATACTTTGGGAATGCCCACTAGACTTACTAGACTATACATGATTGTTATCGGCATTAGTTGTAAGAAAGCATTGTGTAAGAGGATTTCTTGAGTACAAAAACCTAGGATTTTTTATATTTAATCTCAATTCACAATGGTTTTGATGTTTTTCACTTAATGCAAAAACTCTAGCATAGTATTAGCATTGACTATTGGATTTTCTCTAGGCATATTGTACTGTTGTGGGATGAACCTACTAATGAAGATGATTTTCTACTTGATGATACTTCAAGTTTTTGCTATACCTATTGAACTTAGATTTTTTTGGAGGATTCTTTTTTAGCTTGAGTCATGGGGGGCTCTTCTTCCAAAGTGTCATCAAATGAGGGTAGTGGTGTGGCTATTCTTGGTGGTTCTTGTTGTGGTTCTTCATTTGTGAGAGTAGTAGGAGAGTAGGTTGATGTTTTGAACATCTTCAATTGGGAACCCATCAATTGTCTTATGTCTATTTTTATCTTGCACTCATTCTAGATCTACATTTAGTGTATCAATATCTAGATTGGCATCTTGTAGTTGCACAATTTTATTGCGAGTAGTGGGCTTTGTCTTTTATCATTTTCTTTTTCTTATAGGTACTCTTGGTTTGTTTCAAGATTGTAGTAATTGTACCTTTTCCATTAGATCAAACTCTTCATGGACTTTTGCCAACTTGAATCATCTTGCTATGAGAGCTAGATCACCTTGAGCTTTCCAATTGTTCTACTTTTTCCACCAAATGGTGTATTTAGCTTTTATAAAAGCAATGGTCTAGTTTTGAGGGTACAAATTTTTGGGGCCATGAGAACTTGATCCTCATATTTAGTATCTATATGGATAGAGATACAAAGAAAATCACCATTCTAAGGTTGAAATATGTGTGGTTTATGCTCATCACATAGAAAGAGAACTTATGAGAGATTAATTTGACAATGTAGACCTCATGTAGTATTTTTGTAATAAGAAACCAAGCTGGGTGAGAATGATGTCCTAGACGTTCTATTGATATGATGCTCTTTCTTTAACAATCATGAATCCAAAGGTAGAGGTGGTACCTTGATGCGAGTTCATGAGGATTTATCATATCTTGAAATTTATAATGACAAGAAAGCATTTTGGCCATCAGATTGAAGCATGCTAATTAGGAGTTTGATGTATTCTCTATCTATACTCCTAATTACTCTAGCAATAAAGCTAAATGTTGGGGATGGATGGTGGGATATGTATACAAAAAAGAGAAACTATCTTATATGGAGAATGGAATATGACCAAGGATGGCTTGGAGAGATCGTATACAAAAAAAAAGAAACTATCTTATATGGAGAATGGAATATGGCAAAGGATGACTTGGAATATGACCAAGGATGGCTTATAGAAATGGCTATGGTAGAATTAGAGAAGCTACATTGCAATATCTTAATTGAAGGGGGATTGATTTGGTAGATATCATCACACTTTTTGGGGATACCACTTGGACTATCACTTGGCACAATAATTATCAAAATCACATGTGGCAAGGGGCTAGACTTGATAGAATCTATGCTTGTGATAGAGGAAGTTGGTTGTTCTCCAAACTCTCCTTGGATGCATTGGGTGATGTAGTAGATTAAAACCACGTCCCAATTTTGATGACATTGAACTAGTATGCTTAAGACCCATCTTTAGGGGCCCTCCCCCTTCAAGCTACATGCCTTCATTCCTTTTTGAGAAGAAATATGTTCAGTTGACAATAATATATGGAATAATACTTCTTCATCTATGGTAGACATTGTCACTAATTGGCATAATTGTATAGAGACAATTACCAAGTTTGTTAAAAAATATGGGAGAGATAAAGCTCAACTATGAACTTTTGTATGCAATCTAGAAGTCATATTCTTAACTTCTTTATTCTATCCCTTAGGGATGGTATTCTACTTTGAAACTCTTAGGACATTGAAGGTTACATCAAAGATCATGAATTGATCAAATTGTAGTAGCTCAAATTCAACTTAAAGGGTTGGGTGTAATGTGTGGAGAACCTCCTAGTAAGAAGGTCTTTCAATTGCTTATAGATCAGTGAAAGAATGATTGGCATTGAGAATGAAGATGGGATAGTGTTCAAGGATGAGGTGACAATCGCTTCTTTTGTTCATGATCACATGTTTGCTATTATAGGGAGGGTCCATAAGTGTGGGATTGATAGGGACCACCTCATTCAAGGTTTTTTGGGGTCATATCAATGATTTTCTTAGTAAGGATCTTGCCCTTTTGTTGGATACACCCTTTTCAAGGGAGTATCTCTCTTTTTCTAACCCTCACATAAAGAAAGGAAATCTCCTAGCCGAAATGGAATCCCCATGGAAATTTATTTTATAGTTTGGGACTAGTGTGGTGATGATAAATGTAGGCTGATCAATATGGCACATAGCTCATGCAATAGAATCCTCAAGAGAATCAAGATGTCATCAAGCTTATTCCTAAGAATGATTTGAGGAGCAAAGCTAGCCACTTCCACTCACTAACAATGTTGAAGTTGCCATATAAGTTGATGGCTAAGACAATGGGTTTAAGAATCAAGTATATCTTACCCAATGTACTCATCAAGGATTATTATGGCTTTGTTCATTCTAGGAAAATCCATGATGCTATCCTCAATGTTCAATAGATATTGGTTGAGGTTACTTTCCTATAAGCATGGATGCAGATAATTTGTATGAGAGGATGACTTGGGACTTCATCTTGATGGTATTATAATGGTGTAGCCTTGGGTAGATCTTTTGCAAAATAGTCAATATCCCTTTTTCTAATGCTACAATTGTAATCATAATAAATGTTTAGCTCACTATTCAATTTTGATAAAAAATATTCATTTGACAAGGGTATTTGCTACCCCACTTCTTTTTTTCTCTAATCACACATCCACTTCTAGAGAAAATTGATTATAGGATTCAAGTTGGTTTGATTGAAGGTCTACTCATACCAAATGGCTAGATATTTTTTGATGATAATTCTAGTATTGTAGTAGTAGCTAAAGCTCATCCATTTTTCCAATGGTGGATACCACTTTAAAATTTAGAGAAGTAGTTGCAAGTGGTAGGGACCACTTTTAGATTGTTTTTTAAGGAAATATTCACAAGTGCTATACTACTTAGTAGTGGTGTTAGACCTTTAATAAGTGGTATTGGACCACTTGCAAATTTTATGCATCATGTTTTTGTGGTACTAGACTACTTATAGGGGATTGCACATCACTTATAAATGGTAGTGTTCCACTTTTAAGGGGTAGCATTCTAGTTGTAAGTCTTAGACACTACAAGGGAATGGGGCAATAGCGACGGCGGATATCGGCGTCGCTATATGCGTCGTTATATGCGTCGCTATATGCGTCGCTATTTGCGTCGCATTTGCGACGCAATTATGGGCGTCGCTATATGCGTCGCTATTTGCGTCGCAAATCTATATGCGTCGCTATTTGCGTCGCAAATAGCGACGCATATAGCGACGCCGCAGGGAAAAAAAGCGCGGCCGAAACCAGAGCGCCGTTTTCATTTTGTTTTCTTCGCCTTTTGAGAGCGAGAGGGAGGGAGAGAGCGAGGGAGAGAGCCAAGGCTTTGTGGGAGAAGACTAGGAAGAGACTTACCACCGCCGTCGCCGCCGCCGCCACCGTCGTTGTTCGTGAAGGAGAGGAGGAGCCCTCGTTGCAAAGAGAAGCCGCCCACGCTCGCCATATCTCATTGGTGAGTCTCCCTCTCTCTTTCTTTTACTTGTTAAAGGTTTAAATCGTTCTCTTTTGTTTGTTTAGGAGAGGAAATGAAAGAGAAGGATAGGGAGAGGGAGAGAGAGTGAGAGAAAGAGAGGGAGAGGGAGAGAAAGAGAGGGAGAGTGCATTCTCTCTCTCTCCCTTTTGCTTGTTTAATGTTTAAATTACTTTCTTCTTTGCTTGTTTAGGAGAGGAAACGAGAGAGTAAGAGAGAGGGAGAGGGAGAGGGAGAGGGAAAGAAAGAGAAAGAGAAATAGAGGGAGAGGGAGAGGGAGGGGGAGGAAATAGGAGAGGGAGAGAAAGAGAGGGAGAAGGAGGGAGAATGCATTCTCTCTCTCCCTCCCTCTCCCTTTTGCTTGTTTAATGTTTGAATCACCTTATTTTTTACTTGTTTAGGAGAGGAAATGAGAGAGAAAGAGAGTGAGAGGGAGAGGAAGGGAAAGGAAATGAGAGAGGGATAGAAAGAGAAAGAGAGGGAGAGTGCATTGTATCTCTCCCTCTCCCTTTTGCTTGGAGGATGTTTAAATCACTTTATTTTTTGCTTGTTTAGGAAATGAGAGAGAAAGAGAGATAGAGAGGGAGAGGGAAAAAAAGAGAAAGAGAGGGAGAGGGAGAGGAAGAGGGAGAGGGAGGGGGAGGGGAAGGAAATGAGGGAGAGAGAGGGAGAGGGAGAGGGAGAGGGAGAAAGAGGGAGGGAGAGGGAGAGAGAGGGGGAGGGAGGAAATGAGAGAGGGAGAGAAAGAGAACGAGAGGGAGAGGGTGAGGGTGAGGGTGAGGGTGAGAGAAAGAGAGGAAGAGAGGGAGAGGGAGAGAAAGAGAATATTTTTTGCTTGTTTAGGAAATGAGAGAGAAAGAGAGATAGAGAGGGAGAGGGAAAAAAAGAGAAAGAGAGGGAGAGGGAGAGGAAGAGGGAGAGGGAGGGGGAGGGGAAGGAAATGAGGGAGAGAGAGGGAGAGGGAGAGGGAGAGGGAGAGGGAGAAAGAGGGAGGGAGAGGGAGAGAGAGGGGGAGGGAGGAAATGAGAGAGGGAGAGAAAGAGAACGAGAGGGAGAGGGTGAGGGTGAGGGTGAGAGAAAGAGAGGAAGAGAGGGAGAGGGAGAGAAAGAGAATATTTTTTTCTTGTTTAGGAAATGAGAGAGAAAGAGAGATAGAGAGGGAGAGGGAAAAAAAGAGAAAGAGAGGGAGAGGGAGAGGAAGAGGGAGAGGGAGGGGGAGGGGAAGGAAATGAGGGAGAGAGAGGGAGAGGGAGAGGGAGAGGGAGAAAGAGGGAGGGAGAGGGAGAGAGAGGGGGAGGGAGGAAATGAGAGAGGGAGAGAAAGAGAACGAGAGGGAGAGGGTGAGGGTGAGGGTGAGAGAAAGAGAGGAAGAGAGGGAGAGGGAGAGAAAGAGAGGGAGAGAGGAAGAGAGGGAGAGGGAGAGGGAGAAAGAGGGAGGGGGAGGGAGAGGGAGGGGGAGGGAGGAAATGAGAGAGGGAGAGAAAGAGAACGAGAGGGAGAGGGAGAGGGTGAGGGTGAGAGAAAGAGAGGAAGAGAGAAAGAGAGGGAGAGGGAAATGAGAGAGGGAGAGGGAGAGGGAGAGGGAGAGGGAGAGGGAGAGAAAGAGAAGAGAGAAAGAGAGGGAGAGGGAGAGGGAGAGGGAGAGGGAGAGGAAGAGAGGGTGAGAGAAAGAGAGGGAGAGGGAAATGAGAGAGGGAGAGGGAGAGGGAGAGAAAGAGAGGGAGAGGGAAGGGAAGAAAATTTAAGATAATATACGTATTGATAATGGTATGCAATGTGCTTTGCATATGGCCGCGTACTTCATCAAAATGAACCCAAAATTATTGTTATAGAAAAAGAAACCCTTAAATTGAGTATAGGATAATTTCTCTTAGGTCTTATGACTATGAGTAGAATTGATTGAAATAAATTTTATTACTATAGTTATAAAATTTCATAGATGGCGCGCATTAATTTTAAAATGGATTACTTATACTCAAAGCCGAGATATAACAAAAAATTATCTACCGGGACAAACAAATCGTTGAGCATGATACAAGGCCGAGATATAACATCGGATAATCTCTCGACTACTATATACAATGCAAGGTTTATGGTCAACTTGCAACTTGACGTACATCTCCATAAAGCTATCCATTTAAGCCTTGTTTGCTGTAATGTAGATAAGATGGCAAACGAAGAAGGTCCTATTGTTCAAGACCGCGAGTCGTATCTTAATCAGCGTGTCCCATGTCCTTGCTCTCAATGCAAGTTGGCAATTAGACGAAAACGCCGATTGTCTATAGAACACGTACGATGATTTGGCGAGTTTCAATCTGAGATCATTGATCAGGCGATTGCAGACTTTCAGCAAATGGTACGGTAATTTGAAGTTAGCATTTTTCATGCATTGTACTCTCAAGCTAATTGAAAACCATACACAATAAGATAGGGTCTTGTTGGTAAATTTTGTATCCAGGGGGGTGATGTCTCGACCCAAGGGGGAGTGCACCCTTTGCGGCCAATTAGAAGAGTTCGTGGACATGCGATGGATGGATTGCAGGAGCCAATCGACCACTCGCAAGGCCCATCTATACCGTCAATGCCAGAGGAGATAGACAACCTTCCCGACTTGCCTACAATCTTGGAGCCTGAGATGGAGGCAATGATCGATGCATTGATTCCCATGGATGTTGAGACATCTGACCCGCTCAGAGAGGAAGCATCCATACCATTATATGATGGGTGCCGAGTATCTCGGTTGAAGACATTGCTTGCACTCTTAAGTGTGCAAGCAAAATACGGTTGGAGCGATACGAGTGTGACTGAGTTATTCAGGTACCTTGCACACAGACTTCATTGTTTTTTTTTTTTAACAGTATTATTGCAAACGTGGATAGATTTTTCAAGGTGTTTTATGATTTTTTCAGGTTATTGAAATATCATATATTGCCACCTGCAAACACCATGCCTGAGTCTCGTGATGACGCGCGACATGTTTTACGGAAGCTTGGCATGGACTACAATAACATCCATGCATGTATCAACGACTGCATATTGTTTCGAGATGAATACGAGAGTATGGAGACATGCCCAAAGTGTGGTGCTCACAGGTATCGACAGGACTTGCAAGGGCAAACCATCCCTCAAAAAGTCCTCAGACACTTTCCGCTCATCCCCCGCATAAACCACATGTTTTGCACGTCTGCCATGGCAAGCTTGACAACGTGGCATGTGCAGAATAGGTCCACGGATGGAGTTCAACGAATATCAGCAGATTCGCGCGCATGGAGCCACATTGACTCTATTGAATCCGCAAGGCGGGGAGCTGTTGAGACGGTCTGTCTCTTTGAGAAATACCTGCCCACTAGCATGCTCACGATACAAGTTCACCTTCTTGTGCATCTTGTGGATGAAGTGGAGATTGCTGGACCTGTCCATACGCGATGGATGTTCTTCCTGGAGCGCTTCATGAAAACCCTGAAAGGCTTTGTGCGACAACGAGCTCGTCCGGAAGGTAGCATGGCGGAAGGTTGGTTGGTGTCAGAGGCGTTAGTGCATATCTCACAATGGCTACCAACGGTGGAACCAGACAATGAAATGCTATGGACGCTGAAGGACGATGACAGGCTGACTGGAGATGTGGTGGTTGGAAATGGGGTAGAAAAAAGAATGGATGCCTCAATGGAAGAGAAGGTGAATCACTTTTGTATGTTGCACCATGCCTCCGTGGAGACGTGGCTCGCCAAGTACCAGATTGCAAGGCAAGATCGAGAGGAAGCACGAGCCGAATTCCGACGCAGTACGCGTCACCGACCGATTCGATATCCCGAAGGCATGGAGGAGATGCCGCGGTTTATGTCAACACGATGGTTGCATGGAGCCTTGACCGCAGCATCCAGCGAAGGGAGAGAGGTCTCAATGGAGGAGTGGGAGTTCTCGAGGGGATGTAGTCCAAAGGTAATGAGGGGTTTAGAATGTGTCGTATCTAAATTTGCTTGCTACATCTAACTTGAGTGTTTCAATGTGCAGTACAAAATATATAGTGCAGCGTGGTCGCGCGGACGGCATTTTCGGGTGGAGCGTATTGACAAAATGCGCTCCACAATGGACTGTGGTGTCATGGCAAGGTTTGAGCAAGAGAGCCGGCGACGAGCAACGGATCCGAACAAGGTTGTGGATGAGATGGAGTATTTTGGGAATTTGCAAAGTATTATTACGGTGGATTACCGTAGCTTCTCCATGATAATATTCGACGTGCAGTGGTTCAAAGTGGTACTTGGAGGAGCTGGCGCAACAGTTCGACAAGGTCCATCTGGATTTCTCGAAATAGATTCCGAAAAAAAGTGGATGGATTTACGCGACACCTTTGTGTTGCCGGCCCATTGTGAACAGGTGCAACTAGGCATTTGCTTGCTAATTGTAATACGACATGGTTTATGTCACAATGGTTTGAAGACAGTTTGTAAGTGTTTGTGAACAGGTAATCTTCTATCCAAATCCCCGACAACCTCGATGGTGGTATGTTATACCTTCAACTCCTCGAGGTGCGAGAGTATACGATCAAAGCGATGTTCCAGGCATAGATGAAGAAAATATGCAAATAGAGGGATCGAAATTACAAGGGGTGGAGGCCACCGCAAGCTTGGAGCCTGCATCGGCTAACAATGATGGAAATACAGAAGTCATAGAATTTTTTAAGAACGAGACAGACTCGTTGTTTTGTGGTGACATGTCTATCGACCTTCCAGTGTATGCAGAGTTGTGTCAGGAGATTAACATGGGACCATAGAATACTTCATTCTTGGAGAATTGTATTACTCAATTCGTTGTTTAGATCTTCCATAAAGGTAAATAAGATATGCATTTTAAGATGGATTTTTCAAAAATGATTTTATTAATGTGCTTTGTATAGTTTAAATTGATTATTCTAACATTATTTTTTATCTGTGCAGGTATCGACATTTTCAGGATGAGTCGAGGGATGAGCGATGAGGAGTTTCAGGAGATGATGGCACGTATGTCTCCAGATCAGCTCGAGAGATTCAGAGAGATAGCAGATCAGGAGCTGTCTCGTTCTTCGTCAGGACGCTCTGCTAGATCAGCTTCGGCGCGATCAGATGCTTCAGTTTCGAGTAGACGATCTCGACGCTCGCGACTTGGGCCAGAGGGAGGGACTGCGACTGCAAGAGGATCAGGGGGGTGCTGCTGTGGAGACACGGACGCGGTGTCTCCGTCTCATCGTTCAGCTGGAGCTCGGTCACCACCAGGATTTGTCACACCTATGGGACGTCCACTCCAGTTACTCCGGCTTTTGCGCAGCCGTCGGCAGATGTCATGCCTTTTGGTGGCACTCATTTTGGTGTCACCCCCTCTGGTGGCACTCCTTTTGGTGGCACACCCTCTGGCGGCACCCCTTTGTGTGGCACTCCGGGAGAGGGTACCCCCGTCGGTACACCGGATGTTCAGGGATCTCCTGGATATGCCCAGGAGCGTGGACGGAGATGGGAGAGGGCCCATACATGGCACACTCCTAGGGATTATGGATACCTAGTGGATGGCAGGTCAGGAGCCATCATCATGAATGATGAGGGGAGGAGGGTGATGGCTCGCATGAGGGAGTTGTGCCAACAAGTTTTTCGGCACAACGTCCTGGATCATTGGAGGAACATACCGGAGGGGAGCAAGGAGTACATAGTAGCATCCTTGCACGAGGAGTTCCCGGTGCCAGCCGCAGTGGATAGATTCTCTACGGGCTGGATGATGGATTGCATGCATGCATACATGTCACATAGACGATCCGACGCACACAAGGCAATCAAGAGTGGGGCTCCAAAGCCCGAGTGGTTAGATGCAGACGACTGGCACCGACTGAGGGAGGAGGCTACAAATTCGCCAGGATGTTGGAGTCAGCAGCGGGAGGCGGCGACGGCACGAATCGAGGCCGGATCGGTACATCATCTTGGGAGTGGCGGCCACAGGACATATTTGGAGGACTTTGTAAGATTCTCTTTTGTTTTGCTTATTTGTTTTTTTGAGATATTCTTTGTACTGACAATCATGTTTCTAACAGTTAGCATTTTGTTTTCTTTGCAGCACTCCATTACAAATCACGATCCGCAAGGCCTTGAGACTCGATATGCGGAGAAGCACGGTCTCAGATCATTGATCGACCGATTGTATAGACGCGGCGGCCCAGTAAGTCACTCATCTTTCTTGTCCGTAGTTACCATGAGATATTTGAATGCATTATTGTATGGTGGATTGATATGTTGTTTCTTTTTCTGCAGAATCCGTTTGATGCTCCTTTGCGGTGGGACGAGCTTTCGGGGGACAAGGATTTGTAGCTCGCCCTTGGATCCTTAGAGCTCACATACCTTTAGTTTTTAGTCACCCGATCTATGTAGACATTTTCTATGTATTAGTGATATTGTTTTATGATTGTACCAATCGCATTCTATGCGATATCATGTATTTATTTCATCCATCAGCTTTATGATTTCAGTATACATTCTTTTTGTTTGCAAACGCTTTGTATGAAGCAGTGCAGAAACTATTTTGTATGGCTCTCATACAGCACACAGTGCAAGCTGCCCTGCCACAAAATTTTTTTTTTCTCTGTTACCGTCACTATTTGCGTCGCAAAATCACTGCACGCGTCGCTATTTCCGTCTCTATCAGCATCGCAAATTCTCTGTAACCGTCGCTATGTGCGTCGCTATATGCGTCGCATATAGCGACGCACATAGCGACGCATATAGCGACGGTTCTATGGCGTCGTCAATAATGACGCTTTTTGCGACGACGGGGGCAAATTTTGTTGTTTGTATTTTCGTCGCTTTAAATGTCGCTATAAGGTCTATATCTTGTAGTGAGAGTGGTAATGCACCATGTGTAAGTGATAACAATCACTTACACAATGTAGCAAAAATTTTCTAATGGGAGGTGAATAGCTTGTAAGTAGTAACATATATATTCCAATGGGAGGCATATAGCTTGTAAGTGATACTACACTATGGTGAAATTCTTGAAAGATCTCAAAGTGTTCAACCATGAATTAACATACTTTTATTTTTTCATTCATGTTAAAGGCTATGGTATTTAGTGGCCTTTAAGCTAGGAGCTGTCAGTGGCACATTAATGACCCAATGGGTTTAGAATAGTGAAGACCATCTCTCATGGTAAATGGGTGAAGAGAATGTCATAGCAAGGACAATGCTATATAAGGAAGGAAGAGAGGAGATTAAGGGTTGCATAGTCCAGGAGCTCAAGGGATCAAGTATCCAAGGGAATCGGGATTTGGAAGCAAGGGGACTCGAAGGCAAAGAGATCCAAGCTTGACTATTCAAACCTTTCATGTGCCCCTTCAGCAATCTTGATATCCTGAGTGCTATCTAGTAGCAAAGATAACTCTTGTATTGTCTGAATCACAATATCTTGAAATAGTACTACTAATGTCTAGTATTTATTAGTTGTGTTGAGTTCATGAAGGTTCTATGATCCTCACTAGTTGTTCCTTGAGTATTGTGTTGTTGTCACTTTCCATTTTTTTGTTGAGACAATTTTATTGTTTTTTCTTCATAGAGAAATATACATTTGTGTTTGTTCTATTGAGTATTGGCATCTGATTTCATTGTTGTGACTAAGTTGAGCTTTGTACATTACACATTGACTATAGAGTAGGATATCAATGTCCACCTATGTTAGCTCTGAGTATGATTGCACTCCATTCTATGGTGATAGTGCTTAGATCCAATTACACATGGTAACCAAGATCATGATTTCTTTGCATGCTAAGATGAATACATACATGTTCACATGATTTTCCTTGATGCAATTCCTCCAAGCACTGTAGTCCAAGTCTAAAAAGTGCTAAACGATACCATCTCATGAGGCTTTTTTTCTTCTGAATGATGATGTATCCTGAGCATAACAATCTTCTTTGTAGTTCCAACCACATCGTTTGCATTCCACTCCTTTGATAGGTAGAAAATCTACTCTTTCCCTCATTGCTCTCACTACTCCACTAAGCCTCACAAATCGTCTCTTAGCTTTTGTTAATCCAGTTGTTGTCCCCTCAATACCCCCATCTCCACCCTTATTTTGGCTTACCCACCTAGTGTCTCCTTTCCAAAGTTCTCTAGATCTTCCAATGAGAAATTGGATGCCTTTATTTGTCAATTTGATGTGGCATATATGGCCAACTTACTTGGCCAAGTTAACGAGCATGATAAGATTGTTGTATTTGAATCTTCAATGTAGAAAAAGAATGCGACTTTGCTAGTTGTAGAACATGGCTAGCCAATATGGAATGATGCACTCGTTGCATTTTGCATTTGGTTCCAGCCCAATAGAATGGATGTGCAAAAACTTAAAAGACTTTGCTACTTGCAGAACATGGCTAGCCAATATGGAATGATGCACTAGTTGCATTCTGCATTTGGTTCCAACCCAATAGAATGGATGTGCAAAAACTTAAACGATTTTGCACTTTAAGCAAGGAGATCGATCAAACCAATGTAACTGCTAGTTCACTATTCTCAATAATAGAATTAATCCCAATGCTCAACCAAAAGATGAGATGTTGAATACACTCTATGTTCAAGGGTTCAATAAACCTATTTGAAAAGCATTTATTTCCAGTGATTTATTGGGTAATAGCATTGACCCATTCTATAAGAAATCTCTTACGTTAGAGTAGTTCCTATCCAAAGAAAAGTTAGAAAATGAAAAAAATCCAATAAGTCAACTCCAAGGAACCACAATGATGATAGTAGTGATTCCACTTTTGATTCTGACTTGGAGGCAAAATCCAACAATCAAGAATCTGACTTCGAAGAGGAGGAGGAGAAAAAGCCAACTAAGAGTAAGAAAAAGGACAAGTGAAAGAAAACATTGGAAAACACCAAGAAAAATAAGGTAAAAAATCTTTGGTGCACATACTGTAACAATCTCGGGCATGTTCAGACTGAATGTAGCCTAACCCAAAGATGATGCAGCATTTGCAATATGGCTACTCCTAACAATGAGTACTATTGGTACAATGGTAGGTACCAAATGCTCTGTCTTGGAGGATGGAAAGGTATCGAGAAACCCCCTTTGGCCAATGGGAAACCATCCAGGCCCATCTAGCTCCTATACGGGCAGTTGCTTATACAAATCATGAGTTCTAGCAACCAAATGGTGGCTGTGGTGGGCATGGTAGAGGTGGAAGAGATCAAGGAAAATTTTTGCCCCTCTCTAAACATTGTTTCTTTTACTTGCAAGAAGGATACTAGAGATTAGAGTGTCACAATGCTCAATCCCATGATGCTCAGAAAAGATAAGGATAAGGCTTGGCACAAATTCCTAGAGCTAACATAATGGAAGTCAAGGAATTACTAGAACCAAATGTTCATGTGATTACTCAATTAGGTAGAGCCTACAAAGATGTCGCATTGTAATCCACAGGAACCTCATGGTCTAAACAAGAGAAATTTTACCAAACACATGGCAAGATGGACTATAGGCAACAAGCCTGTAGTGATGCAATACTCAACCTTGAGCTCTAATCTAGAGGTCTAATCCAAAAATTGGTATGGTAGCTCATGCATGGGCAAACATCTACCATAGTCTAATTTTCATACTCGCTAGCTTAAGGAATGCAACACAGTGTAAAGAAACAACCACACCCAGCATGGAGTCAAACCCCAAATGGGATATAGGACTAGAGTCTACAAAGTTCAAACTGCAATGAGAATTTGTATCTCTAAGCAGGCTCATGGGTTCTAGCTCCCTCCTGCCTCGACTGCTGCTCAATGGACCTACAAGTTACAAGGGCCATGTCTTCCTCCTTTTTTCTCAAGTTCTCCTCTTCTTCTTTGTACTTCTCCTTCTCTCCTCCTCGGCCTTTTGGACTCCCTGTGAGCCTTTTCCAAGTCTGCTCTCTCTTGTTTCCTCCTCTCCTCTTCCTATTTTCCTAGTGCCAATTTCTTCTTCATCTTCTTAGCTTATAGGTAGTTTTCTCTTCCTGTTCCCTGCTTTCTTCTTCCTCACTCAGCATCCTTTCACTGGAATGTGCCTCCTGTTATTGGTGAGGTGGCGACCTTCTTGGCATTTCATCCACTCCTTCTCCTCCTCCTTCCTGCCCTTGCCCCAAGGCTTCCCTGATGATGGTGATAAGAACCCCAGCGAATCCAATGGTTGCAGCCTTTGAAGATGAAGCTTTCCTTTTAGCCTTGATGGTAGGGGATTCTCCTACGGTGGGATGTCCTCCGGTTGCAAATTCTTTGTTGAGGTCTTAATGGTCTTCCTCACAAAACCATTGAGGTTCACCTCATCTAGTGACTATGTTGTGATGCTCTCCAAGAGGAGGACATTAATGCGGCTCATGATGGTGTTGTACCTTTGACTAGAAAACAACATGATGGTGTTGTACCTCTGATGATAATGCGGCTCATGATGGTGTTGTACCTCTAACTAGAAAACAACATGTGCACCATCTTGGCTTGGAGTTGGACTTCAGGATCTGGAATATCTGCCAAGCTGATGCCATAATTGGTGTGGACCTTTAACTTGTCCATTCCTAGCAAGTCATATACGTCTCTCTTCGGCTTTCTCTCTACTTTGTTTGTCAAGCCCAATGCCTTTTTCGCCAGCTTTGGGGTCAATTCAATCTGCACTTGATGAGTTTCCTCTCCCTCACGCATGGTTATGGTGCCACGATTCTTGTGGAAAGTCTACAAAAACTCTGGACAGTGAATGTAGTCTACCCCCTAGCCTTCTGCTTCCATGTATTTTTGCAGATTGCATTGCTCAAGGATCTGCCTCACAGCATGTTCTTCGATGATGGTGCACAGATCGGATGCTGTACGCTCGCGTAGTGAATGCCGGAAGGTCCCCAAGAACAATAGAACTCTACTTTTTGCACAAAATTCAATGTAAAAAGCATGAACGACATGAACAAGAGACCAATTGGGTGCAATCTCCCCCCACGCCTTATGTGAGCACTCCACAAAGCATGTATTTTATGTATTAATCATCTTCAAGCTCAAATAATAGCCCAAATTACAAAATAGCAAGCTTTTAGCTTTTGAGTTTGCTTTAACACAAAATAGGAATAAAGCTAATGGGCGGTGCCCAAAGAGTCTGGCATGCCCAATACAATGTCCAAGTACAAATAACATAATCGTGCGTCCATGCGCATACAAAATAATAAATAAATATCCAACGCCTCAATAAATAGGCATGACAAAATATAGGCACCATGCCTAAGGTATGCGCCCATCAAAATATAAGTAATAAATCGAATACTCACTATCCTCTGATGCTTTCCTTTGCCACTACTGCTATCTCTACACATCAACTGAAGCATTCAAAATCGTTAGTAAAATAATACAATTAAACCGACAAAAGTGAATACCTAGCAATCTTCAGCTACATAAATAAATCAACTGGTTAGAAATCAATCCTAACCTTAATTTATTACGAGTGCGCACTCTAAACTCATAAACGTTTATTAATTTAATATGCATTTTGCGGAATCACCCACTATGGAATCACCCATGTACACACTAAATTAATGAAACGCTCGAAAAAGACAGGCATCCCCATCAACTTCTCGCACAAAGAATCCACTTTGTGTATGAGCCCCAGTCATCAAAGTTTACAGAATCCACCGTAAAACCTCACGGAATCCACCGTGAAATATGCCTCCTGGCATCATACCCCCGGGGTGGGATAGCAATTGACCTTAATTGCTATTAGCTCAATGTGGAGCTAACAGAGTGGGGAAAGCATTTAAGTCTCTAGCGTGCATCCATTGTGCTTCCTCTACAGGATGGTTCTTAAATTTAACTAGATATCTAGAATATCTTCGGCCAGTTCTAGTGGTCATAAAGTCAGTGTCTATGATAGCTTCAGGTTCAAGTATTTCAATCTCTTCCTCTAACAAAGGTGGGTTTTCATAAACAGGGTGTACAGGTAATTGGCCTCTAAAGGGTCTTAATAAACTAATGTGAAATGTGTTGTGAATTACCATGATGTCTCTTAACTCTTTGACAAATCAAACATTCAGAAACAAAGTTAGATACATCAGTGTCCATATGCGGCCAATAAAAATCTTCAGTTAATGTACGTAAAGTAGATATGATACCTCTATGACCTTGATATGGGGGACAATGAGTCTCATTCAAAACAAAAGATCTGAATGGAACTGTAACACATAATCTCTTTTCATAAAACATAAATCCATCGTTATAAGATAATGAATCAATAGGAATCAAGTTATTTTGAACTAATTTATTCCAATCATAAGTATCTTTCATAGTAATCAAAGAATCAAATGATATAACAGAAATATTATGAATGGCAGGTCTTCTACTTAATGCATCAGCCACTACATTTTCTTTACCGGGTTGATATTGAATGATAGGATGAAAAATTTGAATAAAGGATGCCCATTTGATATGTCGGTCAGATATTTGAGGTTGGCTAAGTAAATGTCTAATACTTTGCTGATCGGTCTTAATCATAAATTCTGAACCCATTAAGTAGTGTTTCCATTGTCTTAAGGCTTGTACAACAGCTAATAATTCTTTGTCATATGTGGAATATTTCAATTCAGAGGGTTTCAACTTACAACTAGAATAGGCTATAGGATGATTGTCCTGCATAAGTACGGCTCCTATTCCTAATCCACTAGCATTCACTACTAGAAAGAATGGTCTATTAAAATCAGGCAACTGTAAGACAGGGGCATGGGTTAATGTATGTTTCAATAAGTCAAAGGATTTCTGTTGATTATCGGACCAATGATAGACAATACCTTTCTTCAGAAGTTTGGTTAATGGTAAAGCAAGTAATGAAAAATTACGTACAAACTTCCTATAGAAACTAGCAAGACCTAGGAATGATCATAACTCATGCACATTTTTAGGTACAGGCCAATTCAATATTGCTTCTATTTTCTTAGGGTCAACTTTAATTCCATCAGATGATACAATATGACCTAAATACTCAATTTCTATTTTAAAGAATTCACTCTTTTTCGGATTTGCATACAGTTGATTATCTTTTAATAACTGGAAAACCAATGACAAATGCTCATAATGTTCTTTCTCATTTTGACTAAACACCAAAATATCATCAAAGAAGACAATTACACAATACTAATATTTCAGAAATATACGGTTCATCATTCTACTAAATGTAGCAGGTGCATTAGTCAATCCGAAAGGCATCACTAAAAATTCATAATGGCCAAACTGTGTCCTAAATGCACTCTTGAATATGTCAGACTTATCTAGTCTCACCTGATGATAACTAGACTTAAGGTCTATTTTACTAAATATAGCAGACCCTTGCAGTTTATCCATAAGGTCATCAACTCTAGGAATTGGATACCTATTCTTTACAGTGATCTTATTTAAAGCTCGATAGTCAATGCACATACAATAGGTATTATTTTTCTTCTTTACTAACAGAACAGGTGCACCAAATGGAGAACTACTAGGTCTAATCAATCCTCTATTTAGTAATTCCTCAACTTGACTCTGAATTTCTTTTTGCTCTATTTGGTTATGCCTATATGGTGCTTTACAATGTGGTTGTGTACCAGGAATCAAATCTATTTTATGATCTTCTGGACGTGAAGGAGGTAAACCAGGTGGTAGATCTTCAGCAAAACAGTCTTTAAAATGTGCAAGAAATTCTTTATGCCTGGGGTGCATATGATTTTCTTTTACTTGCAGTTCATTCACCCAAATGAGATAAGATTTACTACTTTTGCGTAATGCACGTTTAGCTTGAGTATGCGAAAGCAGTGGAAAAGCATTAGATGCATGCATACCATACAATGTAATATGTTTTCCTTGAAAATTAATATTAATTGAATGTGTGGAATAATCTATATCTGGGTTATGCTGATGACGCCAAGGCATACCTAAAATAATGTCACTCAACTGTAATGGGACAACTAGAAAATTTCTTCTTTCAATCTATTCACCAATTTGAATCTCTAAGTCATGCACTTCCTGTGTACCATTATACCTAGTGCCTAAGAATGCTGCTTTGATGCGATAATGCGTAGGTATAGTCTGTAACTTCAATTCCTTTACTAGCTTTGCAGAAATAAAATCATGAGTACTACCATCATCATGCAAAATAATCTTTTCCTTTCCATGAACTAAACATTTCATAGTCAATAAAGAATGTGGAGTTGGCATACTTGGTAAAGTATCCGAAGGAGTAGTAGTGTCGTCCTCATCTTCCGTGAAATCATGCATATCTTCATGTTCTTCATCTTCCATTGCTCCAAGGTAGTTGATATGGACAGGTGGCTTCTTCGAATGGAAATTTGCTGCTAGATGTCCAGGCTGGTGGCATTTATAACGTACTATAGGCTTGACTTTGGTGACATTGTTTGCAATGGCGGGAAGTCTAGGTACATTAGGATTTGGCTGTGGAATAGGCTTAGAGTTTTGATTGGCATTGGATGGTAAAGCAGGTGGTTTTGCCCAATTCTTATGGAAAGATGATGAAAAGAAACAACATTGATTAAATCTTCTAAAATTTGAGTTGAATTGCTTAGATTCATAATTACCATTGGCTTGGAATTGCTGTGGACGTCTGTCTCTACCTCGCAGCTTGTCTTCAGTGTCGTGAGCTAGTGAAATTGCGTCTTCAAGATTTGCAGGCTTGAACATGTTAACTTCAGCGTAGTAATGCCCAAGGAGTCTAGACATATACTTGCGCTTGTGTGTCACTTCAGGTACGTCTTCAAGCATGCGTAACTGGAGTAATGCATTCCAAAAGTGCTCGGTGTACTGAGGAATAGGCTCACGATCCCGTTGTTGAAGAAGATCCCATTGCTTTATAGCTTTTTCATGGAATTGTGGAGGAAGGAAATTCTGCATAAACTTCTTCTTGAAATTCTCCTAGGTAGTGGGACAATCTATACTCTTGCGAACTATAGTCCACCAAAGAGATGCTCTATCCACTAAATGATTAGTGACACACTTGATTTTATATTTTTCTGCATAGGTTTCCTCATGAAAGTAGTCGTCAAACTGACTAACGAATGCAAGAACAGTTTTTTCCTCTCGAGTGCCTTTGAAAGTACAGAATTTGAAATTTCTTTTACTTATCTTTGATTCCATGTGGATAGTTTGAGCTTCGAGAGTCGCGTTGATGGTACGTTGAATAAGATCTTCAGATTGAGGTTCCTCTTTGTCAGTAGTCGATCTTTGTAAATTAGCCAATTGAACTTGCAATGCTTGCCTAGCTCGTCGTTCTTCATCCAATTGCATCATAATTAAGTCCAGCTTTTTCTCTATCGTAGGTTCAGGTAGGTCACCTTCAGCCATTAAATCATCCATATGTGGTTCCGTCATCCTGTAAAACTCAAAAGACCTTACACTCTCAAAATCAAGTTAGCGGGATGAGCGTAGCTCAAGTTCGGGAATACAAGGCTTATATATTTTTGGGTGTGGCTTTCACAATCTTTGAAAAATCTGTGTTTTTTCCTTCTTCATATGTTGAAAATGCTTCAGCAAACCTGCGTATGCGTAGAGTACCTTCCAATGAACAACTTTGCAGTTCGGAGTTTCTATGCAGGAACAGCCCTTCTATGAGTTTTGAACAGAAGTCAATTTTGACTCCAGGTGACTTATCTGACTTGCAGAGTACCAGACTTATGTGACTTGCAAAGTTTGTAGACTTGCAGAACTTGGTTGCTTTATGTAACTTGTAGAACTTTGACTTAGAATACTTGCAGAACTTGTAGAGTTTGTAAGGCTTATGTGACTTATGGCTTTAGTAACTAAGCTTTTAAGCTTAGTTGGATGAAAACGTGAAATCGTGGGGGGGGGGGGGGGGGCATTTTTTCTCAGGCGGCGCAAATTTCGGAGATATTGAGATACCTCGCACTGAATTTTTGAAGCTTGAAGCTTCTTTAAGCTTTTTAAGCTTTACTACTAAGCTTAATAAGAATAAAAGCTTTTAGGCTTTTAAGCTATGGAGGCTTATCTCTGTGTATGAAGATGACTTGATGAAGAAGAGATAGGAGTGGTCCTCCGCCTCTGCCAGCTGGTTCTTCGTAGTCTGATGATGGAAACAGAGGTTCTTGATCACCAGGAATCCACCCGTATCGACCGTTCGCGACGAGATTGACCGTAGAGCTCGATCGTTCCAGGAGTTGTGCCTTCGCACAAGATGGGTAGCGATTGGAAGCTCTTGATCTCAGCTTTGCTCTGATACCATTGGTGCGCAGATCGGATGATGTACCCTTGCGTAGTGAATGCCGGAAGGTCCCCAAGAACAATAGAACTCTACTTTTTGCACAAAATTCAATGTAAAAAGCATGAACGACATGAACAAGAGACCAATTGGGTGCAATCTCCCCCCATGCCTTGTGTGAGCGCTCCACAAAGCATGTATTTTATGTATTAATCATCTTCAAGCTCAAATAATAGCCCAAATTACAAAATAGCAAGCTTTTAGCTTTTGAGTTTGCTTTAACACAAAATAGGAATAAAGCTAATGGGCGGTGCCCAAAGAGTCTGGCATGCCCAATACAATGTCCAAGTATAAATAACATAATCGTGCGCCCATGCGCATACAAAATAATAAATAAATATCCAATGCCTCAATAAATAGGTGTGACAAAATATAGGCACCATGCCTAAGGTATGCGCCCATCAAAATATAAGTAATAAATCGAATACTCGCTATCCTCCAATGCTTTCCTCCGCCACCACTGCTATCTCTACACATCAACTGAAGCATTCACAATCATTAATAAAATAATGCAATTAAACCGACAAAAGTGAATACCTAGCAATCTTCAGCTACATAAATAAATCAACTGGTTAGAAATCAATCCTAACCTTAATTTATTACGAGTGTGTACTCTAAACTCATAAATGTTTATTAATTTAATATGCATTTTGCGGAATCACCCGCTATGGAATCAACCATGTACACACTAAATTAATGAAACGTCCGAAAAGGACATGCGTCCCCATCAACTTCTCGCACAAAGGATCCACTTTGTGTATGAGCCCCGGTCATCAAAGTTTACGGAATCCACCGTAAAACCTCACGAAATCCACCGTGGCACGGAATCCACCGTGAAATATGCCTCCTGGCATCAGATGGCCACATCTTCTAGGTTGAAGATATGCCGAAACTTAAACTGGTTGAAGGCTCATGTTTCCGCTGAAAGTCCATAATTTGCATGTTCTTTTTCTAAGAAAGGAAATTTGCTAGCCTTTTTGCCATGATGGGTGCATGTCACAAAACCATATTCGCCGTTAGTGTTATTCAGAATAGTCACAACCAAAAGGAAACAACTACTATTTGTTGTACTGAATTGCTCAAATGTAGATGTCGAATATTCTTTCAATTAGTCTATTGGTTTCAATTTTTATTGACCTTTTCCACACTCACAAGTTGTTTCATCCTACTAATGTGTGGCTTTCCTTTATTGTTTTCCTTTTATCATTTTCCTTATGTGTTTGCTTTGATTTTCCTTACCCTTACCTAACCCCCTTCCCCTTGGAATTATGAAAAATTTTGCCTAGGATTGAAGGCTAGGGTGTAACGAGCGTGCTGTGCATGGGTATAGTGTTTTACTTCTGCATGAGCCAAGCATAGAAGTTTGGATTATATTCCATGTGAGCATACCGGTCCATGTCAAAAGGTTGGATGCCAAGTTGGGTGATGAAAGTAAGGACATCAAGCAAGAAGTCACCAGATTCCATGCGACTAGCAATGTGCAATTCCTCCTCGGTAAGGAGGCAATCTAACTAGGGGTGTCCTTGAATATGTTCTTCCATGGGTCAATCACGAATGGTCGTTAATACCCTATAAGAGGTTGGAGCAACATAAGTTGGGGTCGTACTCTAATGTTTTAATTGCACATCGTTGCTTGGCATTTGACATGACCTGACATCCCTTGAGCTCCCATTGGAGGTGAAGAGTGTACCATTTTTTCAAGAAAGGGGAGTTTTTGGCTGTAATTTGTTTCAAGTCTTCTATCTCTTGATCGTTGGCACAAGTGGTGTGCTTGTCATATGAAGTGATGAGGCATAGTTGCTGCGCTCGTTCAGGGGAAACCTCGGTGGCAATTAGCTTTGCATCTTCCTTGGAAGGCTTGAGAAATACAAATTTTAATTCTTCCCAAGAACAAGGGAGTGTTGTATTTTCGTTGCCATAGGTTCGTCCAAGAGTCCCAAGTCTAAGCAATCATAGCTTTTAGCAAGCAACATGAAAGTTGCATCCAAGCATCCTAGGCAAGCAACCAGGTCATCCCCCATATTTTCAGCTAAGTCTATAGCCAAGGTTAGAATTGATCACCGCTCATAAGAGAGTCTAATGCTGGTAGGTGATTGAGGTTTGACAGAACTAGAGAGTTCAAGAGCTAATTGTTGCAACTTGGTTTGCTCCTTAGGATGTAGCTTGGTTTCGTGTTCAATGGGTTTGGTTGTAGTTTCAGTTGTCATGTTACTAGATGCTTCTGAGGTTTGAGGGATAAGATCAACGCTAGATTTGGGTAGTTTGTTAGTAGCAAGTTGTGGTTTTGGGTGATGGATTGATTTAGGCACCATTGATCTAGGCTTTGGAGGTTCTATGGACTTGGCAGCCCAATTCTCTTGTGGCCTGAGTTTTTTGCTTAGTTTTTCATGTGGCCAAGCTCGAGGGTGGCGTTTGAGTAGGACTTTTGGTTGTTTTGGCTTTAGGTAGCCAAATCCAAGGGTTGCCCTCATAGTAGCCTTGCACTTGCAATAAGGTTTTGGGAACTCATTGTGGTTGTCGATGTTTATAGTTTCATCTTGGCATTCTAGGTCTCGAGTGTGGGCCCTTGGCTTTGCGAGGGCATGGGTGTCTTCTTCTAGGTGGTAGTCCTTAATGTTTCGGTACCTATTTGAACTGGGGGTCATTGGCTATAGTGTTGGGTTCAATGGGTTGCCGGAATTGAGGCTTGGTAGGTTGTGACGATGTCGTATTGCTGCGCATTCGAGGTGTGAAAACCACCCAAAAGTTGTGTGTGTGATTTGATACTTTGTACACACTTAGTTGTTATGTTTGCTCTTTCATTCTATGCTGAAGACGGAGAAGAACAAGGAGTTTTGGTAGGCTGGTGACTCGAGATGCAATCTCATGGACCACTTTGATTGTGACCAAGGGTTCGTTTGAAAGCCTGTGGCAGCATAGGAGCATTCCCAATGGGCCAAGAGATACATGCTGAGATCATCCTAAGGGGCCTAGAAAGAGACTCTGTTGTTGGTGACATGCTCGTGGACATGTATGAAATATGTGACAACTCGTGAATGGGCAATGGCAGTGATAGAACAAAACTACCGATTTCTATTCTCTACAAGAAGGATCTTGTGAAACTAGATGGTACAGATCCCATGCTGTTGTATGGATATGGATCATATGAGTATCCAATTGAGCCAGAATTTCGATCAAATAGATTAGCGCTGGTTGATAGAGGATTTGTGTATGCTGTTGCACACATACGCGGAGGGGGAGAGATGGGAAGAAAATGGTATGAAGATGGAAAGCTATTGAAAAAGAAGAACACGTTTACTGACTTTATTGCTTCAGCAGAACACCTATTGGCACACAATTTTGGTGCTGAGGACAAGTTATGTATCCATGGGAGAAGTGCAGGTGGTCTGTTGATTGGTGCTGTGCTAAATATGAGACCAGACTTATTTAAGGTTGCAATAGCTGGGGTCCCTTTTGTGGATGTCCTCACAACTATGCTGGATTCGTCTATTCCTCTAACAACAGCTGAATGGGAGGAATGGGGTGATCCAAGACAAGAACAATTCTATTTTTATATGAAGTCCTATTCCCCAATTGATAATGTTCAGGTTGGTTACTGCTGGTCTCAATGATCCCAGGGTCGCATACTGGGAACCTGCTAAATATGAGGCCAAATCTGAGGGACGCTAATTTGGTGTGGAACGAAAAGGAAGGAAAAAGAGGCTTTTCTGGGGAAAAAGGAGGAGCTTTTTTTTGAATCGGACAGGGGGGAAAAAGCGGATTCGAAAGGAGAAAGAAAGGAAGCATGGGAAAAGGAGAGACGGCCATGGGAAGCCTTCTTGTAAGCCGTGAGCTTTTCTTCTTCTGATCCAGGCACGAGAGGAACAGAGCATTCAGGGAGAAGACGACAATCGATGAACCTGCATAAGAGAAAGTAAAGATGAAAGTGATAGAAAGTTAGTCAAGGAAGAAGATGAGAGGACGGCGACCTGCCTGGAATTACAGAAGTGAGAAGAAAGCAAAGACAACGTTATTGTGACGATAGGATAAGCAGCCGCTTTACTGGTTGAAAAGGGGAACTTTTCTGTGGCTTTCTTCGAAGGTGTATGGGACAACTTCCCTGAGATCTGGGATTGTTTCCCTCTGCAATTCCTTTGCCAGGATTCAGACTAGCTGTGGAGCTGTCCATGTTACCACAAGGCGCATCCATAGGAAAACAGAAGAAGACGAGGTGATGAGCCAAGACGAAGGTAGTCAACACTTACACAGGTTCTTGAATCAAAAGCAAAGGCAGATAAGGCTCAATCGTTATTGGAAAAACAACGAAAGCAAACGTGTGAGGAAGAAGGGAGCCGCAACGAATCTTGACGTAATTAAAGAGCTGAATCTCCTATGTAATCACCATCCTGACAACGATTGATGGCATCTCCGCTAGTGCCAAGTAGACACATGCCGTCTATTAGCCCCATGCATATGAGGATTTCTGACTATGTAGTCAGTCTTATAACACAACAACACATCTTCATGTTTTGATGTCGTGTCACCTGTCATGGGAGCCTTGCTACAACACTTCATGACACTACAACAGTTTTGGGCGGAAGGCTTGCTCATCAAGAAGTAGAGTTCATGAGCTTAGGAGTGTAGTTTCTGACCTGGTTCAGTGCTTTGAGTTCCTGGGAGATGGTGTCATACATCTATAACTACTGAAAACTGGTTCAGTGCTTTGAGTTCCTGGGAGATGATGTCATACATCTATAATTACTGAAAACACCACCTTCATCAAAGTTTGGAGGAAGAGCAGAATATTCATAAATCAGATGCTAAAACAAAACTGAAAACAAATAGTTACCCAGAGCACCCTGGATTACATGAATTCTTGAGGAGGGCAAAAGAGTTTGTAGAGCTTGTACTCTTCACTACTGGCTTGAAAGGTTATACTAATCCTCTTATTATTTGAACCTCTCAATGGCTGTGTGTACTTTCAGAAAGTGACTGATACAGTGAACAAGGAAATATTTTCCTTATAATTGATCAATCAAACTCTAGGCTATGCCAGAGAACTGGAGCGGATAATTTAAGCTTATAGACTGTAATGATCTTGTCTTGAGTGTACATCCAGTAAACCAGATTGCCAGTGTTTCATCCCTATTCAATACAACCAAGGAGTCAATAACCAACTCTAGCTTGTTTCTTACAGGAGCTCAGCTGGATATTTGTAGAACTAAGATCTCCTATATTGTACCTCCATCATAACAGGGCAGTTTAGGAGAAAGCTTGTGCCTTTGTTTTTTTTTTAACTTCCTCCACAAGAAGCTTTTTATGGTCTTACTAGACAGCCTGAATCCAAGAAGATCACGATAGTGTTGTATCTTTGAATTCAAAATTTATGCACACAGTGTTTGAGATCAAGGACCTACAAATACAGCAGAATTAAATTGGGTGACCTAACATCAGTGGACTGATCAAATTTGAAGTCATCTTGACTTTTGCAAACTTCATAGCAGTAATATAATTATTACTTGGTATCATTTTCTCGTGATTGATCTTCTATCCTGAAATTTGTCAAGGTCCTTTGTGGTCGCGACTTTGCTTTCACAAACTCTTCGACATCTTTGGTGAACCCGACGTGAAAGCGTCGCAGAAATTTCAGGATGGGAGATACTTCAGCCTCTACTTCAGCCTCTTCTACAATTCCAACTGCGTCTACTTCAGCTCCATCAATGACTGCTGCGTCAAGTACTTCAACAGAGGATTTAAAGCAAATTTTACAGAATATGTCCATGTATATGCAGCTCCAAAATCAGCAAACACAATTGTATATGCAGCAGCAACAACAATTGCATCAACAGCAGTTGTCTCAGCAAAGGCAACTCTATTCGGAGCAGGAGAATGCAAACAACGCGACTAAGGCTATTGAAGCAGTTGAGAATGAGAAGAAGCTATTTGAGGGGCGTAATGTTTCAGCATATTTGAAGACATATGAGATCAAGATGGGATTTTTTGGAGTTCCTGCGGGACTTATGAGTAAGTACTTCCTTCGTCTTGTCACACCTGCTTTGAGGACAAAAGTGACTGATCTTTTTATTCAAAATACACATTGGCAAGATTTTAAGAAGGCCTTGAAAGAAGAATACTTCCTTGAGGACTTTGGTATGGCTACTCGGCGGTCATTCCGAGAGTGGGTCTACATGCCAAACAAAGGTCTAGCTGCTTCGGAATTGATTCGAGAATTTGAGGAAAGGTATAGTCAGCTTGATGCCATTGAACAAAGAGCATTGGATGTTGAAAAAGTTGAGCTTTTCTTGCAAGCTACAGATCCTGCTCTTCAAGAAGAATTGGGTGAGCTTCTTGAGGATCTCACGAAGCCTATGGGTCTTAAAACGGATTGGCAGGATGCTCAGGATGCAGTCTCGACTTTGACCAAGAGAAGGATATGGAAGACTCGCCTACAGAATGGTTCCATGACACCTACACCATCATCAGCTCCTATGCATGCTTCTATCCCTGTTATTTCTTCTCCTCCTGAGCCAGTTTCTTGGCCTATGCCAGTGCCTACTATTTCCACTCCACCTATTCCTCCTATTCCACGACCGATGCCTACACCTTCTGCTCCAAAACCATCCGCTCCATCGGTGCCTACCTCTCTTGATGACATAATCAAAGGCATAACAGATTTGACACTGGAGTCAGTCAAAGCGGAGTTGGTGGGAAAGTTGAAGGAGCAGTTTGCTTCGACTGCGCCTACTACTTCTTCTAGTGCTCCTACTGCATCTAGGAGTGCACCTAGGAGAGATCGGAGATGTATTTGGTGTGATAGTACGGACCATCAGCATTGCAGGGATTGTGACTCTTTCCAGGATGCAAGGAGGAAGAATGTGGTATATTGGGGACAAGATGGTAAGATTTGGTTGACTGAGACAGGAGCTCCACTTGCTACCAACTTTGGTAAAGGTGGAATGAAGAAGTTAGTGGAGGACATGGCTGCGCGTACTTCTTATGTGACAGCTAGAGGTGATGCTTCTGCATATGGAGTCCAGATTGAGAAGGGTTCAGAGACTCAGTTAGCGCTATGGACTTATGCTATGGAGACTGCAAACAAGGGGAAAATTCAACAAACTGTTTTGACTAGTGCAGGCTCTAGCATCAGATCATAGACAGGTTGGGACTCGCCTGTTGACAGGTACTCTATTTATGCTTATTTGGCTAAATCTCATGGTGCAGATGTTGAATATAGTGCACATCAATCGTTGGAAGATAGCTGGCACGTTAGTCAACCCAAAAGGCATGACTATGCAGGCAAAGATGCCCCATTCAGTGGTGAACACACTCTTATGCCTATCATTAGGATGCACTTGTACTTGATTGTATCCAGAGAATCCATCTAGGAAACTGTAGGCATCTTTGCCAGCTACTCTCTCAACCATGTGCTCGATGTACAACAATGGATAGTTATCTCTCTTTTTTGCTGTGTTTACCTTCTAGTAATTAACACACTATTTTTTGCTGTGTTTACCTTCTAGTAATTAACACACTCTAATCTTTACATTCTTCTTTCACACAATGACTATGGGCAAAACCTAGTCTGCGTGTTCAATTTCCTAGATGAATTCTACTCTCATTAGCTTGTTAATTTCTTCCTTGATGGTTTGGGCATGCTTTGGATTCATGGGATATGGTTGCTACTTGACAGGTATTGCGTCAAGGGTCATGGGTATGTTGTGAGTCACTACACTCGGGTATACCCCCTTGAGCTCTTCAAGGGACCAAGTAAGGACCTCTATATACTCTTGTAATAGATTAATGAGACTTGCTTCCTCTTCCTCAGTCAAGTCATCAGCTATAGAAATGAGTTGTGATCTCTCCCCTTCCCTAGCTAAATTAACCTCTTTGACCTTGGCATGTCCTTCGATTGATTAACTTGCTTGCCCTTGTTGTTTGGATCATAACGATATCACCACCCTATCTCCTTTTTTGAAATTTTTGAATCACTTTTGTAGGTCTTGTAATCTTTGTTGCTCTTCCATCTATGTTTCCGTAGACAACTTCCGTCATTCCTCCCTTAACCTTCAGCGCCTTAGGCGAACCAGTAGGTCCCCCTTGGTACGTCTAGTCTTGGAAGGTCGAGGTATTTCAGGATCACTATCTGAATTAACTTCCAACTCACAATCAAACTCTCTATCTTTGCTAGAAGAGGGGCTCTCTCCTGGTGGTCGTAGCTCTGAAGGTGAGCCCGTTCATAGTAGTGATGTGTCACTTGGTTGAGCTAAGCCTGTCTGCTCCTAGTTGATTGCATCTATGTGCTCCGATTGTAGTCCTTGTGCCTGACTCCTTTCTCTACTCTAAGGGCACTTTGCTTGCGTGATCTGGGGTCTACACGTATTTATTCGATTATACATCTCTCAGTGTTGTATTCTATAGTATCAATTTTTCTTTCGTTCTCATCACTAGAGAAACATCAGTCCTCGTATTCATCATCAGAGCTATCTTTATCCAATTGCTCATCATTCTCCAAGTTGTAATATGTCTCTTCTTGCTAGTCGAGGATTAAAGCCCAATTGTACCTCAAGTTTATATCACGCACGTTGGACCACCACCATTCAAGCTCATCTACAAGATCTTGGAGTGGCTTGAGATTCGTTGCCGGATTGCCATCAAACTTGTCTGATATCCTAGGATCTCCAGGAGCTCTCATCTATTGTTCGAGACTCGAAATGCAATAGGGTTGGGTTTTCCATGTAGGCTTCCAGTCATCATGAAAATTGGAACTGAGGGTGTGTCCTTGGGCTTACCAATTACCTTGATGGCTTGTTCGTACTCCTCTGGTAGTCCACTCCCTTCATGACTATAAAGTCAGCTGAGAATTGGATTCCTACAATCTTCACTGGCCAATTTTTCAACACTCCATATGGTTTTACCTTCATTCTGTTAGCTAGAGTGACGTTGAACCTAACAGTCTCGATTGGTGAGTTACCCCAAGTTTGGAGTATTGCATGGCATAGCACACTCACTCTTGCCCCTATGTCTACAATTCCCTTTCTTGTGACATCCCCCAGAGCTAAGATTGGCACGACTTCATGCATTTCTGCGCCTTCCCAAAAAGCATTGATGTGCAAGGATTTAGGCATGGAGTGCAACTTCAGACTCGGTATTTGTGTTTCTGCGTCGTACTCAAGCAAGTCTGTGGTAACTAGCTCATCTAATTCTTTGACCCACTATTTCAGCTCTCGCCATAGTGTTGGATGTTGCCTAAGTAGGCCACCTAAGCTTAGGGTCATAGGGGTGGTCACCACTATATTAAGGAGGTTGCTAGCCGCTTGCCTCTCTCCTAACTTTGTGATTCTTGGCCAATGGCCCTGACTAGTTTGCTGGCCCATAGCATTTAGACTTTGTCTAGGCGCGGCACTGCTTGTGGTGCCGTCACCTCCCTTGATTTTGGTCATGGGAGAGAGACTTGAGTGCTTATTATTGAGAGATCATCAAACTCGTCTTCTAGTATGGGCTCATCATCTTTTAGGTGCTCTTGGGCTTCCCTCACCCACTCCTTCATCTTCTTGATGGCTTCGAGTTGGTGCTTCGAGTTGGGGGTACTCCTTGACCTTATCACTTCCCTTTTGAGTCATTTGTGGAGCCGACGTTTCTTCCTCTACATCAATGAATTTCCTTCCAACTGGCAGTGCTGTGGAACTTTTGATTTTGAGAGTGACCTTAGCGTCTAGCCTTTTCTTCCTCCATCTCCTTCCAACCGAGGTTGGGTCAAGGTTGCTAGGCCCTGGCCATGATATGCGGGTCTGCTTCATCTACACGTGGGTCATGACGTGCAATGGGATAGGCATGGCCTCCCCATCAAGTGTCTCGACATAAAAAAACCCTAATGGAATTGATGGCCTATTTTCCAAACTAGAGGATGTCCTATGTCTAGGGAAATTGACAAAGAGATGAGTGATTCCACACTCAGTGATCTCAGGTCAGCCTTATCTCTATTTGCTTGCTCCCTCTTAGGGTAGTGTGAAGAAATGTGTCCTGGGTGACCGCAAGTCCAACATATGATTGACTTTTGGGTCTGCCCTCCTAAGCCTCTTCCTCTCCCTTTGCCTAATGCCATCACCAATATTGGTTGGTAGTCCATAAGGTTCACATTGCCTTCTTCATCATATGATAGATATGGGTTTACATAAGGCTCATTGCCATTAGGCTCATCCACATAGTGGACTGTAGTATCACTCAGTGGATGGGTTACGTAGGGTCTAGGTGGTCTAGGGATACCGGTAGGGTTAATCTCCATTCTAGGTATGGTTGGCTTAGCATCATTAGGTGCTAAGAGAGCCAATGGGGCTCCCTTTCCAAAGAAGTTTGGCAGCCTGTTCGCAAGGTAGAGTTGATTGTAAGGCTGTGGGTATGGGAGTCTCCGAGGTAGTCGACAATGCATGGCATCATGGAAAAACCTACTACAATTAGCACAAGGTCATGACCTAGGGTCCTAAAACTCGGCTAGAAGGTGGTTTCCGCCAGGGACATGTGGCCGCATTGGCCATCTCATCATCTCCTACAATTTAGCTATTTCCATCTTCATCTCTACTAGCTCTTGTCCTAAATTAGTGCCCTTCCCTTTATCCTGAGCGCTTGGTCTTGATCTCTCACTCGACTTTGTGGGCCTCTCATAATTCCTGGCACTGGACTCTTCTTGATTCAAGCTCCTTGAGCTGGTCATCCACTCTAATGGCTTCTTCAAAGACCCTTACTAGTGCATCTTGTTGCAAGCTTGAGTTTCTGGCCAAGGATTTGTAGAGCTCTTCACTTCATATTTCATTGATGAATAGTGTGGATATTGCTCTTTTGGTTGGTCTCTCGTCCATAGGGATTCTCTTGAAGAGGCTCCTCACATGGATCATGTAATCTTGAATATCCTCTTTCTCTCTTTGCTTAAAGTTCATGAGTCACACTAGTAGGTTATCGGAGTATCCAGTTCGGAAAATCTCTTAATAAATAGATTTTTCAAGCCATTGAAATTGGCATGCTTCGTAGCATCCAAACTCATGTACCAGGTACCCTTCTCACCTAAGCACAGTCCAAAAGCTTGTGAGCATTAAGTAGGATCAGTGAGGCCGTTGGCCTTGCAGACTTGCTGAATTGCTCCACAAAGCTGTACAGGTCGTTGTTTGCTTGGTATTTGTCCAGGTGCTTTGCCACCACATGAATTTTTGATTGGCTCTTAGAGCCTTGGTTGACTCCTAACCCTGCCAGTAGCGATGTTGCTAATGTTGCGGCACTCTGCTCTGCTGCCATGTTATCTAGCAGCCACTTCTCCAGGAGCTCATTCACTGTGAGGTCTCCTTCTAGTGCTCTCTTGCTCTTTGATGGATTTTTGCGTGCTAGGGCTATCACTCTCTGGATCTCTTGCATTTTTATACTCTGGCCCAAGCTCCTAGTCTGCACTTCACCTATCCTAATGTTTCACATTATTTATAAACATAAAAATTTATTTTTTTTCTCAATGTAACTTCTATCTTCCCAACATTTGCGTGCAAAAAGAAGTTATTCTCAATGCAACTTTTTATCTTTCCAATAATTTTTATGCAAAAAAAGATTAATTTCAATGAAAATTTTTAATATTTCCAAATTTTTCATGCAAAAGAAATTATTCCTAGTGCAATTTTTAAAAGGAATGAAGCTTAATGCTACTTTCATCTTTCCATGATTTTTAACATGATTTATAAATATGAAAAGAAAATATATTTGTTCTTTTTTTATTCGTTTATAAGGATCTTAAGCTAATTTTTTAGAGCAATATTATTAAATTTATCCTAGCTTCAAATTATACAATTTTGACTTTATAATCCTTATGTGCCCTATTTTCACATTCCTAAACATATATTGAATGAGCATTAATTTGCGAAGGAACATGGTCTTATACCACATGTGATGGCATGTTGATCATGTTTATGACTACATTGGTAGCTCCCGCACTCCTTGCTCTAGAATATCACCTCTTAAAGGCCTTTGCAAGAAGGCATTCATGGCACTAGCTCTAAGCTCTGATGCTCTAGAATATCTCCTCTTCATGGCTTAATGAGGCATTTCATTAAGGCATAGTTTACAACAATTAATGGCATGAGAGGAATTGATTTCTACGAGGGAGATGAGTCGATGATGTCTTTGAGAGGGTAATGGCATGATATTCTATTGAGGGAAAAGTTTTTTTTGTCAAAATAAAGGCTTTAAAACCTATAAGCCTTTCCCCCTTAACCCCTTTTCATGTGTGTGTGTGTGTTTGGGGGGGGGGGGGGGGGGGGGGGGGGGGGATTAGGTTATTATAGAGGGTGTTTGAGATAACTTAGCTAAGGTACATGTACTAATATTTATTTTAAAAATGTGTAACGATCAAATTTGACTATGAAGTCCATTTCTATGTGTAGGTGTGTGCAAACACGCAAAAGTGTGTGTGTGTGTCTGTGTCCATGTGCATTTGCGCGACTCTATGTGTCTAGATGTGTATGGGGAGGTGGAGCGGGAGGGGGACACGTCATTCATGTGCATAAATGTTTGAATTGACTTTCAAAAAAAGACATTTCTAGTAATAGATACAATATCTTTAGCTTGAGACTCTTGCATGTTTTTTTGGGTCAAACTATGTTTATTTCTCATTTTTATAACTACCAATATTATACAATTTTAATGTTTTAGAAGGGGTGGCTATGAGTTTTTCATTAAAAAAGAAGTTTTTTTTGAAAATTTCGTAGTTTATTTTATAGTTAACTTAAAATTTCTATTAAAATTGCTATGAATGAAAGGTGGACCTTGCATAAAAAAATTCAAATACCTCCATTATAGAAAGTAAGCAATGCACATTTGTATTAATTAGATATAGATATAGCTTTTTTTATTTTGCTGACGCATAGTTTCATTGAGTATGGTAATATGTGAAGACCATTTTAACCTTGGAAGCTTCATTTCACTTGTTTAATCAACAAACAAGATAATCCTCACCATCAAGATTCACACAAATGAGTCAAATACAAACACTTTTTATGGAGAAGTAGTGTCCACATTACAATGGAAATTTTCTCTTTTTTATCCAAAAAAATCATTGCAAAGGAAAATTTAAGTATGTACAAGCTTAGATATATAAATAACATTAAAGCAAAATGGATATGCACACAAAAAAGGGTGCACTATCTCACACAAGATCATTGCTCATTTTTTTCTATGAGAGAGAGAGAGAGAGAGAGAGAGAGAGAGAGAGAGAGAGAGAGAGAGAGAGAGAGAGAGAGAGAGAGGGAAGGAGAGCAATTTTTATTTACTTTTCTATAAAAAGACCCTTCTTTCTCAAAAACTAAGATATCCATACACATAAGCCTTGGCCACTTAGGTTGGCTAAGAGCGGATTTTTAAGACAATTTTTGAAGCGAAAAAGAGCTTGGGAGGCCGTGAAAGACAAAATCTTCATGCAAAATCAAATGGTTGCAGATCAATGAGTTGGAGTTTTTCTAGATGGAGTTCGATGCTAGAAAGTCAACATAAGTCTTTGTTCATTTATCAGAGTCCGTTTGACCCCCCATTTAATCCATGCAAGGTTTCGCATTATGAAGCAGCTACATGATTAGAGAAGCCAAAAAATGTGTGATGGGTCCTAAGTTTATAGATTTCAATGTCACAAAGCCAATCATCTAGAGGGATCTCAATTTTGAGCACGTTTTTCCCCTCAAATTTGAAAAATCCGCTTTGGTGGGAAGTGTGAAACGAAAATCTTGAATCGGTTTGGTTTAAAACAAAGCTTTAAGCTTCTAGAATGAAAGGGCATAAAGAAAAAAACGTTTTTTTTTTAAGGGGGGCACCATTTTTTTGCCCCATTTTTTCGCCTCACTTCAGCCCCATTTCTTTGTTAAAGTGAGTTTTTATGGCTTTCAATAAATAAAAATACATTTAAAAACCGTGCCTACACCTATCAATGCAAGCAAAATCCTAAATGGTAGGGAGTAGGGGGGTTGTTGAGCGGTTGAAGTGTGTTAAATTTTGATGTTTGATGTTGCTTATCATATAGAGTTTGCAGTTCTTTGAAATTAAAGGGACTAGTAGCACGAGGAAACTCGGTGCTAGCCCTCCACAATGAAGTACTTGCATAGAAAGGAAAATCATGAAAAGACTTATCTTTACACTTTCACGTTGTTGATTTTCAATGAATATTTGTTTGAGCATGATGGACATGTTCACCCTTGCCTGGTTGCACCTCATGGTATCGTAGCATGGATGCATAGCACGTGTTTGTATGAGTGATGACCCGAAGTTCAGTGTGAGGTATCCCAAGCCGTAGGGCTAGATATTCGGTTCTTTGGGATTTATTTTGTAAGGATTTCTCATTTATCTCTCTGATCAATTTGTGAAAGGAGTGGACTTTGTGTCAAAAGTGTTTTATGTTCATAGCGCATCTTGGGGTAAATCCTTGAGGTGTAGGAGAGTCGTAGTGGAGCCATAGTGATCAACCGAGGGGTGCTCCCCTTGTGTGTGCTATGTTTAGGGACTCCCTTTGAGGAGTAGGGAAAAAGTTATTCGTTGGACTATGAAAAATGCTACAAATGTAAAGTCTTAGATACTGCTAGCCATAAGGCCATGTGGGCTGGTTTTAGGTGAGTAGTAGAGGCCCGGCTAGTGCTTAGAGCCAGTGTCAGGCCCATTTTAGGTCTCGATAGGTGGTGTGTTTTTCGAGAGCCGCTAATAATTGGCAATTTTTGAATATTGGTCAATAGGGACCAATTCATTAGTGTATGTCAAAAGTTAGTGAGATAGACTCAAAAGACCATCAAGATGAGCTTCAAAAGCAAGAAAGAGCTGAATGGGCTAGACGATGGGCCGAAATAATTAGAAGATATTCTCCACAAAGGAGTGGTCCAATATCCTTAGAAGGGCAGGGTCTTAGTAACCCTAGCTCAATGCATAGTCCATTAGGGGGAGGAAGCTCTAGTATTTCCCCCCCTTCCAATCAGTCCATCCACTTCGAGTGGAGTCATAGTTTGGATTGTTCAAAATCCTTTGGCAAATTTGGTTGTTACCATGGCGTAACCCATTGCAATCCTAGCAAGGACACTGGACTTGCCAGCCTTAGGCTTTCCTCTACCCATTTTTAATGGTTAGTAGAGGAAGACGCAAAACTTCATATCAATGAATTCCAAAATTTAATATTTAACTATCGAATTGAAGATGAAGGACACTTGATGATGTTCTTCAATATGACTATGAAAGGACAAGCTGTAGTGTGGTATCATAGCCTAGAGGCTCGAACCATAAATATGATTGACTTATTCTTTGCAGCCTTTCAAAGAGAGTTTGCCCCTGAAAGGGGAGATCAGTATTGGCTACATGTCCTGAATGTTTCATGTCAATAACCTCACGAGAATATCCATGGGTATACCAAGAAACTGAAAGAAGTATTCCGTAAGTTGCAAACCTATATTCCTATTCCAGATGCTGCTCTGTTGCAATAATTTCTGAATGGGCTACAACTTTCTATCAATCAATGGGATATTATCAAAGATTTATCAATGCATTGGCAAAAAAGAGCATTGCCATTGACGAACCTTCTATCTTTCAACTAGTTGTTTGAGTGGAATGAAGCTTGTTAAGTATCCTTTGAGGATGTGAAACAAGAAATTGCAAAAGCGCCAATCCTAAAAGCACCCAGAAGAGGTGAAGTTTTCTATATATTTTCAATAGCCACAATGCATAGTATGATCTGTTGTTGTTCAACTCAAATTTGAGAGGAGAAATGGTATCATCTAATAGCCACAATGCATAGTATGATTTGTTGTTGTTCAACTCAATGCATAGTATGATCTGTTGTTGTTCAACTCAAATCTGAGAGGAGAAATGGTATCATCTAATTGCCTTTGCTAGTAAGAAATTGGAGAAATCTAAAGTTAACTATACATACATGAAGAAATTATGCCTTGGAATGGTCTTTGTGACAAAGAAATTTAGGCATTATATTCTCTATGAGAAGATAGCATTCTTTACAAAGGCGGAAGGACATAAATTGTTCCTAAACAAGTTGTAACCATCTAACCATTTAATAAAGTGATTAATCACTTTGTAGGAGATTGATTATGAGATTAGGAGCAAGCCACCGAAGCTACAAGGTATTGTGGAATCTCTTGTGGATTTTAGGAGCCAAAGGAAATTCCGGTTGGATGAAGTTATATTGAAGGTGTATTTAAAATCAATATAGCTTCCATCCCTTCATGGTATGCGGTTATAACACATTGTTTATCTACAAGAGGATTTGGGGTTGCTTTACCAAAGTATGAAAAGAAAAAGATCAAGCAACAAGCATTACACTTTTCAATTATTGCGGGAGTCTTGTATCAGAGAGGAGTAGATGATATCTATCGTCGTTGTGTAGTACTTGATGAGGTACCATTTATTCTTGAGTGCTATGATTCAGCATGTGGGGGACATTTTGCTAGCCGGCTTATTGCCCAAAAAGCTCTCCATGCTGAATATTGGTGGCCATCGATTTTCCAAGATGCTTTTAGTTATGTTAAGTGCTATGATGTATGTCAAAGACACGATGTGAGGGAAAATTGTAGGCAACCTCTAAATCCCATTTTGGTTATGTTGCCCTTTGAAAAATGAGGTATTGATTTTGTGGGACCAATATACGCATCATCAACTATGCAAAAGTGGTATATTATTGGAGCAACGGACTACTATACAAAGTGGTTTGAAGCTCGAGCAACACAATGCTAAGGAGATGGCCAGTTTCATTATAGAGCAATTTTTTTGCCATTTTAGTCCACCAAAGGAGATTGTGTTTGATTGAGGGTCACACTTCTTGAACAAGGTTATAATAGCCCTAACCGAAGCTTTGAAGATTAAGCACAACAAGACTACCCCATATAATCCTCAAGCAAATGGTCAGGTTGAGAGTAGAAATAAACAATTGGTGGGAATCTTATCCAAGATAGTCTTAGAGAAGAAACGAGATTGGGATAAGAAATTATATGTGGTAGTGTGGAGTTACAATATGACATTCAAGAGAACCACAAGCCACACCTTGTTCAATCTAGTGTATGGGGAGAAGTGCATTTTACCATTAGAAATAGAGCTCCCCATTATGCATTTTGCCCTCAATCATTTGTTGGGAGAGGGAGAAGGGCTACATGAAAGGTGTACTTCTCTAGCACATCTTGATGAGATTCCATTGCAGGCTTTACTACATCAAGAAGTAGGGAAGAGGAGAATGAAAGCCCTTCATGATCTTCGGGCTAAGAAGTACAAATTTGAGAAAGGTAAGTTAATATTGTATTATGATGCTTGTTGGTAGATCTTTTCAAGAAAATTAGAAGCTAAATGGGATGGACCATATAAGATTTAACGTTTAGGAAAGAATGGCTCTATAGCTCTTCTATTAGATTTTCAAGGGTTAAAGTTTAAGACTAAAGTTAACTTTAATAAGCTAAAGCCTTAGTATGTGTAACGGTTGATGTTGGGTTGGTGTTTGTGTAGGACCTTCAAGATTTAGCTTTAATGTGTAGTAGGTACCAAGACTAGCAGATGGAACGCATCATTCCCTATCTCGAGCATCCGTATCTTGAGCAACGTTACCACCAAGGTTGAGTGATCTAGTGGAGCAAAGGGTATCATGTTATTGAGTGGCAAGATGAATCCTTTACGTGGGAAATCAAGGTCTACTACCACCATTGTCAATGACTTTTGACTAGCATTCCTATCAATTTTAGTGAGGAAGGAGGGATTGTACCTATTGTACATCCTCTCTCTCAACTTGATTTTGATTATCATACATAAATTTGAGATGATTATTATGGCATGGCCTATCAATGAAGCCTGGGTTCATACTCTATATTTTGATGGAGCTTCTAGAGGGCGTGCTAAACATGTGAGCATTCGTGTGGTCATTAAAGATCCCCAACGTAGGGTTGTCATGAAGATGGGAGTCTATTTAGGACCCTCTTTTACTAATAATATAGTAGAATACAAGGCCTTGATCATGGGGATGAATGTAGCCCAATGTGGTGTATTCGTCGATTATTGGTTAAAGGTGACTTGCAATTAGCAATCAATCAGCTAAATGGGACCTATAGTGTGCAGGATCCCATCTTACAGATGTACTGTCGTGCAGTCTTGGATATGTTGCATATCTTTGAGATGGTGACTTGTCAGTTAGTTCCTCAACAATGGAATCACTTTGCGGATTCCTTTGTTAGAAATCAAGCTCCATCCGTATCTCTTTATGTCTATGTGACTGACAGACACCAGCTGGATATAGTTATATATGTGTGTGACATTGAATAAGTCAGTGTAGACTTGATCTAACCATAGTTACATGATGGTTAGTGTAAAACCTATTGTACTCTCTCTTTTAGTGAGTAGTTGAGTAATGGAATAGTGGAGAAGAAGAAGATGAGCTGATAGCTCATGGTCCTGCTCCACTGTACATCTCTCCCTCTCTTCCAATATGGTATCAAAGCCATGCTAGGTGGGCTCTCTCAAGTAGGAGGCTATGAAGAAGACATGAAGAACTTGAAGGCTAGGGTATCTGAGAAGAGAAGCAACCTACCTTCTTGAAAGGTATGCATTGAGACATTGAGTTTGCCATTGCTCAAGCAATGTGTGTGGCTTGTCTAAGAGTGCACCAAGGCTCCATTGGGCATGCAGAAGTTGTCAATGAGCACCATGTGCTGCTAATCTACTAAAATACATCTTGTCAAGCAATGTGAGCTGCGCTTGAACCTTATTGATTGCAAAGACATCACATAAAGTGGATACCATATGGTTAAATGCTTGCCCATACACCTTGAAAAGTGCTATATGCAAATGCCTTGGAGAGGGCTCAGTTATGAGCTGAGACATGAATGTAAAGATCTAAAATTGAGTCCTGAATTGTTAAATAATAGAGAATTCACAACATGTTTGTTGCCTTGACATGATCTTGGAGCTCTCTGACATGCTCAGAAAGCATCATTGAAGCATCATTATATGCAAGAAGGACATATGCACTTGTTCTTATGCCTTAGAGTTGAAGTTTGTTGACAAAAACACTCAGATTTGTAAGCATTTAGAAGCTAAAAAATGTTATGAATCTGCAGATAGCAAGCATTGTTTATACTTGAAACATTACATGACGTTGATTGGTCCCTATCAAATGTATGGCTTGAGATATGTCTAGGGAATGTTTGGAGCATTAAGACAAACATTGAATGCTACTAAAAAATAAAGTCTAGAGCTAAAACATGTTTGGAGCATTAAGACAAGCATTGAATGCTACTAAAAACTAAAGTCTAGAGCTAAAACATGTTTGGAGCATTAAGACAAGCATTGAATGCTACTAAAAACTAAATTCTAGAGCTAAAACAAATGCATTTAAAGTGTCTTGATTGGTTACAAGCAGGAAATGTAGTCAATGACTTTGCTCCTTGAAGACAGAGTGTCTATGGTTGTATGTATGGTCATGTATTGACCTCGACACACTAAAGCAAATGTATGAAGGGATTTGAAGACATTTTGGAGATGGATAAACTTTGTTTTGTTGAGTATTTGCTGACTGCAACCAACAGGAAAGATATTTGACACTTGTATCTGATGTATATGCACTGATATGTGCCCAAATGATTATGTATGGAACCATATATGCACTAGCAAATATTTGGGAGGTTTTGGAGCGTATATGACATGTATACATCTAATTTTTAGCTTTGAATCCAAAGGCTAGTCACTGAAAGTTTACAGATTTCAGATTGCATGTATATACTCTTACAATAAGGTTGCATGATATAGACTTAAAGCAATTACATAGTCTGTGTACTAACTGATGTACCTACGGGTTATGCCACATGTTTGTGGATGTTGTTGAGATGTTGATGGGTTGACATACCCTAGTTTTAATAGTGAATTTGTTGCAAAAAATTGTCATAAATAGTCAAAGATTGTAGTTGGTCAGTGAGACTTGTTGACTTGTAGGGAGTCAAGAGGCATTGGTCAGACATTGTCTATTGCAACATGGAAAATGCACAGGGCACTAACAACTTTACCCAGATTGTTGGTGAGATGTTGGATAACAAGAATTTTTCCTTGTGGAAATTTAGAATGAAGAACTTTTTGGTTGGTAGAGGATATTGGGATCTATGCACTGGTGATGAAGTTGAACCTGAATTGCCTGAATGGCCAACACATGATCAGAGAAGAGCTCATAAACAGTGGACAGAGAGAGCATGAAAAGTGCTACATTGGTTTTCCTTATGTGTATCTGATGCTATGGCAATATAGATCACTAGATGTGATTCCCCGACGGATGCTTGGGACATAGTCATGAAGAACTATGGAAATGTAACACATGCACGAAAGATTCAGCTTAAACAATAATTTAACAACATGTCTAGGAATGGCAAAAGTATCCAGGTTTATACAATAGAGATAAAGACCATAGTAGAACAGCTTGCCACTGTTGGATCACATGTATCTGAGGATGATATGATTGTAGTCACTCTAAATGGACTTGGCAAGGAATATAAAGCATTTGACACATCTATTTCTGTTAGACCTGAACCCCATGACTGGGATGAGTTGCTTTCCTTTCTGTTGCATGAGGAAGTAAAGCTTGGATTGAACATAGCTTCTAGTGCATCTCAAAGTAGAGACACTATCCTTTATTCTAGAAAGTATGGTCAAGGTGGCAGAGGTCATGGCTCTTTTCAAGGTCGTGGAGACACTCAAAACACCTATGGACAGCAATAGCAAAGTAATTGGCATGGCACAAATACCCAGGGGCCAGCGTGGATCTAGCGGCTTTAGAGGTAGGGCAAGATCACCCCTAGGTAGAGGTGGTGGATCCTGACAGTCCAATGATTAGTCCAATAGGGACAAGGACTGTCATTATTGTGTCAAATATGGGCACATTGCAAAGGATTGTCATAATAAATAGACAGACATGAAAACTAAAGAAACACAACATGGGAATTATGCATCATCTACCGGTGCTCATGATGATTAGGGTGATAGATTGTTTGCCATGTAGCATGTGTCCAAGAATGCACCTAGGCAGAACAAAGATGAGAGATGGTACATTTACTCTGGGGCTTCTAACCATATGACACCCCAAGAGAGTGGTTTGATGAGTTGATTGTAGGTTCACATGGTTATGTTTGTACTGGGGATGACACCCAACATGACATTCGGCACACAGGAGTTCTTCCGTTGATGATGCCTGATGGCAAGAAAAAGAGATTGCATGATGTATTGCATGTACCGTCAATCACAAAGAATCTCTTGTCAATGGGATAGATGGTACAACAAAATCTATAGGTTAGATTCAATAAATATGGTTTCTTTATTGAACAATATGGTAATGGCTGCAAATTAATTTCTCAAGGCAGAAGGGATGGCAAGAAGTTTACCTTGGACGCATCCATTCCAAAACTTAAGGCAGCCATGTTTGCACATGATGAGGGTGCTATTCGAGATGTTGAGATTTGGCATATGAGGATTGGCCATGTCAATGTTCAAAAGCTAAAATCTGTGCAGTAGAAGAAAGTGGTACTTGGATTGCCCAAATTCAAGTATAATGACATTGGCCATGTATGTCCTACATGTCAATTTGGAAAGTAGGCATGATTTACATTTATGAGACATGTGAAGAATAGCTCAAGACCCTTGCAGTTGATACACTCTGATGTTTGGGGTCTGTCTCATAATGCTTCGTTTGGAAGTGCTCGTTACTATGTATCCTTCATTGATGATTTCAACAAGTACACTTGGTTGTACATATTGAAACATAAAGATGAAGTGTTTGATGCATTCACAAATTTCAAGAGGCATGCTGAAAATGAATTGGGCTACTATATCTCTTGTCCTAGGTCAAATGGAGGTAGAGAATATGTCTCTAAAGATTTTGACAAATATCTTGCAAAGTACGAGATCAGAAGACAGCTTACTTGTAGCTATACACCACATCAAAATGGTGTAGCAGAGAGGAAAAATAGGCTACTGATGGAGTTAGCTAGAGTCATGCTAAATGAAAAGTGTTTACCTAATGCTTGCTGGGCTGAAGTAGTGGTGACTATTGTATATGTGCTGAATAGAATCCCTACAATAAGGATTCATGATGTAATACCTTATGAGAGGTTGCATGGTCATAAGCCTGACATTAGGCACTTAAAGGTATTCGGCTACATTGCATATGTGCATATTTCTGATGAAAAGAGGAAGAAATTGGATCCTAAGGCTATCAAGAGCATGCTTTTGGATTATGCTCAAGAAATGAAAGCTTATAAACGCTATGTGCTGTCTACTCATGAGACATTGATAAGCATAGATATTGTCTTTGACAAACTAGCTTCTTGGTATGGGAATCCAGTTGTGGTGCTAATGGATCAACTAGCACAAGTCATGCCCAAAATACCCCTGCAGTTAGTACATCTATGAGTGGTCTGATAGGTGATGTGTCATCTACAGTGAGTCCTTGGTCATGACAGTTGTGGAATCGCACTCCTACATCCATTGATACGGACGTGTCAATGAGGGGGAGATTGGATAAAACACCATATTGGGGAATATGGGAAATTTCTATAAGTTTGGGACACATGGTCAAATCTTTGGATTTATCATAACTTGAACACTATAACTCCAAATTGAGCGCTCTATAGCTCAATAGATTCAATTTTTCAAGCACTTTCCAATGATAGGTCACATCATATGGTTTTGAGAAACTTATGGGCATGTTATCCGATTGCCACCTTTTTAGTATTCAAAAAATGGGAATTGGGAGATTCCCATTTTTTAGTATTCAAAAAATGGGAATTGGGAGATTCCCAAACTCACTAATATTGTCTTATAAGGGAAAATAAAAGATGTTTGAGGATGTAACATGTCCACTTACTGTAGGTTATGAGTCGTCCAACAGTGATAGCTTGGATAGTGAGTTGGGGGGTGCAAGGCAGAATCGGTATGTATTGCCTCATGAGAGGTAAAGCCATAGTTAAGGAGATTTGAGAGGGTTAGAAGACCAGTTGACAAACTTTACATACACTCCCAACCCATCCTTATGCATATATGACTAAGGTGATAGGTTTCAAAGAACCCACTAAGTTTGATGAGGCAGTTGCAGATGAGAACTAGTGTGCTACCATGGACGAAGAGTATTTAGCTTTGGTTGAAAATGGAACATGGGATTTCATTTAATTGCCTGAAGATAAAGTCCCCATTGACTACAAATGGGTGTACAAGGTTAAATGCAAGTCGGATGGGTCATTGGAATGATATAAGGCTAGGCTGGTCGCAAAAGGGTATGCACAACAATATGGCCTTCACTATGAAGAGACTTTTAGCCTTATAGCTAAAGTGGCAATAGTCAGGACAATCATTGTGTTGGCAGTAGGTAAAGGCTAGAAGTTATGGCAAATGGATGTAAAAAATGTCTTTCTGAATGGTGACTTATAGGATAAGTTTATATGGAGCAGCTTGAAGGCTATGTGCATCCGGATTTCTCAACACATGTATGCAAGCTGAAAAAGACATTATATGGATTGAAAAAGACACCCAGAGCTTGGAATGCTCAAATTAGAAGTTATTTATAGTAGCATGGATTTAAATTGGGTGATGCAGATCACAGTTTATTTGTGAAGAAGATAGATTATGGCAGGCACACATTTTAATAGGGTTACAAACTTTGAGTAGTAGGCTTCCAGGGTTAATTCTAGCTACTTTAACTTGAAGAAATTATTCATCCTCAAAGTCTGATAGGTTGGCAAAAGTTATCGTCTGTGTATAGCATCTTTCAGCTGAGCCCAAGTGATAGAGGCTTTAGAAATACCTAATATTTGCACAATTTCTTCCACCATATCTAAGCCTGGCCAACTAACTTAAGTTTTCCTATCATTGCTTGACTAGTAAAGACAATTTTCGAAGCAGAGAAATAATCATCCATCGACTCAATCCATATCTCCACCTCCGATGCGACGTCTATTCCTTTTTCACCAAACTCAAGCTCCTTAATTTTCTTAAGAAGAAATTTCTTGTCTTGCATGTTAGTATTCGTGGGTGTAGAGGGTGCCTGAAAATCAAGGAATACCACTTAGGTTATTTTGTTTAGGATATATCTATGAACCATACATTAATCAATCTCATATCATTACAAAGTTTTGCTCTGATACCAACTGTAACGTGCTTGCCTATCGGTTGTCTAGGCATGTTTTTAGCGGTCCATTGAGAGACAAATCTAAGTGATGTTGCTCGGCACTCCCATGGATTGTTGCAGGGTTTGTCACCTAGGGTTTCTCGAGTCTGCCTCGCAATGGAATGTTCACGACCAAACCCACTTGGATAGTCTTGAAATTTGGGTTCCTAGTGGTCAAGGTCTCTTAACAGCATTTAAGTGTCGGGTCTTGGATATCTTACTTTATGCAAAGATACCCAAGCCAAAGGAGATCCATGCCACATTTGGTTTAAGGAGAATGGGAAATGAGAGAGATGCGCTGCTTAACCTCTCTATCCGTAGGGCGTAGTCCCATTCTACTCGGGTGCCTTAATTTGCTTGAGAAGGGATTTCTTCTCTTGCATGTTAGTATTCGTGGGTGCAAAGGGTGCCTGAAAATCAAGGAATACCACTTAGGTTATTCTATTTAGGATATGTCTACGAACCATACATTAATCAATCTCATATCATTACGAATTTTTGCTCTGATACCAATTGTAATGTGCCTACCTATTGCTTGTCTGGGCACGTTTTTAGTGATCCATCAAGAGACCAATCTAAGCGATGCTACTTGGCACTCCCATGGAATGTCGCAGGGTTTGTTGCCTAGGGTTTCTCGAGTTTGCCTCGCAATGGGACATTCACAGCCAAAGCCACTGGGATTGTCCTAAAATTTGGGTTCCTAGTGGTCAAGGTCTCCTGAGAACATTCTAGCATCGAGTCTTGGATATCCTACTTTACGCAGAGATATCCAACCCAAAGCAGATCCATGCCACACTTGGTTCAAAGAGAATGGGAAATGAGAGGGATGCACCGCTCAACCTCTCTATTTGTAGGGCATAGTCCCATTCTAGTCCCCTAGAACGACATGAATCAGGGTTCTAACCTAACACTTACTAAGGATCGATCATCGGTAAAACCTTGTGAGAAACCTCCCAGTTCTTTGGGACCACCATTCACCCGTCGAGGGTTCTGTCCACCTGCTTCCCTCAATGGGCATTCTTTAGTTATCTAATTAGGTCCTATCACAGTTATGTGTGACATTTAAAATCAGCTTCCTTAATTAATTCTTTTAGGGAATAGGGTTCCTTCATGTAACTTATAGCACTGACACAAAAACAGAGCTAGGAATCCTTTTGATAAACAAGCTCCTTTGCTTATCTTCTAGTTAATCTTTGTCTCTTGCCCATATAGGAGAAATTATATGTCCCTTCTGCCCTGCAGAAATACCCAGTCCAAATTACATGGCATCATAATTTCCATCCTTTATCTAAAATAGGATCTTCCAACCCCACAGACGTTGGGGCCACAGCAATCCTCAACTCCATTCCGAATGGGCAAGGGGTGTCTAGAGCTCCACCTAACCCACAAGCTGGCCCCTGAATCGAGTAGTGCCCTTCTCAGGTTAATCCGCAATGCGATTTTGGAGATGATCCACCCGTGCAAAGAAACTTTCCTTAATTAAATCCTTTAAGGATCAAGCACAAACAAGGCATTCAGCTCTAATATCATCTTTCAGAAAATATTCATTTATTCCCATGGTAACTTGTCATCCTAGACCCCTGCCATGCATTTACCATCAATTCACAAGCACTTGGAATAATCACCCAAACCACAATCCAACAATCGTTTGAATGTAAAAGCATTTAGGGTGTTGTTTGTTCAACCAACTAAAACCAATTGCATTTTCCCAAACAATGCAAGAATAGACGCGATAAAATTTCCATCCACCACTTGGGTGTAAATGTGTTTACCATACGTGGATGAGTGCAATTTTCTTTTTCATAGTTTTAACTCTTGCACTTAAATATGCATCCTACAATTATAAAGATGAATTTTATCCCTTTCAATGACCTATTCTCATGCGGCACAGTATGGGACCTAATGTATCTCATGCGTAGATCAAAGCAAGTATCTAACAATTTGAAAATTTATTACTTATATCAGGTACCATAGTTGTATTGATAGTGATACCCTTACCTGAAGCTTTGTTGCTGGTTGTGGGATTGCCATCTGCACGTGACATTCTTCGCTTGGGGTCCATTGTCCACAAGTAGATTCGAGAGATAAAGAAGGAGGAATGAATTTGAGATGGGAGAGTGTAAGAGAAGATGGCTAACTCGAAGACCAAGATAGGGGCAATTGAGCTAACTCTCTCCCTCGCAGCCTCTTAGGGTAACTCCTTTCTCTCTCTCTCTCTCTCTCTCTCTCTCAAGCTCCTTCTCGCAATCTCTTGGAGGGGTATCCTTCTACCTCTCTTTCACAGCCTCTTGGGTCTCCTTGTGCTTTTTTGTGTCCCCCATGCCTCATATTGATTGCTAAAGAAGAGAAGAAGGGTCGTGGCTGAGAATAAGAGCTCTTTGTGGAGGGGATCTTTGGAAAATCAGTGATTTGATGCTCAAATCATAAATCTGATGGTTACATTGGCTCCAAAAGGGGGGGTAGAACCCCAAGACACTTGCTTAAAAATCTTTCAAATCACTCCTTCCTTTTCGCCCTAAGTGCTATGTACTGCCTATAAACTATGATCGTAGTGCATGCAATTTCTCGCAATCTCTTGGAGGGGTATCCTTCTACCTCTTTTGCACAACCTCTTAGGGTCTCCTTTTGTTTTTTTGTATCCCCCCATGCCTCATATTTATAGCTAAATAAGAGAAGGGTCGTGGCTGAGGAGAAGAGCTCTTTGTGGAGGGGATCTTGGGAAATTCAGTGATTTGATGCTCAAATCATAAATTTGATGGTTCCATTGGCTCCGAAAGGGGGAGGTAAAACCCCAAGACACTTACTTAGAAATCTTTCAAATCACTCCTTCCTTTTCGACCTATTCAAAATGTATTTACTGCCTATAAACTATGATCGCAGCAGCGCATGCGATTTCACCAATGCATCTTTTTTTGTATTAAAACTCCAAACTAGCTAAAAAATCACTTGATTTTTTTTAAAAATGTCATCGAGTTCTAGATATTTTTATATATTTATAGGATATTTATAATAAGTAATATTTAAAATATCTAAAATATGCTAGTTTTGCCCAAAAATCTAATATTTTTGGACCATCCATGCTATACACATTAACACTTGTGATTAATATGGCTCATAACTCTCGTTCACATTGTAACTTCCATGAAGGGTGGCTATGGTACTTGTCAATCCTAGAAAATATCAGATTAGGACTCTCGATTATATATATATATGTATAATAGTTAGTTTTTACTTTAGTTAGTCTTTAGCTAGTAATCTTACTAACTTATTAATTGACTAACTAACTTTTAAACTAACCAACTAACTTTTAATTGCATGGAAATATTACAATATACTTATACACGTGGTGTCCACTTAGATATTGGCCATTGGCTTTTATCTCAACAAGCCTTTTGGACTAAAAGCTTAGGGAGGTCACTCATAAATATATGTGTGCATCACATGGGTTCAAAATAAGGTGTTTTTAAAATATTATGTTTATAAAAAATTTACATACAAAAGGGTGTAATATAAAAGGGGTTATTTATAGATTTAATTGAAAAGGATTATGTTTTATTCAAGAAAAATCACAAATAAGGATATTTATAAATAGGCCTTGAATACACGTGATATATAAAGGATATACATATAGTGAACTCCTTTATCCTGAAAGCTTTGAGTAAGGATACCATTTATGGAGATCTTGGAAGTTTCATTTCAAAAGAGGGTGTGGAGAGCATATTTCAAAAGAGGATGGAGAGCATATTACAAAAGTTTGAACCAAAGGCTATCCATTTCACTAGTTTGTATGAAACCTTAGCTAACTTAGTCATATGCCTTGTCAAAATCTATGTGTACCAAAGAAAACTTCCCCCCACTTGTTGATGCAAAGATATAAGAAAAAAATGAGATTTAGGATGGTATCATTAATCTTTCTCCATAGATGAATGTGTATTGCCTTGGATATCAAAACTAAAGCATAAGTGCTAGATTATTTCTTGAGGATGAAGGCTATGAAGATGCTTTTTCCTTTTGATGTGATAACTCTATCACCAAGACTTAAATTTATTTCCTAGAACGTTAGAGGTTTGTTAACCCCAAGTCAAGATGGCAAAAAATGGAGGAAAAGCAAAGGAAGATGAAGAAAGAGCAAAGTTATGCAAGCAGCCTCTAAAGATGAACCGGGGCAAAAAGCGCAACCTTAAAAGAAAAGGCGCCTCAAAAAACTCAAAAAATCCTTGTAAAAGAGCACCAGGCTCCCTCCTGTGCCCATTATAAAATATTAGATGGGTGTAGGCTAGAGGCACGGGGCTAAAAGAGGAAAATGGAAAAAGGACCTTGCCACAATGGCCGTGTTAAATGATGTGGATCTAGGACATGACACAAGCTATAGTGGATCAAAGATGTAAACCAAGTTCATAATGACATGGACAAGTAGAGACAAACTATTACACAAGTGAATTAGGTTCCAAGATAGATTAGCTTGGACTCATAAACACAATCTTGTGTAGAATCGACAATGACAGACACTTAACTGAAAGTACAAAGCATCACGATATTGTGTTCATTTCATAGTCAAGTACAATGCTTTATAGGCTTTGAGTTGTTCCACTCTCCTCACTGTGCATATGGGATTCAGGACAGCTCCTCTTGGAGCATACATCATTTGTCTATTTCTCAACACCCCCCCTCAAATGATGAGTCCCTACACTTGCTGGCTTTTGCCCCCCCTTCATGATAACATGGCCCGGAAGACTAGCTCATAGGCAGCCTAGTCAAGTTAAAGCTTGAGACTTTACATCTTGGCAAGGGTTGTACAAATCAAATCCACTAAGGAAAAGAAAGATCCACTATGGGAAAAACATATGAAAGATATAATGAAAGTTCTTCAAAACAATCTATCAGAGTTGTTGATGGTAGCGGAAGCATATTCTTCTTCTTCTGCTTCTTCCATGAATTGGTTCTGGTGATGATCACTTTGCAATTGTTGGGCTCTCTTCTTGTGGAAACATTCACTGGCTACATGGCCAGTCTTACCACAATAGTGACATGTAATCCGATCCTTGTTATTGTTGTTGATGAATCCTCGACCTCTTCCTTTAGGTCCAGCAACTCCTTTGGTGTACAAAAGATTGTCCCTAGATGATGACACATTGTCTTTTGCATTCTTGGTTTTTACTTTGCCTTCTTCATCGAGTAGTGAGTGCTCAATATCTTTAAGTGTGAGGCTCGGAACATTACTCAAAGTGGACACAAGATTTTCATATGGATCCTTGTTTACACTTGCAAGCAGTACGGCTATTGCTTCATCTTCCTCAATATTCTTTTTAACAGATGCAAGTTGAGTTTTTAAACTCTTAAACTTATTAATGTGTATGGTCATAGAAGCACTGTCTTTGATATCCAGTTTATAAAACTGCATGAGAAGTTTTACCTTTGAATTCTTTGCTTGAGTACCAAACATTTTATCAAGTTCCTCCCAGGCGGTTTTAGCATTTCTAATGCCAGATATATGATGTAGCACATCATCACTTAATCCCCAAGCAATGATGCCCAGTGCCTTATTATTCATCTTCTTCCATTCTTTGGATTTGAACTGGTCTTCTTCAACGAACCCATCTTCATCATCTTCCTTCTTGTTATCTGCATCATCTTCAAACAAGTCCCATAAGTCCTTTCGCATCAGGTGGTACATGGTCTTTTCCTTCCAGGCATGGAAGCCTTCTCCATTGAACTTTGCTATTTTCTCAAGTTCTGCCATGTTGAGCAGCTCCAATGAACTAAGAAAAGACCAGCAAGGGGGATTTGTGAAGTGTCACAAGGAGGTTAGTGTCAACTGACACTAGTTGAGTATCAATAGATACTATTCTTGAGCTTAGTATTGAATGTCAGTGCTTGATCTTCTTCTTGCTTGTTGATTTGGAGTGTTAATCTTGCTGGGAACTGAGTTCAAACTCAGATAAGAGTGGCAGTGTGTGCCCTAAGTTGAAGGGAATGAGAAATTGAAGAAAAAGTGAGCTTGCACCTTGATGGCTATGGCTTCCTGGATTAGGGTTTTGACCCAGGCCTGGTTTTTTCCAGATATCTAGAGCTAGAGTTGATCATTTTGAAAACTTTTTTTATGGAAATGTAGCTTACTCCATGCTCTACAAGAGCCCCATGATAATCGTCAAGATCGGGTACAGCAAGATGCGCGCAAATTAGCAAAACATAACCAGGCGCAGTTATGGCAGCGACGTCGAATTTCAGCAATGCCAGGCTTGTAGGTATCCAATGTCAGGCTTAGATGTGATAGGCAGAAGCTCCTTGAGTAGAAGAACAATCCTCCTGAAGAAAGCACACTGAAATATTGCCTGATTTGAGAGATATAAGAGAGCTCAAAGTGAGGTATGTCCTGCAGGCCACAAACTGGGGCTATGGCAGCAATTGACAATAGTGACAATGTTGAGGTCCAGATAGCGAAATCTCATGGATTGATGTGATACAGGGAAGCTTTGTGAGGTGGAGAACAACTTTCCAGAAGGAAGCTCAGAGAGATTTGGTATGTGGAGTGAGATATAGGAGCTTCAAGATGACAGGGTGCTGCTGGCTATGGCTGCCACAAGGTCCAATTGAGATTTGAAGTTGAAACTGAAGATATGAGCTGAATGTGGGCTGGTTAGAGATCACCAGAGATGAAGGGAGACTAGAGATTCAGAGTGTGAGCTGCCCAACTGGGCTCTAATACCATGTTAAATGATGTGGATCTAGGACATGACACAAGCTATGGTGGATAAAAGATGTAAACCAAGTTCATAATGACATGGACAAGTAGAGACAAACTATTACACAAGTGAATTAGGTTCCAAGATAGATTAGCTTGGACTCATAAACACAATCTTGTGTAGAATCAACAATGACAGACACTTAACTGAAAGTACAAAGCATCACGATATTGTGTTCATTTCATAGTCAAGTACAATGCTTTATAGGCTTTGAGTTGTTCCACTCTCCTCATGTGCATATGGGATTCAGGATAGCTCCTCTTGGAGCATACATCATTTATCTATTTCTCAACAGGCCGGTCATGTAAAAAAGGGATGGGTGCCCATGGGATTTTAGGATTTGTATATATAAAGTTCAAAAAGTGAATAAGAGATAATTCTTTGGTGTGTGGAAAAAGGAGTCTTCTTCTTCTTCTCTCCTTCTCACCTTCTTGCTTGTGTGTGCTCTTGAGAGAGGGAGTGTGAGAGTGTGAGGGAGTGAGTGTGTGTGAGAGTGAGGGATCAAGAGGGTGAAGCTCTTCACCATCTCCTCTTCTTCTTCTTCTCTTCCCTTCTCTCTTCTTGCACGCGCGGCTATGGAGTATGGAGCTTGGAGGTGGAGGAGGCTTGAGGATGCTTGAGCTAGCATCTAGGATCGTGGAGCTACCGGTGTGTGGAAGAGAGGAGGCAACTCATATCGGCACTAAGGTAATCTCACTACACTCGTAGGATCGACAGCACGTTGGCTAGGTGAGAGATAGCCATTAGAGCTCGCTTGGAACGCTTGAAACAATAAGAGGTTCGTGGGTCTTTGCGGTTGAGCGAAAGCTCCCACATTTTGGTTCCATTGCCGGGACCAACGGATTCAAGCTTGAGCACTTGCGCGCCTCATATCGAGCATCGAAGTAAGGGATTCGTCCCTGAACTGGAGCTTGAGATAGGTAGGAAGTTGGGTGTTTTTGATCTTTAAAACAAGTATTTTGGGTTATTTTGTTTGTTTGATGATTAGGAAACATGGAGAAATCAGTTCAGTATTTTACTTTCGATTCGTGTTGCATTTAGAGTAGGATAGGATTAGGAAATCGCACTGGAGAAGGGTAGGGTTTACTGTTGCAAAACGTACAAAAAACTGGCAAAAATGGTGCAAAAATGGCAAAAAGCTCGCTTGCGATGCTTAAGATTGGTAAGTGAGTGATTGGGGGCATCAACACCATACCCGGAAGGGGTATACGAGCCAAGAGGCCGAGGAAGCACTCATTTGCAACATTTTAGTGTGAAAGAGAGAGAGAGAGAGAGAGAGAGAGAGAGAGAGAGCTACTGGCCGATTCTATTCAATCGCACCAACGACGAGCCCGTCATTCCATCCAGGTATATGAATCCCTTCTCTTACTCCCTTAGGTAGGATCTGGAGGGTTATGCCTGGTATGATTGAGTGAAGCACGAGAAACGATCGAAATCGAGTTTGCGCTATTTACGTGCACCGCACTCGGCCCGTCCGAGTGGCCACTCCTGGGCTGAGTCCCAGAATTGGCCCTCGGCCCCTCGTGATTCAGCCCATCTGACCAAAACCCTAATCGGCTCCGAGTCTATAATTCGAACCGTGGACAAATTCGGCCCTCAGCCACGTGTCAAATTCGGTCCACTTGCCTCGGCCCGTCCGAGCAACCTTGTCCGAGTCAACCACTCGACCCGTCCGAAAATAATCCGTCCGAGTGAATCCGTCCGAGTGACTCCATCTGAGTTCACCCTATCCGAGTCCACCCTATCCAAGTCCCGGATTCGGCCCTCGGCCCATGCACCTCGGCCCGTCTGAGTAACCCACTCAGACCTTGCAATTCGGACCAGTTGGGCCGAGTGTAGATTTTTACCAGATTTTTTGAAATTTGACCTGACCCTCAGCAGCTCAAACTGTCGAAAGCCCGTAGGGTGCTCAGAACTTGATTATGGCATGTGGAATATGCAAAATCATAGGGCGCCGCTGCTTAGCAGCTAGAAGTGGGCAGTTGTGAGACCCGGAGGCTTAGATGCGACCCGCTAAGCTGTAAGGCCTGATCGGGCCAAAAACAAACAGGGCAACATCTTAGGGAAACCCTAAACCCTGACAAGATGGCCAGGAAGTTGACCAACAAGCCTATTCGGCCCAAAACAACGCGAGAGTATGTAAGATGACTAGGAAGTGGTTGCTGCACTCACGCTAAATTTTCACACTTGAAGTACACTTAAGGAAACTGAAAGCCTGATTGAGCACAAGTGCACGAGGAAAGACACATTGAGTGGCCATAAATTGAGGATTGTATTAAATAATTGAAGGAACTCACCCAGATAAACCACTCAAGGAACCCACCAATAGGAGAGAACCCAATACATAGACAAACCATCAACGCACAGGAGTAGGACCAAGCAAGGGACGCCGACAAAGTGGATCTAACGAGCTTACTGAACCTGATCGATAGCTTGGTGGAGCACGAAAACTTGACAATGGCAGAAGAAAGTCCAGACCGCAGATATACCAAGGAATTCGACTTAGGAGCCTTTCCAGATTCAGTTCATCAGCTGGTCAGTAGTTACGACGCTCATGCTCGGTACAAGTACCACGGTAGGATGGCGGACGCTATCATTGTAGATCTAGAAGAGGAGAGAAAGCTGGCCCGCAAAGCATGGCTGAGTACAATAGGGATCAGCAGGCTAGGAACCAAAGGTCATGGAGTTACGAGAGGTACAGTGGGTACTGAACTTGGCTGGCAGGAATCAAACAAACCATGAGAGGGCACTAGAAGGAGACTTAATGCTGAGTGAGCTTCTTATGAAGCGACTGCTCGATAACACGGCTGTAGAGCAAAGTGCCACGGCTCTAGCGACATCGTTGCTCGCAGGATTAGGAGCAAACTAGGGCTCAAAGAGCCAGGCTAAAATCCCTATTGTTGCCAAGCAACTCGATAAGTACCAGCCCCATGACGATCCCTACAACTTTGTTGAGCAGTTTGAGTAAGTCTGCGAAGCCAACGGCCTCAATGATCTGACTCAACACTCTCAAGCATTTGGGGGTGACAAGGGTAGGACGTGGTATACAAGCTTAGATAACGCAGAGCGAGCCAACTTTGATGGCCTCAAGGATCTCTTCATTAAGAGATTTTCCGAGCCTGGATACTCCGATAATCTACTAGTACGCTTGATGAACGTCAAGTAGAAAGAGAAGGAGGACATTCGCGATTACATGACCCATGTATGGAGTCTCTTCAAGAGAATCCCTACTGGAGAGCGACCGACTGAAAGAGTAGTGTCAACTGTATTCATTAGCGGGATTCAGAACGAGGAACTATACAAGGCTTTCGTAGGCAACTCGAGCTTGCAGCGAGACGCGCTAGCTAGGGTCTTTGAGGAGGCCATCCAAGTTGACGATCAGCTAAAGGAGCAAAGCTCCAGAAGCACGAACCTAGAGGAGACCAACGTGCGAAGCTCAGAGAGAGCGTGAGCCTCGAGTGAGCAATCAACCCCATCATCCCAGGATAAGGGAAAAACCACCGAAACAAATCAAGACTTGGCTGACGTTAGAATGGAACTAGCCAAGTTGCAAGATATGTTGAGATGACCAATGAGCCCACACATCCAATGCCTGTACTGTGGCGGAAACCACTTGCCAGCCGAGTGTCAAGATCCTAGGTCATGACCTTGTGCTAACTACAGTAGGTTCGGTCATGACGTCGCGCATTGTAGACTGCCAAGGAGACTTCCATACTCACAACCATATGGCCAGCCTTACCTAGCAAACAAGCCGCAGCCATTTTTCGGAAGGGGAGCCCCATTGGCCCTCCCTGCACCTAATGACATTAATCCAGTCGTTCCTAGGGTGGAAATAAATCCTACAGGCATTCCTAGGCCGCCTGGTCCTTACATAACCCACCCACTGAGTGATGCTCCTGTCCACTATGTGGAAGAACCAAACGAGGAGGAAGCTTACATATGCCCTTACGTTTCGCATGACAACGAGGGCAATGCTGTCCTCATGGACTATTGCCCCATCCCAGTGATGACGTTAGGAAGAGGATGAGGTAAAGGCCTAGGAGGGCAGACGTAGGATCCAATCACCTTGGACCTGTGGCCATCCAGGTCATGTCTCATCGTGCTGCCCTAAAAGGGAGCAGCAAAACAGAGATAAGGCTGACCAAAGGTGTACTGAGTGTGGAATCACCCATCTCTTCGTCGACTGCCCAAAGCGAAAACCGTCATCTAGCTCAGCCAATGAGCCATCTGTCCCATTGGGACTGTTCGGTGTCGAGAACCACGATGGGAGGCCACGCCTATCCCCTTGCGGGTCATGACCTGTGCCCAAACAAAGCAGGCTGGCATCTCTCTGCCAGGACCTAGCAATCTCGATGCAGCCTCGATAGGGAAGAAGAGCCGTAGACAGTGGAAGAGGAAGTCAAAAGCTAAAATTGCACTAAAAACAGAGAGCATTACAACTCTACCCCCACTTGAAAGAAGGTCTCTGATGCAGAAGCAAAGACGTCAGCTCCTAAGACGACCTAAAAGGAAAGTGCTAAGGTAGGGGAATACCTGCACCCGAAGCGACAATTGGAGGCCATAGAAAATGTGAGAGAATGGGTGAGGGAAGCGCAAGAACACCTAAAAGACACTGAGCCCATCATAGAGGATGGGATCGATGATCTCTCCAGCATAAGTACGCCAACCTTGCTCCCACAACCAAAGTCAAGAGAAGCAACTACACCACAAGCGGTACCGCTAAGGCCAAGCCTCGGCGCTGCTATAGGGCCGCGGTTCAGTCACGGCCACTGGCTAGGACAATCCAGGTTAGGAGAGAGACGAACACCCAACGATCTCCTAACCACACTAGTGACTACCCCTGTAACACTCAGCTTGGGAGATCTGCTTAGGCAGCTCCCCACCCTATGGCAGGATCTTAAGTAGTGGGTTGACGGGTCACAAGAGCAGGTCACGACAGACCCTCATGACCATGAGGCAGAAATGCAAATACCGAGTTTGACACTGCACTCTACGCTAAGTCCTTGCACGTCAATGCCTTTTGGGAAGGCTCCGAGATGCATGCAATCTTACCAATCTTAGCCCTAGGCGATACAATGAGGAAGGGAATCGTAGACATGGGGGCTGGGGTTAGTGTGCTTAGCCACGCAGTGCTTCAAACTTGGGGAAACCCACCTGTTGAGACTGCTAGGTTTAATGTCACACTAGCAAATGGTATGAGAGTTAAGCCATTCGGGGTGCTTAATAATTGGCCAGTGAAGATCGCAGGTGTCCAGTTCTCTGTTGACTTTATAGTCATGAAGGGAGTGGACTACGACATCCTATTAGGCCGCCCCTGGATGCGCAATGCTAGGGTCATCAAGGATTGGGGTAACGGCTTAATCTTCCTTGGCAATAGGATAGACACCATGAGAGTAGAGATGGACACCTGGAAGACCTCATCTGTCGACTTAGAGGCTATCTTTGCTATGCTCAAGGGTAATGCTCAGGTCAAGAAGTCCTATGGGCCCTTGACTAGGTATATCCCATGCCCAGAGGACGAGCGGGATTGGATGCATGTCCTTGCTACAATCGACCTGACGTTCTCTAATCACGAGGTATATGAGCAAGCCATCAAAACAATCTGCAAGGCTGATGACACACCCTCCATACCAGTCTGCATGATGGCAAGAAGCCTTCAACGAAAGCCAAAGCCCGTCAACTCCCACGTCCCAACCAACAAAAGGGAACACCAGGAGATACTGGAATGTCTATCGGACAAGTTAGCTGGCAATCTAGCTGCAAATCTCAAACCACTCCAAGATCTCTTAGATGAATCCAAGTGGCAATGGACCAGAGTGCATGACTTAAACCTCATGTATAACTGGGCCCTGGTGCCTGACCAACGACCAGGGACAGACCGAGTCTTAGGAGATGACAAGCAGTCTGATGAAGGGAATTCGAATGACGAATATGAAGACTGCCAATACTTTAGTGATGAAAGTGAGGGTGAGGTAGATACCATGGAATACGACACTGAAGGACAAGAAATAGAGCAAATATGAGCAGACTCCAAGCCCCAGAGAAAGAGTATCTCCCAGATGGAGCGAGGAGTCATGAGCATGGAATGTGACCACACCTGGTTGGAATATGTAGGAGCCATAGACCTCGAGCAAGCGGGACTAGCCCAGCCAGGAATGACATTAGTGTTTAGAACTAAATCACCATTTGAACTGCGCCCACCAGGGGAGACCACCTCTTCTAGCGAAGGAGGGGGATTCGACTCTGAATCAGAGGTTAGCTCAGATAGTGATCCAGAGATCCCTAGGCCGCCCACAACCAGACGCACCAAGGGGGACCTACCAGTCCACCTGAGGCGTAGACGATTGAGATAGGAAAAGGCAAAAAAACCCAGGGATACTCGAATGGAAGAACAACGAAAACCGCAAGACCTCCCTAAACGATTCACAAAATTCAAAAAGGGGGATAGGGTGGTAGTTCTATTAGGTGCCAAATGTTAAGCACAGACAAGTGAACCAATCGAGGGACCCGCCAAGGTCAAGGAGGTGGACCTAGCCCAAGAAGGGGAACCACCCCGACCAGTCTCCATTGCTGATGACTTGACTAATGAAGAAGAAACGAGTCTTGTTGCTCTCTTGCAAGAGTACATAGACGTGTTCACCTGGTCCTTAGGAGAGCTTAAGGGGGTAAATCCGAGTGTCGTGACCCACAACATACCCATGACGCTAGACGCAATACCGGTCAAGCAGCGATCTTACCCTATGAATCCAAAACATGCTCATGCTGTCAAGGAAGAGATTGATAAGCTAATGAGAGCAGGATTCATTTATGAAATTGAGCACACAGACTGGGTATCGCCCATAGTCATCGTGATGAAGAAGAATGGAAAAATCCGAGTGTGTGTCAATTACAAGAAGGTAAACGCTGCCACCAAGAGGGACAACTATCCATTGCCATACACTGAGCACATGCTTGAGAGAGTGGCAAGCAAGGAAGCCTACAGTTTCCTGGAAGGCTTCTCAGGGTACAACCAGGTGCAAGTGCATCCTACGGACAGGCATAAGACTGCCTTCGCCACCGAGTGGGGCGTCTTTGCTTACATAGTCATTCCCTTTGGGTTGACTAATGCCCCTGCAACTTTCCAATGCCTCATGTGCACCATCTTTAAGGACATGCTTCGCAAGGAGTTAGAAGTCTTTGTCGACGACCTCTGTGTCCACTCGACCTGGAGCGAACACTTAGACAAACTCCGAGCAGTCTTTAAGCAGTGTCGTTTATACCGCCTCTCCTTGAACCCCTTAAAGTGCTAGTTTTGGGTGAAGCATGGATGCATTCTAGGGCACGTTGTTAGCAGATGAGAGAGAGACAGGGTTGAGCACTAACTGAACCATTCAGGTTCCACACACCTTCTTCTCATTATTCCATAATAGAGTAAAACACACATACAAGAGTAACATAGAGTAAGTGACCCGCTGACTAGACAGACTAACCATAGTCAGGTCACCGACTAGCTAACCAACTTATTTAATGTAGTCATAAGCAGGAGACAGCTATACACTAGCTGTCATGTCGGTAGTACATAAAGACAGTCACACACTACACGGGGAGCTTGACTTATAACACTCCCCCTCAAGCTCAAGACAGCATCTGCACACCAAGTAGCTGTCTAAAACTACAAAACTTATCTTTACCCAGAGACTTGGTAAAGATATCTGCTACCTGCTCATCAGTCCTCACATGCATAAGATCAACCTTTCCTGCAAGGACCATCTCACGAATAAAGTGGTAGTGTACCTCTATGTGTTTTGTCCTGGCATGGTAAACTGGATTCATGGCCAGGAGTACACTACTCAGATTATCACATAACAATTTCACTGGAGCATCAACCTGAATATCCAAGTCAGCCATAAGCTTGAGCAGCCAAGCAATCTCACATGCTGCCAATGCAGCCCCCCTGTACTCTGCCTCAGTACTAGATAAAGCAACCGTAGGCTGCTTCTTGCTGCTCCAACTGATCATGCCGCTACCAAAGCCAAAGGCATAGCCACTCGTAGATCGTCTGTCAGTTGAGCATCCTGCCCAATCTGCATCTGTGTATCCAATCAGTATCAAGGGCTTATCTCTGACATAGAACAGCCCATAGTCTACAGTGGACTTAACATACCTCATGATGCGTCTAACTGCATCCAAGTGCGGCTTTCTCGGCTTTTGCATAAACTGGCTTATCAGCCCTACTGCATAGCTCAAGTCAGGCCTAGTGATGGTCAAGTAAATCAGACTGCCGACCATCTGCCTGTACATAGTCACATCTTCTACTTCAGCCCCAGTATTCATGTCTAGCTTTACATTCTGGTCCAGAGGTGTATCCAGTGGTTTGCATTCAGCCATGCCATACTTCTTAAGCATTTCCATGGCATAGTGCTTCTGCATCAACCATAAGCCATTTTCAGCTGGTACGACCTCAATACCCAAGAAATACTTCAGATCTCCCAGATCTTTCATGTCAAATTCAGATTTCAGCATCTTCATAGCATGCTGAATTCCCAAGTCATCATTTCTAGTGATTATCAGGTCATCAACATATATGACCAGCACTACCAAGCCACTGTCAGTCTTCTTTGTAAACAGGCTGTGATCAGCCCTGCCAACAACAAATCCAAGACTCTGCAAGTAACTGCTGATCCTAGCATGCCAGGCTCTCGGAGCCTGCTTCAGCCCATACAGTGCCTTTTTCAGCCTGCATACATAATGCTGAAAATCAGGGTGCTCATACCCTTCCGGCTGAACCATGTATACATCCTCTATTAAATCACCATTGAGGAATGCATTCTTAACATCCATCTGCTGCAATTTCCAGCCTTTTGCAGCAGCCAAGGCAATAATAGTTCGTATGGTTGCCATTTTTGCAACCGGGCTGAATGTTTCATCATAATCCAAGCCATACTGCTGAGCATATCCTTTAGCGACCAGCCTTGCTTTGTACCTTTCTACACTGCCATCAGACTTACATTTGATTTTATAAACCCATTTGCAGCCAACAGGCTTTTTCCCTTCAGGCAGTGGTACCAAATCCCAAGTCTAATTTTCAGCCAAGGCTTTCATCTCTTCGTCCATAGCCATGCACCAGTTTTCATCCTTTGCTGCTTCAGCATAAGTACCTGGTTCTTTGATCTCCATCACTTTTGTCATGTATGCATAATGCTTTGCAGAATAACCAGAGTACGTCAACCTGTCAACAGGGTATCTGACCCTCTGCGATCGTCTAGGCTGTGGTGCACTACTCGATTCACCTCTCTCATGAGGCGGAATGTACCTGTTCTGCCTCGTGCCAGGCGTATAGACAGTCGGAATACCAAGTTCACTGTCTAAAGTATCACTAGACTCATAGCCCGAAGTCATTCTGCCAGGTGTCATCATACCATCCTCACTAACTTTCTCTTTTCCTTTGCTGTCCAAGACATCATGTCTCCCCCTCACTGACATACCCGTGTCAGTGGACGGTGAGCTCCTCAATCTACCTGTCCATGGGGATACTGTCTGACTGATAGGTCCTGTCATAGCAGTGCTCTGCTGCATATCAACTGTAGAGACATGAGTGGAAGGAAAATCGGATGGCACTGCAACTGGTGAGACATACCAAGAGCCCAGCTCATCAAAGATGACATCCCTGCTTACCAAAGTCTCCCTGGTAGAGGGATCATAACATTTGTATGCCTTCTTCTCCTGCGAGTATCCAATGAACACACTCTTATGTGCTTTGGGATCCAACTTTTTCCTTTTCTCATCTGGAATGTGCACATAAGCAAGGCAGCCAAAGACCTTCATGTGTCTTACATCCGGCTTATAGCCATAGAGCCTCTCAAACGGTGTCATGTCATGAATGCCTGCAGTGGGAGTCCTGTTTAGAATATATGCGGCTGTCACAACAGCCTCTGCCCAATAGTAGAGCAGCATATGCTTCTCATTCATCATGGCCCTAGCAGCTTCCATCAGAACCCTGTTCTTCCTTTTAGCTACTCCGTTTTGCTGCGGAGTGTTGCTGCAGGTTAGCTGCCTACGAATGCCATTTTCAGCCAAAAAATCAGCAAATTCATTGGAGACATACTCCCCACCGCTATCAGATCTCAAGCAAGAGATGTAACACTCAAATTCCTTCTCAACCTGTGCCTTAAATTTCTGAAAAACAGCAAAGACCTCATCTTTTGTTTTCAATATGTGAAGCCAGGTATATCGACTGTAGTCATCAATGAAGGATACATAGTATCTGGAACCCCCCATAGATGCATTATGAGCTGGTCCCCAAACATCAGAGTGCACTAACTGCAGTGGTCGTGTACTCTGTCTTACATGCCTGACAAACGACAATCGTGACTGCTTACCAAACTGGCAAGCCTCGCAGACATGACCAATATCTGAATATTGGAATCTAGGTAGTCCTGTTACCAGCTGCTTCTTCTGCATGGTCTGCAGCCTCTGCAAATTGACATGCCCCACTCTCTTGTGCCAAATCTCTAAGTCCCTGATAGTGCCAGAACCCTGAGCAAACATAGCGGAATTCAACTCTGGCAGTGTAGCATCAAGAGTGAACATTCTTCCATTTCTGTGGCCTTTCGCGATCAACTTGCATCCATTGCCAAACTCTTCAATAAAGCAGCCATGCTTATTAAAGCGAACCTGCAAGTTTTGCTCTGTCATTTGGCCCACAGACAATAGGTTCTTCGTAATCGAAGGAACATGCAAAACATCATGAAGATTCTTCTTCTTGCCATCATGTACAACCAGAGGCACTTTGCCTTTATGCTCAATGCTATGTTGCGTGTCATCACCTGTGCATACATAGCCATGCTTTTCAGCCACCATATCCGTGAACCAGTCACCATGAGGGGTCATGTGATTCGACGCCCCCGAGTCAATGTACCACACTACATCATCAGATGATTTTTCAGCAGCCTTATCTTTGACATATTGCATGGCAAACAGTCTATCACCAGAGTCATCTGCCTGACTGGACGTAGCATAATGTCCATGCTGCTTGCCCTTCTGATTTCCCTGCTTCTTCCAGCAATCCTTTGCAATATGCCCATACTTTCTGCAGTAGTGACAATCCTTGTCCTTATTTGGATTGTCTGACTGACGCTGCTGCTGCCATGAGCCTCTGCCACGGGAGTTCGATCTCCCCCTGCCTCGAAAGTTGCCACTACCTCTTGCATTTGATGAATGCTGATTGCTATTACTATAGGATGCATTCTGCTGGCCTCCTCTGCCAGATCCATAGCCTCTACCACGGCTACCACGACCACGCTGATTCGAATAAAAAACTGCATCCTTATTCTTAGAGCTGCTTGACCCTGTAGCTAAGCCAAGCTTCACCTCTTCATGAATCAATAATGCAACCAGCTCATTAAAATCAGGCATCTCAGCCCGCACAGATACTGAAGTGTCAAAAGACTTATACTCCGGACCCAAACCATTTAAGGTCACTGCAACCATATCCTCATCTTCTACCTGTGAGCCAACAGATGCGAGCTGATCTGCTAGGGTTTTAATTTCCGTGACATAATCCTGTATGGATCTGTTCTTCCTCTCTATGTTGTTGAATTTTTGCTTCAGTTGTATCTTCCTGGCACTCGTAGTTGTGTCATAGTACCTAACCAATATGTTCCATGCATCGGCTGGGGATTTACAGTTCATGATCTGCATCACCATAGCATCCGAGATACATAATGACAACCAATGTAAAACTCTGCAAGCTCTTTTCGTCCAAGCTCGATGCGCTCGTCTTTAATCAGCTGTAGGATTCCTATCTGGAACTTCAGGTTCAGCCTCAACACCTGTCACTAAGTCCCAGTATCCTTTGCCTATCAGAAAGTTCTCCATGCGGAACTTCCATATTGCATAATTGTTGCTATCAAGCTTTTCTCCCACAATCTGGGTTACATTATCAGTTCTATCAGCATTTGCCATGTTGCAGACCTTGCCTGACTACCTGCAAACCAAGATTTTCTTAACAGTTCAACTTCAGCCCGGAACTGTTTATGACAGTTTTCTGCAATTAATTGCAGGAAAAACACCAGTAAATTTCAGTCAAATATCAGCCCAAACAACGTCCCAATCGGTTGATCCAACTCATAAAGATAATTGCCAATACATATGCCTGATGTTCGGTTCAGATTTAACTCCTGCAGATCCACTGCCAGGTTCCAAAAGCATGCAGTCCAAACCTGTAAACTGCAATTACAGCAGCCTTTCCAAAGTCAAACTCCACCTGGATACATGTAATGCATGTTCCAAAGCTGCTAAATTGACTCCTGGTACATATGCCACTTCAGACATAAGCATAGAGACATCAGCCAGTGTATTCTTAACAAGTGCCAATGCTAACAGTTTATGTAAAGATTGCAGTCAATAAACCAGCATAGCCCGCTTCAACTAGCTCAAAAAAGTCCTTAAATCAGACCATACATTTGTTTCAGTATGTCACCATCAGTACATGACTATGTAGTGACAATACCCTGTCTATATCTGACAAGCAAGTCAACCAAAAATGTCTGCAATTTATATTCATCCCAAGAAGACAAGATTTCTTTTATTTCAGCTGCAAACTTCCAGTATTCAGTGGCTTTTGATGCTCCTCTCAACCCAAGACAATTCTAACATGCATATGACAGTATATATGTCTTTCAGATGTCTGCATCTGTCACTCTATGCTTCAGTAGAAAGCAAAATGCTTACTGCCCACAATCCAAGACAGTTTCCAGCCACAAAAGAAGCTTCAGATCTGTGTATTTCAGCTACCAAACTCAGCTTGCAATTGATCAAGACAAGTACATGTAGCCTCCAGCATGTACCTATACTTCACAGGTGCTTCTGGGCATACTCAAGAGCTTCCAATGCTCTTCAAAGTGTTGTAGACTCCATGTATGCTGTATATACAGCAGTGCAGACAATTTACACAGTTCTGCCCACTCTGTTTCAGCTCATATCAGAGCTCAACCACAAGTAGTTACTCCATGTACTTCACAAAGACCTTTTTCAATAGCCATACATGCTTCTCATGACCCATTTATGGTCACCAGTGATTGCAGTAGACAGTGCAGGCCTTCAGCCCAAACAGGCGCAATCACGCTGATTGCAGACCTCTGTTTCCAGTTCCTGCTAATGAAGATGATGATGGTGATGTTGATGCCACACCCAAATGCACTCTAACCAGCCTCCTCAGGGCTCTCAAGAAGCCACAAGCTCTGATCTTGACCCTGGAGTGTGTAATGAACAAATGCCTACCTGCAGTCCACAATGGCAGCCTGTCTGCACAAAAGAAAAATGAGTCTTCACTTCCTGGAAGTAGATCTTCACTTTCTCCAACTCTCAGAGATCCACCAAGTCCTGCTCTGATACCATGTTAGCAGATGAGAGAGAGACAGGGTTGAGCACTAACTGAACCATTCAGGTTCCACACACCTTCTTCTCATTATTCCATAATAGAGTAAAACACACATACAAGAGTAACATAGAGTAAGTGACCCGCTGACTAGACAGACTAACCATAGTCAGGTCACCGACTAGCTAACCAACTTATTTAATGTAGTCATAAGCAGGAGACAGCTATACACTAGCTGTCATGTCGGTAGTACATAAAGACAGTCACACACTACACAGGGAGCTTGACTTATAACACACGTGGTGTCGAAGAATGGCATTGCCACTGACTTCTCGAAGGTCAGGGTCATTGTTGACCTTCCACCCCTGAGCAACTACAAAGGAGTTCAATGCTTCCTAGGCCATACCGGGTACTATCGGCGGTTTGTACTCAATTATGCATTGATCGCCAGACCATTATACAAGCTACTTATAGTCTTCAAATGGACTGAAGCATGCCAACGGGCATATGAAGAATTGAAGAAGGCTCTAACCACAACACCAATCCTAGGAGCCCCAGATTGGACCATCACCTTCCATGTGCATATATCGATGCTTCTAAGTTTGCCGTGGGGGCAGTGTTGTGCCAGCCTAGCAAACACAATTTAGACTATCCAGTGAGCTTTGCTAGCAGACAGCTCACTGAGACGGAAATGAATTACTTGACGACGAAAAGAGAGGGATTAGCCATGGTATTCACAGTGAAGAAATTTCGGCATTACCTTTTGGCCATGCCCTTCACCTTCTTTGTGGACCATCAAGCCTTGCTGTATCTAGTAAACAAACCTTGTGCTACAGGACGCATAGCTCGATGGCTCATTTTGCTTTTAGAGTTTGACTTCTCCATAGTGGTAGGGAAGGGAAAACAACAACATTACATGGCTGATCACATGTCGCACATTCCCACCGGAGAAGCCGCTGGACAAGGTGTTATTGATGAACTGCCCGACGCCCATCTGTTTAACCTCTCCAGCGAGAGACCTATTTAAGGCTGATCTAATGCCGTATTGGGCAGATGACATAGTCCAAGTGCTTGAGCACGGACTGCCTGACTGACCAATAGAAAAAGCCCAGCTTAGGCTATTAATCCTTAATATCCAGCCCTATCAGCTGATTACAGGCCAACTCTATAGGCTGGGGCAAGACGGATTGTTGCGTAGATGCGTGTGCGAATATGAGATGCACGATGTGCTCTTAGAAGTGCACGGTGGCATTGTCGGAGGGCACTTTAGCGGAGACACGACAACACGAAAAGTGTTGCAATCTCAACTATGGTGGCCCACGCTTTTATGCAACGCAACACGATTCGTCAAGCACTATGACGAGTGCCAGCGGACGAAGGTCCCAATTCGCAAAGATCGAATGGAATTAACCTCGATTATTGCTCGACAACCCTTTGAAAATGGGGAATTGATTTCATTGGGCCCATCAATCCTACGGCATAGTATTCACAGGCTAAGTACATCATTGTGGCCACAGATTACCTCACTAGTGGACAGAAGCACGAGCCACATGAGAAAATGATGCTAGAATGACAGCTAAGTTCTTATGGGAGCAAGTAATCTCATGATTTGGTTGTCCCATCGAACTGGTCAGTGACCAAGGCACACACTTCATCAATGAAGTGATCGTGCATCTCCTGTCCACCTTCCTCATCATCCATCGCAAATCCTCGCCATACTACCCTCAGGCAAACAGCCAGGCCGAATTAATGAATAAGATTCTTGTCAATGTCCTAACCAAGGTCATCTCTGCTTCACGCAACGACTGGGATAACAAGTTGATGGCAGCTCTGTGGGCTTACCGAACCGCTTATAAAATGGCTATCGGTCAAACCCCCTTTAGGCTGATGTATGGGACAGAAGCGATTCTGCCATTAGAATTCTTCGTTCCTAGCTTGAGAATAGCGCTTCAAGAGTGATGGGAAGGGAAGGAGGCATGGATGCAACGACTAGAATGTCTCTTGGAGACTCATCTTCTTGCCACTCATGCATTGATCTGTGAGAAAGCCTGATGCAAGAGTTGGTTTGACAAGCACGTCAAGCAGTGCAAGTTCGAATAGGGTGACTTAGTACTCCTCTACTCGGTTAAAGGGCATAAGCAAAAGATGAAATTTAGAGGTCTTGGACCCTTCAAAGTTCGTGCAATCAGCCAAACAGGCAACATTGAGATCAAGACCCTAAACGGTGAAGGAATAGGCTTCTTCAATGGTAGTCGTGTCAAGAAGTACTACCCTCCTAAGCATCCTTTGCACGAACCACCGATGTTAGAACCGCCTGTCAAGGTACGAGTAGCCACAATCACTGTAATCGACGATGAGGACGAGGAAGCCGTGGAACCCGCATACCTTCGTATCACGGTCACGACAAAACAAACATGTGCTTTCACTACCTTGATCGACGAGGGAGTAGACTTCAACGTTCTGACCTACGATCATTTGACTCAACTTGGCCAGCCACAACTTCAACCCACCACTGCAAAATTAAGCCCATATGGGGCTCATTCCTATGCACAGCTCGACAAGTGCAAGGCAACCGTTTCTATCGAGTCTGAGACTGTTTCAATGATTTTTTACAAGCTGCCAAATGCTAAAAGCGCAGGCAGCGTAGAGTCACTACTGGGGCGCACCTTTAAAAAGCAGACCCACTGCAATGTCGACTATGTGTTGCAGCTCAATGTTCGCATTGTTGCAGCTTTTAGCAAGGGCTACGCAACTTCATTATAGGCCACCCTGCCAACTGATAGAAACACCTATAGGCAATTCTAAGGAGGGGGGTAGTGTGCGGATGCCACTCCCTGAGTCTCATCGCCCACAGCCCATACTAGCCAAATCTAACGCCCCACAGCCTCACCTTCAATGGGTGCCTAAACAACTACAACAGCCACCTAGGAGTCGACGCTCCTACCCTCATAAGACCAGAAACTCTACACCTAGGAGGCCCAAATGCAGTTACAGTAATAGTCATGTGATCAGTCAAAGATGGGTCCCCAAGGCTCTCTTGCACGCACAAGGTTACTATGAGGGCAATGCTTGGGTATGGATACCTAAGGCCCACACGGCCAGAGGCACCACTCATACACCAACCTCAAGCTTGATCATCCCAAAAACCATAGGACCTCAAAACCACAAGCCGCAGAGTTTCCCCAACCCGCAACCATCAAGTTCATCCACGCGCGAACCTACGCGAATTTCGCAAGCCCATCAAACTAAGCAACAACCACCAGCTCAAGCATCATCACAAGCAGGAAATGATCTCACTTTCCAAATCCATCCTGAAAGCAACAGGCCGTCATTCGAGGCCGCGGCTAACCTAGCCTCCATCCCAGCGACCCAATCACAAGCTCAAGCACACTCACGATCGCAACTTTCCGTTGCCAAAGACTTAAGTCCTACCAAACCCCAAGCACCCGCAAGCCTTAGGCCCTCTTACGAGAGGAAATCCTTTCTCTCACTAGCAGTTGATTTAGCTGAGGAAACAAGGGATGATGTGGTGGATTGCATTAAGTGACTGGATGCTACTTTTGTGTCGCTAGCTCTGAGCTATGATCGCCTCAACTTAGGCCTATTGAATGAATCTTTTGTAGCCGAAGTTCAAACGATGCCTTGTTCTTGGGAAATGTTTGAATTTGCATTTGCAAAAGCCCCCACCTCCACTACTAAGTTGCTCAGCTGTGAGATCTCAAAAGAGCAAGCAATCAAACAATGCCTCATCACGTTGTATAATCAGCAAATCACCTCTGCCATCACTCACCAAGAAGTGGCAGAGCTGTCAAAACTTGCTGAGATGAAATCCCAGTTCTTAAGGCATTGGTACGCTCTTAGGCTGCAATAGGAAGTTGAAGGATGCCGAGTAATGACCAACGATGAGCAGCGATGCGCTATCGAAATAGCTGAGTACGATCCCACATATGTCGTGCCGATATCATATCGAGTGTTAACCATGTTGCGGGGCTGTCCTATAGAAGACCACATCAAGGGATACCCCTACCTCGACCGCCTATTGACCGAAGAGGAGTTACACATTGCTAGCCGAGTCAACTCGAGCAACTTCCTAACTGACGTTCTCACATACATCACCCGAGTGGGGATTAAACCCTCTGACCTGGACGGCGAAGCCCATTTGGAATACAACCCCAATTTCTATACTTGACTCCTTCACAAGTAGCCCCTACACTGCCATGCCGAAAGCCCTTCACCTTCTAACCCTCAATCCTAGGAAGGATTCTTCTCAAACTGGAAGGGGAGGGGGTAAGGTGAATCTAAGGTGAATCGGATCAAAAGCAGTAAAGCAAATCCAAGTCAATGAAGTACGTAGACATACATTGTGAAAAATGGATGGGGGAGAAAAAGGGCACGAAAACTTTGAATTAAAAGGCAAAAAGTCAAAGTCTGAAAAGGCAATCTGCACTAGACCTCAATGAATTCACTCAAAAGCATAGAGTTTTTTCTTTCTCAGTGATTATTATGTCGTAAGTACTAATAAAAATTACGGTTTATGACAGGAACAAAAAATGTCGCAACAGGACCGAGCCCACCGACTTCCCTTCACGGAGGAAGAGAGAACATGGTACAGCATCAACCTGGAGAGCCGCGCCTATAATCAGTTAAAATTCCAAACTATTCACAATTTGGAAGAATTAATGGCCAAGGAAGAGGCGGCCAGGAGCATCGTGGAAACTTGCAACCTCAAGAAGTACCGGGAAAGTTTCGCACAAGAACTTGAGCACACGAGCTGTGTGGAATTTCTCAGGTCCTACAACCCCGACAGTGAATGCGGCACTGTCACAGTGGGAAGAGGACAGAATGCTAATAAATAGGTATTGGTTCTAACCGGCCTTGGTGAAGAAGGCACTGGGACTGGAACCAAAGGTGGAAAAGAAGCCAAAGAGGGACGTATATGCCATGCTGGGGATGAGAAAGAAGGACGTGCTGACAAATGATGGCATCAGTATCCAGGACATCCCCAATGCAGAGACCAGGCTACAGGCAAAGCTCATACATGTGCTCTTTTTTAGCCAGCGCTACAATGCGTTGATGCATCGGATCAGCGTACCAATACTGGAAAATGTGGTGGCCCATACCCTGCACGAAATCGACTGGAACGACTATGTGCACAAGACTATCGACCATGCAGCCCAAATGCTAGCCTTAGGAAGCATGCCAGCAGGTGGAGAATCCCCGATGACGAAGGCCGCAGAAAGAAAATGGCATCCTCTAAAGCCTCATTCATCGCATACGGGGGCATCTTAACAGTGCTTATCCAGGATGCTGTGAAGAAAGTAGAAGAGGGGGAGGGAGAAACACCCAACCGATCACCTCCCCATCAACACCAGGAGAGGTCTAGCGATAGGACGGAGACCGAGGGAGAAGGGGAAGAGCAGAAGAGAAAAAAGCAGGTTAAGGAGACTAAGAAAAAAGCAGTGCATAAGAAAAAGAAACAGGATGAAGGCCGTAGAAAGGAGAGGGAGGACGTGGAGAAAGCAAAATGACAATTCCTCAGGGAGGTAGAGGAGAGAGAAAGGAAGAGGAAGCACGAAGAATAAGAGACAATGGAGCAAGTCAGGCAGGCTAAAAAGGCATTCAAGCAAGAGGCTGAAAGGAGAAGAAAAGAAGAGCAGGAGGAAAAAGAAAAACTAGAGGAAAAATGCAAAAACGCCGAGGAGAAAAGGAAAAGAAGAGTCGCAGAGGAGGACGAGGAGTTAAGAAGAAAAGAGGAGGAGGACCTTGCCGAAGCTACACCCTAGTCCATCGAGCAGCAGTGTAGGGCGGATGATCCAGAAGCCTGGAATCAGCCCAGGGAAGAGAGGCCTAGCTCCAGCATGCAGGCCCCAGAAACTGTGCCCCCTGCAGTTCCAGAAGGAAAAGGCAAAGCACCCCTGCATCCCATCCCCACCCTCATGGCACCCCCCGCTGAACCTATTATGCCCACCCCTAGCATCCCCACCAGCTTAGAAGTGTCCAACCTAGTGGCCTGGATGCAATACTTTATCATCAAGGAAATGGCCCAAGGGAAAACCATGGAAACTATGACCATGGGACCAAAAAGGCCATCTGCAGATGCTAAATCAAGGCAGGAGCAAAAGCGTCCGTGCATGGAGGCCTTAACCACCCCAACCCACACAACAATGATGCCACCAGCCAGTTATGACGAATGTCGCTGAGCTGCTCTCCCAACTGGAGAGAGCGAAGGAGAAAAAAAGGATGGCTATGGCTGAGTTGATGGCAGAAAAAGAGTCAGTGGCGGCTTTCCAATTGGAAAAAACCCGCATCATCACCATGTAGCAGCGCCAAATATTCAAACTCAAGCAAGAGTTGAAAGCCAAAGAGGACAGGGAATAAAGCTACAAGCAACGGCTAGAGGAGAGAATTAGGAACTCGTGAAGATGCAGCGGGAGTACAAGCTCCTCCTGATGCAATATAAGGAACTGGAGTCAAAGACCGCCACCATTGTGAGCAGATGATGGAGGAGCTGAGCGCCAAGGAAGAGGAGAGGAGCCAAGAGAGGGAGCAACAATGAAAGGAGATCGAGTCTATGACCGATCAGCTATGCCTCGAGAAGAAACAACAAGACCACATGGGCAAAGACCTCAGGGCCTAGGAGCAGAAGCTCATAACCCTAGCTCAAAAGCAAAGGGAGAGCATGGAAGGAATGGGCAAAAGGGTCGAGAAATGGGCTACGCAGAACAAGGCATGGGTGAAGGCACTAGCATGGTGCCTCGCCTTGGTGGAGAAGGAAAAAATCTTGGCAGAAAGCAAAGCGGATGCCACCCAGACAACCTTCACTGCCCAACAACAAGCCTTCCTCAATACACTGCTGGATACAACTCAACCAGAGGGAAGGGAGCCGTTGGAGGTGGTGAAGAAGAAATTAAGCATCGCATGCAGAGCCCTGCATGCGGGGCTGCAGATACCACCCCAACCTACGGAGGTAAGATTGGGCCTAGAGGAGCAGCGAAAGTATCTACTACTGGCCGGCCTAACCCCCCAGGAGGCAGATGCCCTCGGCTTTGAAGAAAGAGCACTACAAGAAAACCGGCAAGGGGAGGAAGTCGAACTGGAAATTGACATGAACAGATTCAGAGAAGATGTAATCCCACAGCCCCCCTCGCCGTACGAACAAGATCCCAGCAACAACCTGACCCGCCCCTGGACAGACATGCCATCCTCAAGGAGCGACAGAAAAAGCTGATGGAAGAGGCCAGAAAAAGGTTGCAGGCCAAGCCAGTCGTGCAGCCATCCGCACCCCTCCCACCATGCCCCGAAGACCTCCCAATGCAATTCCATGCAGAACTAGTGGTCTGGGAACGGCAAGAAATGGAAAAGGACCCTTTCTCCTTCAGTTTCTTTATGCCTGATAGCCTGAGAAGGGTCCTACCGATCAAAATGATGGAGGAGGTGATCGCGGTTGGCAGCCGACTAGGCCAACGATGGCTGGAGGATAGGGCAAGGACCCCCACTTTGTGGGGCATGGAAGAGGCCGAATTTTGGCAAGACAAAATATACGAAGTGCCACACATGGTAAGGGGCTACGACTGCCAACCCCTTTGGAGGAGGCGAATATGTAATACCAACATGCTCGCCTGGATGGCATTTTGTAACACCCTACCCTACGACCGGAATGACCCCACATTTATGGCGTATCCCCATAGGGTAGGTGTGGATATTGTCGCCACTCTCCATGGGAGGCATGACTTCCCCGTCATCTACAATGGCAATGCCACTTCCTTTGAGGACGCTCTACTTTTTGATCTAGGAAGCCTGCCCACCTCCATGATGCACTTCCTCACTGAGTTCTCCTCCTGCCCAGATCCCGCATTCATAACCACCTGTAATTACCTTAGGCTCCTTAAACTCCTACTTAAGCAAGATCCGGCACCACAAGAAAATGGCTTGCCTCCCCTATTTTTTGATCCTAACGCTATTGATACTTGCGCTACGACCCACTTAATGATGAGGCCTAGCCTACTACCTTCATTTTGCCTAGCGCTCCTAGAGGATATGAGCGACACCCAATTCACTAGGTGCAATCACCCCTTCCTATCCACCACCTCTCTCCATGTCCGCATGAACCTAAAAGGGTACATGCAGAGCCACCAATTTTTACGCAAATCCATCCGCTCGCCCTCTCCCCCTCATTCCGACGACGAGAGACTTAGCTGCCCTGCTCCTCATGTAATACTATCCCAAAATGTATCAGAAAAAAAACGCACAATCACTGTACCTAGGGGTCCTTAAGTTAGGCATGTCGAGTGACCTTGGTTGGTTGGCTCCACTCCTAACCCCCTAGCCCTTTTTGATCCCCCACGTCACGCTTAGGGCACATAAATGGTAGGACACACCTAGGAAGGTAACACTCACCTATGGTTCGACCTGTCACCCTAAGCCACTAGCATCATATCCCCTTCGCACAAATGGGGTCCTCAAGTGTGTGACATCACCCGGGTTCGCCTACGGTTAGACCCATTTTCCCATTTCACTAGCACGAGCACATTGCACCAACACGCTAAGGACAGCACCCCTAGGTAGAGCATTGCACCTTCTTCTTCAGATATACCACAAACGCCCAACTACCAACTTCGGAGGCCCTCATCCACCCATGCAATCCACTGAGCTACTCCGAACGAACCTCGTTCTTGAGCTTCCACAAGCACCTGAGTCTACATGTGGCCCTCACCGTTACACCCACGCCAAAGTGCCATGGGACTGGCACCCGTCTAGGAGGGGGGTAATGTTAACCCCAAGTCAAGATGGCGAAAAATAGAGGAAAAGCAAAGGAAGATGGAGAAAGAGCAAAGACACGCAAGAGGCCTCTAAAGATGAAGCGGGGCAAAAAGCGCAACCTTAAAAGAAAAGGCGCCTCAAAAAACTCAAAAAATCCTTGTAAAAGAGTGTCAGGCTTCCTCCTATGCCCATTGTAAAATATTAGACGGGTGTAGGCTAGAGGCACAGGGCTAAAAGAGGAAAATGGAAAAAGGACCTTGCCACAATGGCCGATCATGTAAAAAAGGGATGGGTGCCCATGGGATTTTAGGGTTTGTATATATAAATTTCAAAAAGTGAATAAGAGATCATTCTTTGGTGTGTGGCAAAAGGAGTCTTCTTCTTCTTCTCTCCTTCTTACCTTCTTGCTTGTGTGTGCTCTTGAGAGAGGGAGTGTGAGGGAGTGAGTGTGTATGAGACTGAGGGATCAAGAGGGTGAAGCTCTTCACCATCTCCTCTTCTTGTTCTCTTCCATTCTCTCTTATTGCATGCACGGCTATGGAGGATGGAGCTTGGAGGTGGAGGAGGCTTGAGGATGCTTGAGCTAGCATTTAGGATCGTGGAGCTACCGGTGTGTGGAAGAGAGGAGGCAACTCATATCGGCACTAAGATAAGCTCACTACACTCATAGGATCGATGGCGCATCGGCTAGGTGAGAGATAGCCATTAGAGCTCACTTGGAACACTTGAAACAATAAGTGGTCCATGGATCTTGGTGGTTGAGAGAAAGCTCCCACATTTTACCACAATCCACCAATAGTAGCAAGTCCACTGAACTAGCTGCTACTACTTCAAATCAGGGATCACAGTAGTCACAACCCTTGGCCGTGACAATGCCCCTTGCAGAATGTGTCCTTAGTAGTTTACCTGTGGAGGAGGTGTTGCAACCAACTTCATTAACAACTCTAGCACTTCTAAAGCACCTAAAGCCTAGACTAGAGGAGTTAAACAGAAGGGAAGAGCTAGACCCTCCAAAAAGGGAGGTAGTTGTACCCTCACAACCTAGCAAGGCTATTCAGCAAGCCACGGCTATGTCCCATGAGGACACACCAGAGCAGGGGAAAGTTGAGGCCCAACCAAGCACATCAACAGCTGGCCTAGTTCAGGGTCTTGAGTCATTAAGTTATGCACCTTCACTGACCAAGAAAAAGAGGAGAAAACAGCAAAAACAACAGCAGTTACAGGTGGTTGTGGGCCCCAAGAGCATTGAGACCAAGAGCACTAGAGAGCTGGGAAATAAAACATCAAATCCATCCACCAATGAACCCATTGATGTCTCTCCTAATAGCAGTGAAACCTCAGACATCAAAGCAGCTATTGTCATCAATAGTTGCTTTCGATACTCAATCCATTGACAATAGAACTTGCATCGACCAATCAAGAGTGGATACAACACTGTCACAACAGGGTGACAAATCTATACCAGTCACATCCAAGGAGAACCATGACAAAATAGCATAAAAACCTCAGGAAAATGCGCAATCCCCGAGAGCATAAGCAATCCTAGCATTGACCAATCTTGCTCATCTAGGCCTGAGCCCCTAGCTATGCTAAGGCAAACTCTTAGAACCTTGCATGAGATAGCAACTGAGCAAGCCCTCGTTGAACATAGAAGTGTCGCAAAATGCTTAACTGAGTTGGATGCTAAGCTCAAGGTGTTCGCACGTGTCTACGTCCTTGTAGACATGGGTGCATTCCCTAAGGAGCAGCTTGGAGAATACTTGCCATTTTTCCTATCCTGGGAAGAGCAAGAACATCTTAACGAGCACTATGGTAGGCTTCTGCATGAACGCATGTGACTCATCTCTGACGAGGAAGCCGACGAACTACGCTTAACTGTAACATTCAATGATGTGCTCTACCAACCAAATCTGTTAGAGATAGAGTATCTAAAGTGACAATCGAAGGGTCAAAGTCAATTTGAGAAACATTAGTTTAAAAACCGTGTTGCAATGGCCAAACTAGGAGCACAAATCATGATAGTCTTAGAAGAGCGATTGGCCAAATGGCAGTCTCAAAGAGACCCAACCTATGTGGCGCCAACTTCCTTTCGAGTGCTAAGTGCCATTTGGGGTACGAACTTGGCTAGAACTAGGCAAGAGAACTGTTTGGCTGATAAGGTACTCACTGAGGAGGAGCTACATGTTGCAAGTAGACTCGGACAAGGTTCAATGCTACTCGATGTTGCAAAATATCTATCGATATTGAGTAAGCTACCACGAGTACTAGATGCGTGTGCCACACTTCAGTACAATCTGGAGTTCTACAATTGCTTTTATCCTCGTGAAGTGACATGGATTCGTAAATATGTATATAAATAAACAATGATTTTTGTGTGACCCTGTATAGACAATATCAACACACACAAGCAATGATGGTCAAGCACAGGGAGAAGAGTTGGGTTTGACATGCTAAACTCCTCATGTCCTCCTCTCATCACACATTTAAAAGTCGTGTGACCATCCCGACCTCCAAGTGAAGGGTATGCAACCCTC